>NC_044920.1:9989865-10049645 GCF_003576645.1 Ipomoea triloba | reverse complement strand
AAAAAAAAAAAAAAAAAAAAAAAAAAAAAAAAAAAAAAAAAACAGACACTAAAATGAAAAATTCGAAGGAAATTAATTGTGCACTCTTAGAAAAGAAATTAAACATGCACTTGAAGGCTACAAAACGTGCACTTGAAGGCTAAAAACATGCACTAGAAGAAAAACAAAGGTTCAATGGAATGCTAAGTATTATTTTATTTTTAAACACAATAGTAAGACACACATGCACTTGTAGGCATGAAATTGAGCACTTGAAATCATAAATAGGATCACTAGAAGGCAAGGAAAAAAAAAAGATACTAAAAGGGAAAATTAGAAGAAACTTAATTGTGTACTCTTAGAAAGGAAAAAAAAAAAGGAAAATATGCGCTTGAAGGCTACAAAACGTGCACATGAAGACCAAATGTTTGCGCTCAAAGGCACAAAGATGTGTGCACTCAAATGAACTTAGGTGTTCTGTTTTTGTTGCAAGATTTAAAAAAAAAAGTTATATAGCAAAAGGTGTTTTGGTTAATGAAGTTTTAAGGAATGGATATATCTTGGTCTTAGACTTAAAGAACATGAAATAAGTATAGATCATATGACTTATATGACAACTTGGATTACAAAAAATCAATGAGACAATTGATAAGTAGCTCAAGAACAACTTTTGAAAGAAAAAGAATAAGAAGGAAAGTACTATTTGGGGTGATTACTATATATATGATATACTTGAAAAAGGTGTAAATTAAGATATTGCACAGAACCCCTATTTTTATTGGAATGACCCTATTAGGTCCATAGAAAAATGTCTACATCAGAGGAATAAAACTTGGGACTATAAAATGAAAGTCCACAAAGTGTATGTTTTCATGTTTTACGTTTCATTCGTAACTAGTGACAGTTTAAATATGTAATATATATTTTTTCAATAATAAATTAATAAGATCAAATCCATCATGTAGGAGAGGACTGAGAAAAAAAATTATCCGTGTTACACGCCCAACAGGCGCATGTACTGCTGAGCGCCGTAGATGCAATCAACGCACCTGCAAAAAGAGTATTTTTTTTCCCTACATTGAGTCTTAAAAAAAAAATTATATTTGCAAGAATACAGTTTGCCTCTCTCCCCTCGCCTCTCTCTTCCACCTCAGCCACAAAATTTTAAAAAACCAACAAAAGTTACATTTATTCAATGCCCATTTGGGAGAGTCACTTCACGCCACTTGATTACAATGTCATTATATTGGCAAGTATTAAATTTATTTAATATGTTTTAGAACAAATTAAAATAATATTTTAATAAAAATATATTACATTTTCACTCAAAAAAACTATATATTTAACATTTGTTTTTATAAATTTTTTTTTTATGTTTTACATACTATCACTTTTAACTGTGTTATTTTTATCAGAAGAAACAAAGAAAGATGCTCCTAATCATTGACAACACGTTGAGGCCTCGCCATCACAAAAATATCCTTATTGAGAATTTTTTGAAGCGCTCTGAAACCTTGATGAGTTGAACTTTAGCCCCCTCTCAAGCAAAAGTGATTCCTTGGTGAAGAAATCTGCTCCTAAGTTTTTCCCTCTAAAAACATAATTAATACGGATATTATATTCCATTGACGTTTAAGCTTGCATTTGCATTCCACAATGAAATTAGCCCCAAGGCTCGTTGGGTGCGCTATTATTGCACTCCCCTGTAATCCACTTAACCACTCGGTTAGAATCACTTTGAACTAATTTCACCAAAATTTAAAAAAAAAAAAAAAACGCTTTCAACTAAGACCTAGCAATGCCCTTTAGACCATGCCATCCTCAAACCTTGAACAATTGCTCAGTCAGAATTGCATTCGAATAAACTTTACTGTATTTTTTACTCTTTATTAACATGACAAATTTTGGTTGATTAAAAAAATGTGTCACCGTTTCTTTATCATATTATATTTATTTTTTGAATGAATCCGAAGGTGTGCACTGAGTAAACTCCGCATTATAGCTATAGTTGGCGAAAGACCACATTGAAGCAAACTAGCTTAAGTTGCTCATATATATAGCTTACCAGATTAAACAAAGAAGACCAATATGTTATTCCCATTGAGAGTTGAATTTGGAACCTTGTGGTTGTCAACCGTCGACTAACTTGGTTGGGATTGCCTCCATTTTATATTTATTTATAGACTACAATTAGAATATATGGTGAAAATTTCATTTCTAGGAAGTAGACGTAGTTATCATTTTTCTTTGGGTAAAATGTTATACATAGGCTTAAGCCTTAGAAAGGAAACTAATAAGGCACTTCATGATTACGTGTGATTAATTATAATTTCATCTTTAAGTTATATAAATTCCACCCAATTCATTGTAATAGAGTCAATAGCACTCAAAAAAAAAAAATCAACACAGTTACATTGCTATTTTTGTCTAATCCTCTGTTTAAGAAAAGTTAAGTAGGGTTTTCACTTGATTAGTAGAGTGGGGTTTTAATTGCCTAATCTGAATTAATTTAGTTGATAAAAGTAATTTATTTATTCAAAATAATTTAGATTTGATTTTCCATATGTGTCTCTCTAAAGAAATGATGTGTGATCCAAATTAAAGCGTTATGTGGCATGCTAGTCTTGCATTGCAGGGTGAAAAAAAGATAATTAATTGTTAATTTTTTGTGGATTATAATGTTGCTTCTCGTAGTTGATCTTTGTTGATAGTCTCGTTATACTTATTTTTCACCTAGTTGATCTTTGATTGGAATCTTTGTTACGCAATACGTGATAGAACAAAGAAAAAAGATAAAAACTAGAATTGAGAATAGAGAGGAAAGATACACGGGAAATTCTCATTCATCCAATAACAAAAGAGTTTAGAAAAAGTATATATTCTTAAAAAAAAAAGGAAAATAACTAATCACTAAGATAATGACCACACATTTGAAAGAATTATAACCCTCCCCCTTGATCACTATCTTCCCATAATCATGCCTCGTTAAAAACCTTGCTAGAAAAACTCTGTGGGAAAACCAAGTCAAGGAAAAAAGTAAATGATGTATGTATAGTCATGTGTTACACTGGTTGCCTCATTAAAAACCTTAGACTAAGAACACTCAGAGGGAAAAACTTAAGTAAGGGAAAAAGGGTACAACCAAATGCCTTCGGGACTTAATCTTCAGGATTATAATGGCCTTCTGGACCAATTGGTCAAGAACATCTAGATGTTGTTGCTCCCCCTGAAGGTAACAATCTTCCAAGCCAACACATCTCAATTTGGTGAACGTATTTTCAGAGGTGGATGTAGGCAGGGACTTGGTGAACTGTTATGCTAGATTGTCACTTAAGCGAACCTTTTGAACAATAATTTTGTCACTCTTTTGGAGTTCATGCAGATAAAAAGAACTTTGGTCCAATGTGTTTTGCAAGGTTCCCTTAACATACACATTACTCATTTGTGTAACACATGCCGCATTGTCCTCATACAGGATAGTGGGAATATCATCTTTGCTTTCTATACTGCATGAGCTATTGATATGATGCATCAGCGACCTCAACCATACACACTCTTGTGAATCATGATACGTCATATAGAGCAATAACTTCAACCATCTTTGCACCTTGGAGCAACTAGGGGCTCTTTAACATATCTCTACGAAATAGTTGTGCCTCCACAAAGGAAAACATAACCAGTCTAAGACTTGGCATTATGGTGATCAAACATGTAGCCAACATCTATGTGATACCTCGTGCTTCCGTGTTATTATTATAGATATAAATATTTAATAAGGGGTTATTTTCCTATTAAGTAACTATTAAAATGATTTCAAATATAATTATTTCATAATGAGCTATAGATGAGCCATTCTTATAAACTATTATTTTGGAATACAAATACTATAAGCCTATAATTATGAATCCAAATATATATTAGTCTTGAGTCCAAACTATATAAGCCCAAATGTCTATTTGTGTAACACCCCAATTTTCAACTCTTACATTTATTACAAATCAGTATTCATATGCTGCGGAAGCTTACATCTTATCAGCAGAAAACCGGGTGTCACCGCCACACCTAGAGTGAATTCTATCACCTCTTTGATAAAACTCCACTCTAAGTGCTAAGGCTAAACTTACAACATTAACAACAATCCTTGTCTACATCAAAGAGTAGACCCCAACCTGCACTTCCATCCTATTTAGAGCTTATCGGCTACAGGGCTCCACACTAATCTGCAACTGATAAGAACACATTGAAGTGTAGTTAGCGCGACGGCTAAGTAAGGAAATCCATTTGTCACTTAAAAGTAGACAAAGGTTTGAAAACATTTAGTGAAACAACATCCACTCGTCTCGTAAGACAAAATCATTTCTTTCTCAAAGACGTTACAAAATAACTCTTTTCTCGTCTTTAAAACTTCCTTAGTTTCATATAGTAAGAGTGAGGCCTACAACCTCGGGCCATGGCACTCCAGCCCTCCCGTAGGTTCCTCCCTTATCCCAACCCCGGGCCGTGGCACTCAAGCCTTCCCGTGGGCACCTCTCCTTATCCCAACATGACGACATAACGGCGAATAGACTTCGCTCTAACAATATAATATAACGACCACTGGGCAAGGGCACTTAAAGCCACCCGTGGGTCAATCAAGGTCCTCCTCAACTTACTTTAGAAACTACGGTTTTGAAAACATGATTCTTCCTTCAATTTTTCTTACTCAAATCATTTCTTTTGGACATATTTCACCAATGAGTCCAATATTTGAAATCGGCTACCTCTTTAGCCCCTGAAGGATTTTCAAACATCATTTTCTCAAACAATAAAGTTTTGACAACCTTTATATCAAAATAGCATACGTTTTTCAACGTAAGTTTTCATAAACATTTTTGGATACACTTCATATGTCCATCTCACACTTAAAATCAACCAACATCCTTAACTATCGTCCTCAACAACTTCCACTATGATCAACACCATTAGATCATAACTTGAGGATATCGTACATCCAAATATATATAAATTCTAATAGGTAAGGTCATTGCCTAACCATAACCCAAAAACATCCAACAACTACTTTCTCAAGATTCACCATATACAACCTTTATCTCAACATTTCCATATGACAAATTTCCTCAATACACATCATAATAATTCTTTACCTAACTTTATCACCATTAACTCACTAACTACCTCACAATTATCATTAACACATCCATAATCATACTAAGCATAATTCAGAAAATTCAGCTTGGCGCAGTCCGAAAGATTGAGCCGGTAAAAATAGTTCCCGAACTCTTTTTCACTTGAAATTTTTATGGTAGAATCCCAACTTATAGTACTTGATGTCCATAAAAAGTTTTGGTCATTTTGGTCCGCGAATAAACACAGAAAATTCCATCTTTGCCCTTGGCAGTGTGCTGTCCGGAATTTTTCTCTCTCTGGACCAGTTTTGGAGAAAAATTCGAAAACCATACTTATACTACTCCGATCATTATGAAATTTTATATGCGGGTTCTACACTTATAGAACTACATGTCTAAAAAAAAATAGGATCAAAATACCTTACCAATTTTTCCCAATAAATCTCGGAAGTTACTGCCAGAATCTACCCTGATTTCCTTTCACTATTTTCACAAGTATAAGCCTATATGGACATAAATATAACATATACATGCATATCCAAGCTATGAACATGTATAAAAAAAATATTCCAAAGAACACCATATTTCAACCAAAAATCAATTATCCAAATTCAAGTGACTAATTCCAACTTAAGGGAATTCCTTACCTCGATGGAAGATTTTAAAACCGAAGAAGTGCTAGATCTTTCCTTGGATTCAAAGTCCCCTACAACATCACCACAATAACAATATTTTTCATGCACTAAACATTAACACTTAAGTTCAAGCTTAAGTCTTAGGAGGGGTAGAATCCGAACAAAACCGAAGTTCTTACCTAGAGTAGAGTCCTTGGAGTTGAAGAATTGCCTAGGGTGTTCTTGGATCACAATAGAAGACTAAGATAATTTCCCTTCTTCCTTCCCTAAGTGTGTATTTCAAAAATGGAGTGGAAGAGTGAGAGAGATGATCATGTGATTAGTAAAATGGAGTGGAAGAGTGAGAGAGATGATCATGTGATTAGTGTAGATGAGTGGAAGAGTGAGAGAGATGATCATGTGATTAGTGTAGATTTAGTGAAGAGTGAGAGAGATGATCATGTGATTAGTGTAGATTTAGTTCTTGAAGATCAAGTAACAAGTGCAACTAGGCCATACCTCATAAATGTCACATTTGATGCCCAATCTTAGTCTTAGATTTGCCTTGCCACTTGTCATCACCCCATGGTGTCCTTAGAAGATTTCAAATCTAATTGGCCAGTTTATGCTTAAATCAGATGAATGTTCGGAGGATTATAACTTAATTCGGGAAAATTCTAATACCAAAATTATCCTAAAAATATTCCCGTCGCAAATCACCAAGTTTGGGAATTTTTCGGTATTCCGCTAAATATAGGTACAGAGTTCGTAACAACTTATCCCTTACAGTCCATTTGAAATTTTTCTTGAACTAACTAGAAATTCAGGCCTAATCGTATAATGCTTAAAAACCCAAATTCTAGAAAATTCGAACTGAATCTATATCCTTAAAATTTTCTCGGTTTGTGACTGGTACGTAGGTTCGCAGCTTAATAACAACTATACTCACTTATAAAAATTCTTTTGAAATATCTGAAGATCATAACTTAGGAATGTCAACGCCTTAAGATAATGTTAATAAAATACGGGGTATTACAATTTGACCCAACCTTCTAAACTGATCCAAACCTAAATTGGAAACCTAGCCTACTAAATATAGCATAATACATATATAGTATATGATAGCAAACATCATCCTTCTTCTCTTCATTCTGCCTCTCGTCTTTCCTTCATCTCCCTCTCGTCTCTTGTCCACCGGCGGCAACAGCGGCAATGGAAGATGCCGACAGTAGCAGTCCAACTCCACCACCCTTATCTTTCTCTCTTCCTCACCATTCTCTCCTCGTCCAAGCTACAAGTAGCCAACAACAATAATGAAGACCTCCGGCCAGCAGCATTCCCCTCCCTTGCGTTGTGTTGGAGTGCCAACCGGCGACTTCCCCTGTTTCAGCAAAGTCTGGCGAGAGCTATCAGTAGCGGGACGGTGGTCTACCTCCCCTGTTCCCCTTCCCACAAGCAGAGTGCATCGAAGGTAGTGGCGGGCAGCGGCAATGGGTTCCCTACCCTATCCGGTGCGAGAAGCTTGCAGCAGCAACGTTTTCGGCGGCGGCACAACGGCAGCAATGCCGTGACTGCGGTGAGCAATTCGGTGATCCATCTTCGGCCATTTCTCTTCTCCGGCGAAGCAAAGTACGGATGGCAGCGCTGGATGCTCCGGTCTTCATCTCCTCTCGGCAGTTGACGGCGACACTTCTCTTCTCTCCGGCGAGGCGCAATGCGGTTCGGCGTGGCATGGGCGTGAACGCCGTGAAGCAGATGCTAGCAATGGATTTAGTTTATATTAAGGTAAATCTATAATTAATCATTGGGTTTATAAAATTGGTAATTAGATTATTAGTCTAGTATGGGTTAGGTATTAATTATTATTAGTAACCCTTAATAATAATTATTGGTTCATGGTTTATAGAGCTAACCCTTGCCTAATGCCTATCTTAGCTTAATTAGTGGTTGGAGTAATTATTGGCCATTATTAAATGATAATCATATTATTGTGTTTAATTATAGCTTAATTAGTGGTTGGACTAGTATGGATTTAGTTTATATTAATGCCTTATTAATGCCTAATATTGATCTTGGTCCAATTGGTGATTATTAATGGGCTCCAGGTAAGGACTTTGGTGGGCTAAATAGGATCCTTAATATCATTATTGTTGTGATAGCCTATAGTGATGGTATTAGAATTGTATCAATTCTCAGGTTCATAATTGTGGACTTAGCTTATGAGTTGAGCTTAGAGTTGGTGATTGCTTTTGGATTGTTAAAGCTTCAAGAGGTAATCTTCCATGTTACACTAAAACCTACTTTCACTCATGAATCTATGAATAACCTGCTTTTGGATTGCTTTTGGTGTTGTGCAATCCTATGGAATTTCTTGGTGTTTAGCCTTTGTTTTGTTGGATTGTGAACCTATATTGTGGATCTATGGACTTGTGTTCATTATCCTTTCGTTGTGATGAGTATGAGTATTTATTGTTATGGATTCCATGTATTATTTGGTCTCTAAGATGTGTAATCAGTGTAATTTGAACATATTTCGTATTCTGGATAGGATTATCGTGTATTCTATCCTGGTCTGGGAGTGGTGTACTGGGATTGCACTTGCGGTGCGTTCAGGTGGTATAATGTGTCCCGCCTGGGTAATCCGTAAGGGTCTGGTGGTCTAGGTTGGCGGAAGGAAGGACTCCGTTGGGGAGCCCCGTACCTTCCCACGGAAGGTTACGGCGGACCAGGGTGTTCCGTTGGTATGTTCCGCCAGTTGGGGCGATCGAGAGTGACGAATGAGGGTGTTCCGTCGCTGGGTTCCGCCAGTTGGGACAGGGGAAGGTGACGGATCAGGGCGTTCCGCCAGTTCACATTCAGTCCTGTTCCAGTAGCTATTTCGTGGTCTGTTGACTCTGTTGTTTCCTCTTTAATTCTGGGATATGTCCTAAACATATTGTTGAGTATTCTCCCTTGATTGTTGAGTAATTAATCTCGATCATTAGTGGTTTATCTTGGATTATTGAGCTAGTATTGTTGGTTGATTCTTTGGTTATTATTCTGAGTTGAGTACTGTTGGTTTGAGTAATTCCTTTGGGAATGAATCTGAATTTGGTATGTGGAGACCTTGAGTTCTTATGAGTATTCTTTTGGCTTATTGAGTCTTTGCTACCTTTTGGGAACTGGTTGGTGGAATTATGGCTTTGCTTGTGGTTGGTATTATAAAAGGAATTGTTGGGCATTATGTGCCTCTGTGATTGGGCATTGTGTGCCTCTGTGATTGGGCATTGTGTGCCTTTGTGAGTGGGCCCGTGTGCCTCTATGAGTGGGCTCGTGTGCCTCTGTGATTGGGCATTGTATGTCTCTACGATTGGGCTTCACGGCTCTGTGGTTGGGCTTTATGCCTCTGTGTTGTGATATTGGTATGGTGGTTTGGTATTATGGTTTCGTGGTTGTGGTTTGATCTTATCCTTTGTATTGTGGTTTTGGGGTCACTCTAAGGGAGTGTTGTGAGGTTGTCTTTGGTTGGTTTCGTTTGTGGTCATTCTGTTGAACTTGTGACTCAGTTGGTATCTTGTTATAGACTTGTTGTCTTATGCATTCATTACTTGATATTGAAGTCACTTGAAAGAGTCTTTGGTTTGTGATTCATTCAGCTGTTATTGTTGAGTCATCTGATTCTGGTGCGTATATTCTATACGTGTGTGTGAACCTATTTACAACCTATTCTATACTATATATTTCTCACGAGTGTGAGTGGTTGATTGCTTAACATTTCTTTGCTAATGTTTTCCTAAACTGTTTTCCAGGTATGAAGTAGATTGAGCCGAGAGCGCGCTAGTGATAAATCTGCTTCGTTCTATGCTTAGTCTAGTGGATTGTTAGACGTTTCCAGGCCTGTGTGCCTTAGACAATGTTTTCTGTATTGACTATTACAGCTATCTTTACTTTATGGATTAGTCTTGTGGATTCTTAGCTTGTGCATCTAGGGTTGGATTTACCTAGATGTGGCATGACACCCGTTTGAGTATTAGTATGCTTCCACTTTATTATGTTGTTAGTTATTAGATTTCTAGCTTTTATATTAAGTTTATGCCTATCTCAGCGTGAAAAATTTAGGGGTGTCACAATCTAAATAACCCACAAATGTAAAATCCTGGTTTTTCTCAAAATAGAGACCAAGATCTTTTGCACCTCGGAGATATCTAGGATATTGTTGGTCCCAAAAATGATAAGGTAAAGTCTATAAGGGGGGGGGGGGTTAATAGACTTTACACCAATTCGAAACTCTTGCTAAGCCAATAATAAAATCAAAACACTTAACAGTTTGTTAGTGTCTTATGCACAGCAAAATATAAAATAATGTGAAGTGTGTGTTTCATATGTGAATCAAGCAAGCGTAAATAAATAATGTAAAGCAGTAAAGAACACAAGAAATTTATAGTGGTTCGGAAGTGTATGTAATCCTCCTACTTCACTCTCTCCTATCTTCGGGAGGAATTCACTATATCCACCATTTCTTGGTTACAAGATACAATAAATTTCCACGATCTAGTGCTTTGATCACCAAGCCTACACCAATCGCGCTCTTCCGTAACCTAGTGCTTTGATCACCAAGCCCACACTAGTTACGCCCTGTGATCTAATGCTTTGATCACCAATCTCACACTCATCACGCTTCAACCAATGCCTCCAACACTGCTCTATGACTTCACACTCCTTTGTGACAATCCCCTATCTACACTCCGGTAGAGAAATCACTTGTTCGTAAAACAATATTTTGCTTGTTTCCAACTTTGAAACTCTTCAATGAATTCTTCAATGTAGATCAAGTCTCTCTTAGATGAAGATTAGCACTCTTGAATTTTTCACTTTAGTATTTCGAATTTAGCACTTGTTCGCTTCTCATGAATTCCTTGTATTCTTCGTATCTTGCTTGATTGTCTCTTGTATATCTTCAGTTGCTTCAAATCTTTATCTATTTCTAGGTATTGAGAGCGTCTTTTTCCAATAGACAAACTCTCCAATTCAAAGGACAAACTTTCTTCCTTAGGACTAAATGGATCCTTATCCACTTCTAGGGATCAGACCACCATTGGAGTGCTGAGTGGGTGGGATTTATCCATATAAAATCTCTCCAATAATTTGCTTATGTAGTTGAACTATGTACAAACATTCCTTCCGGGAGATGCTCGATCTGCAAGTCGAGGCAAAGCTTGGTTTTCCCCAAGTCTTTCATTTCAAGTTTCATTTTAAACATGAACAGGCATCCATAAGATACTTTTGTGTCCCAACAATATTTCTGTCAACGACATAAATAGATATAATGCAAAAACCATATGATGATTCGTAATAAAGATGCATGGACAAATCTTATCATTTATATATCCTTCCTTCAAGAGGAATTTACTTAGATGATTATACCACATTCTACCTGATTGCTTCAAACCATATGATGACCTTTGTAGTTTGATGTTATACATGTTCCGACCTTTCATTCCACTCCTTCATCTTGGGGTTTTGAATACTTTTCGGTGTGCGTGTGTGTGTGTGTGTGTGTGTGTGTGTATATATATATACATATATATATGTATATATACATATATATATGTATATATATATATATATGTATATATATATACATACACACAATGTATATATATATACATATATATATATATATATATATATATATGTATATATATATATATATATATATGTATATATATATATATGTATATATACATATATGTATATATATATATATATATATATGTATATATATATACATACACACAATGTATATATATGTATATATATATATATATATATATGTATATATATGTATATATATATATATATGTATATATATATACATACACACACACATACATATATATACATATATATATGTATATATATATATATATATATGTATATATATATACACACACACACACACACACACACACACACACACACATATATATATATATATATATATTGGTTCAAATGCGACGGCGAGCTCCGGTGCGGTCATACGGCCTAATCTGCACTGTCCAATTTCATTAATCTTATTGAAATTCGCGTATGTTTAAGTGGAGTTATTATGGTAATTTTAGTATTTATATTAAGTGAATTGGAATGGTGCATTTTAGTACATAGTGTGGTGCGTTTGAATACATGCTGTGGTACGTTTCATTACGTATGTTGGTGCATTAACTGTGTTGTGGAATGGTGTGTTTTAATCTATCCGTTGGTGCATTTTCATACGTAGAATAATGTGTAACTGTGTTGTGGAATGGTGTGTTTTAATAGGCCGTCTGATGCATTTTAATACATTGAATGGTGTGTATTTTAACACATGTGTTTCTAATAAGTGTGGTGCATTTTAATACATATAATGATGCATATTTTAGCACATGTTTTTTTTTTTTTTTATGTTTTTGTTTTTTTTTTTGTTTTGAAAACTAACACATGTTTTCTAATATGTGTAAATAGTGTATGCTTATAATCTGACATGAGGCACGTTGTGGTACAGTTTAATACCTAGAATGATGTGTTTTATTAAGTCTATTGATGAATTTTAAGTGAATAGACGCATTTGGTATATTGTGTGGAATGGTGTGTTTTATCGGTCCTCTGGTGCGTTTTAGTATGTAGAATGGTGTGTTTTGTAACATATATATATTGTGCGTTGATTTGAGGAGTTAATATGATCTAATGGCTCAAAATAGGCCACACGGCCACACCTAATGACCAAGCCACACCTGATCATGACTCTCTCTCTCTCTCTCTCTCTATTTATCAGCGTCTAGTTACCCATATAAATAGGCGGACACGACGTCCATCAATTGCATATCCAAATATAATTTGACTATAGTGATACCAAATAGCGGAATGAAGTGCCATCAATAACAGGAGAATATGTTTGCTCAAAATCAACTTTGGTTCTCTACGTAAACCCTTGAGTTACTAATCTTGCTTTACATCTAACCACCTCATTGTTTTCGTTCCTCTCCTGTACGAACACCCATTTGGATCCTACTAAGATCACTGTAACACCCCTCACTTTCAGGCTGAGATAAGTATTAAACTTAAAGGAAAAGCTATCAAATCTCAACGAGAATCATATAAATACGGAAGCGTTTAACCTAACCCACATGGGGTGCTATGCCACATTCAGGCAACCGTACCTAGATGCTAAGGCAGCAACAATCACAAGTCTCCCAAAATCCTCGAATGAAACGAAGTCTAAACAAGTCAATACAGAATAAGAGTCTAAGGCACGCATGCCTGAACTATCTAGATAACTCAACCAACACTAAGTTAATCATAAGGCGAAGTAGATCTGCTGCTAGCGCTCTCACATGCATAATCTACTCCATACTTGGAAAATAGTTAGAAATATTAGCAAAGGAATGCTAAGTAATCAACCACTCACACTCGTGAAAAATACAATAGTATAGCATAGCTTGTAAATAGATTTTACACACGCATATAGAATATATGCACCAACGAAATTGTTCTTTGTTTAAATACCAGATGACTCAACAACAACAAGCTGAATGATTCACAAACCAATGACACCTCAAATGAATCCAATATCAAAGAATGAATCCACAATACAACAGTTATATACCAACATACTCACATCGCTCCCTTAGAGTGACACAATCCAAGAATCATAGAATAAGTACTAAACCACAACCTCCAACCCATAACATAGACAACATACCACAATATCATAACACAGAGGCGTATCAGCCCTATCACAGAGGCGCAAAGGCCCACTCAGGCGAGCATCAAAACCCATTCACAGAGGACCATTCACAGAGGGGTCTAGCCCGATCACAGAGGTACACCATACCCAACTCACGGAGGCAAATAAATCCCAACCAACTGATATATATAGAGCCGTAGCTCGAATAATCACCTCTCAAAAGGGTATAAATGACAACATGAAACCCAAGGAATTACTCACAAGAGTTCAAGACTTCAACACAGGATACTCAAGTCCAATTCCACAGGAAATAGTCAACCCAAGGAATACTCAGATTCAGAACATGAAAACAATAAGGCAATCATGCTCAAAACATTAGCCAAAGAATCAACCAACAATACACAACTAATAATCCAAGATAAATGACCAACAACCATGAACCAATACTCAATAATTAGGGTAGTATATTTAGCAAAATACTCAGAATATACTCCAGAAGCCAGAAGATAAAAGGTGAAATAACAGAGTCAACAGACCACGAAACAACACTGGAAACAGGGAGTAAAGTGAACTGGCAGAACAACCCCACGGAACGTGCCGCACCTCGGGAACCAATCGTAAGAGACAACGGACCAACCGGGCGGAACGCCCTCCTCCACCGCACCTTCTACACGAAGGTGACGGGTCACCACGGCGGTACACTCCCTTCCGCCACTCCTCACTGCATGCTCTTTGAGGAAGGGTTCAGCGGGACACATTATACCGCTGGACCTCTCCGCAAGAACAATACCCAACCCAGAATACTCAAACTTCAATCAGACACGAAGCAATGAGCAATAGACCATTCCAATACCCAGATCAAGATCAGAATATACATTTCCAGAAGTCAAATAATACATGGAATCCACAACAACAACACTCAAATAAACCATGGTTCAAGGATAATGAATATAACTCAAAGATCCACAATATAGGCTCAACAATCCAACAAATCATAGGCTAAAACCAATAATAATCCACAGGATTCCACAAACATCAAATCATATACATACAAGAGTGAAAATAGGTTTCAGTGCAACATGGAAGATTACCTCTTGAAGCTTAATGATCCACAAGCAATCACCAATCCTAGGCTCAATCCATCAAACTACCATCACCTCCATGGTCATCTTGACCCAAGAACACCCCAAAAAAAATCATAAGAAGCTTATAAAGACTAGGAAATTGTAGGATAATATGCAATCTAAATATGGACTAGCACTTACTCTAGCACAAGAGATCCTAAAAGAGTAATCTTGCTTGAAACCTTGCTAGGATGAAGAATGGTGTGTGTAGGGTTTTTAGGGATGAAGGAGTGGTGTGAATATCTTGTAGGAGAGAGAAGAAAACTAGGGAAATAATTATTACAGAGCTTTTATATGGATCCCCAAAATCTATACATACATAGTGTATGTAATATTAGGGTGATTAAATGTCAATCGTTATACCCTGCACCACGGTGCACATAGCAATGTGCACCACGTACGTAAAACGACGTCGTTTCGGTGTTAGTAGACGCGGATGCGAATGACTTAGGGAATTCATTATCTATAATACACATAATCATTATCTACAATACACAGAATGTTTGCCTATAATACACAGAATGTTTGCCCAAAATACACAGAATATTGACACAAAATACACAGATGTTAGTGGACGCGAATGACTCCAGGGAATTCATTATCTATAATACACATAATCATTATATAGAATACACAAAAGGTTTGCCTAGAATACAGAGAATGTTTGCCCATAATACACATAATATTGATGCCAATAATACACAAAACCCATCCTCCTAACATTCGAATGCACAAACACATCACAACTTGTGTTACTAACATGAATACACATAATATTTACACAAAATACACAGAACTCATCCTCCTAAACATTCGAATGCACAAACACATCACAACATGTGTTACTAACATGAAATCACAACATGTGTTACTAACATGAATACACATAACGGTTGCCTATAATACACAGAACGGTTACCTAGAATACACAGAATGATTACCTGAAATACACAGAATATTAACATAAATACAAAGACTGGCCGAAACGGGAAACGTGATTTCCAAAAAAAACGGACGATTAGTTTACAATGCTCAAAACGACGTCGTTTAGGTACGTGTGCACATTGCTATGTGCACCGTGGTGCACAGTATAATTTGCCATTAAATGTAACATGGGCTCTCACATTAAGGATGAGTTATATACAAATCAAGAATTAATTCAATTAGTATAAGGCTTGATTCTCCAAAGATTGGGGCAAGTAAATATTTAATATATTATAAGGGATGAAAAAGACCCAAGTGGTATCCCTTACAAAATTAGATTAGAGAATTGGGCTTTCTTAATAATTAAATAAGCTAGAATAGGAAATATATTTTTATTTAAAAGAATTGGGCCCAATTAATTAAATTAACCCCACGAAAGGAAGAATTAACGGGGTTCAAGGCATGATTTAAATCCGGGGCATCACAATCACACTTCTTGGGGTAAGTACGGTGGGACCTAACACTTTCTTTTAATTAAGCGAGTTAAGCTCTCCCACAATTGCCTCTTTCCATTTTAACCAGTCAAAATCGGGGGAGTCACTCAAACTAATACCAAATCGGGGGAGTCACTCAAACTAATCGAGAACTAGGGTCAAGGTATGGTGAGAGAAAAACTAAAAGCCCCCCTAGGCATAACAACAAGACTCTCGAACCACTTTATGAAGCCTAGCTTCTCTACAAGCAAAGATTATCTGAGACTCAATAGTAGGAACATAACCATAAATCTATTCAAAACATTCAACTAAAAACTTAGAAACTAATGATTTTACAAACTGGGAAATTTTATATTTCAAACTGCGATGTCTTACAAAACACACTGAACCTCCTTTTATAGGGATGAAGGATGGTTCTCCAAATACAATACAGTTGTTTACAATTATTACAATACATGTGGCCGACAAAGTGTGATGGCCTCATTGACATAAAGTAAAGATAAAGTTGTCAAATAATGCACGCCAAACTGATAAGATAAGATAACGCTGACATGACCCTGTCAGGACGGGAATCTTATCTTTAAAGATAAGATTTCTTTGCTGAAGATGAGATTTGCTTAGTTGGGAGGATAAGATAGAATCTTATCTCTCGTTCATAAATCTCTTCCCTTTCCAATTTTGTGGGTCCCAATCTGGTTGTCCTGTGTTCATGGTCATCCATTCACCATGAAATTGAAGATCCATTACAGAGTCTTCATCTGATGCTGTATCACTTTCTGTGGAGTAGTTGGAGTAGCTGGGGTAACCCATGTAGTTAACCCATTCCTGTCGATCCATTCTAGATTGCTTTCTTTTTGTTCTCCAAACATCTTTGTTCCATTGACTCCTGTGCTCTGGTCTTTTCTTCTGCGACTTCTGGGCGCAAGCTTTCTCAATCTTTTCAACTTCTTCAAGAACTGAGTCTATATCGTCAAAGTTCCAAGGGTCTTGTGACCAGATATCCTACTTTTGAACTTGGCTTAGCTCATAGTAGTATTGATTGCTTGCTGACTTGATTCTCTCATAGTAGATCTCATCATCTTGCCTGGCATCTGGTTGAATTCCTTCTCTGGGCCAAATTTCTTTTGGAATGATTTTGTTTTGGGCAAAGATATACCTTTGTAGTTCTGGATAATCTTCTTCTCGAACCATAATGGATTCTCTGTGCTGCTCATAAATCTTCATGAATGGTTCTGTATGTCCTTCTAGGGATCTGGATACCCATGCTTTGACTTCCCGATGCAGATGGACTGTAAAGAATTCTGGGCCTTCATGGCATAACTTCTTCCAGTATTTTAATGGGTAGAACCAAGTTAATCTACTCGCGGTTCGGAGTCATCGGTAGCAGTCTACGTTCCCCAAGATTGGTGTCTTCGGACGTGTAACATCGTCTGTAAGATCTTCGCTAACCTCAAGACTTGAAGAATAAGTTCCGTGCAGCTGAAGTTCAATTCAAGACGAAGGAAGCGATAGGAGCTCGAAGACTAAAGACTCGAAGACCCTCGGTAGTGAGGGAACGACAAGAGCGGACTTTGACGCACCAATAAAGAGTTAAGTCTCACCAAGTAGAAGCTTCTGGATCGATGATGAAGTATCCCGTGCGAGCTAAGCTTGGTAATAATAAAGCCTGAAGAATTAGAATATGAGGTCGTGGTTCGTTGACCTTAAGGTAGTCCTACCTACCGCTGAGGCGGCAACGAAGGAACAAGCTAGAAGTGGTGAACCTAGAAATAATGAAGACCAAGATGAGTAAAAAGGAAAACTTGGATCCTTAAAGATCCCCGAAGAAGCGCCATGAGCAAGTTGTCTGACCCCATGAAGTACTAAGGGACTAAGAAGTGAACTAGGAAGTAAGGACCTCGTGTGACCTATTCGGGGCACCCTGGAAGTGATATCTTGTGTAAGAACTTAAGGAAGGAACCTCAGTAGAAAGAAAGAAATAAGGAGTAGCTAAGCAAGCTAGTAGAAGACCAAATCGTTAAAAGATTAAAACTGACTGAAGTAAACCTAAAGGCTAGCTCAATCCTTGGATTTTCCTAAGTGGAGTTGGATTGTGCACTAATGGATTCCCGTAGAAGACATGTCGTTAACCAAGATAAGGAAGGATAAGTCGGCTTATACTCAATTAGTAAATGAAGATCTCAAGACTGGTGATCGTGAAACAAGACTTGGTCTATCAAGCAATTAAGTAAAGGTACAGGAGAACCATGTAACAAGTTACCATAAGGCATTTCAAGATGTTGATCCTAAGAGAGGCTTCAGCTTATACCATGCAATTGGAGAGTACCATTGGCCGTGTCAGGCGCGAGGTCGAAGTGGAATACAGCATTACACTACCTCTGGATAACCAACAAGAAGAACCATTGAAGACTGGAAAGACAAGTTGATATATATTCACACGATTAACCTGCAATCGCAAGATGAGTACCAAGACTTGATTGAACCATTCTACAATTATGTCTATTAGTCAAGTAAAAAAAGGATTGCTTATAAGATCTCGTACGATCCGAAGAGCAAGAGTCCTTGATACTAGAGAAGATATAAGCATTGAGTTGGTGCTAAGGTACAAGGAAGTAAACTTGGTTCATAAGGTCACCAGTAATCATAGGCGAATCTCCTTTTTGGACCAGGTGATACCTTTCTAATTGATCCTACCTTTTCATGAACTTCCCAGGAATCTCTCGATCTGTATCGATCGGTCATCAGTTAACTCTTGCATCTGTTATTGGATGGTGTAGATGATGATGTTGCACCAAAGGTAAAGGAGATTAGCATCGTAGGTTGTGAGTTTGTAGGTTTCACGACATAATGATCATGGAAGAGAGCAATTACCGATAATAGCGATGCTGAGCAATCATAGCGCTAATGATTGAATAGGGAATGATCGAGAAATAGCTTCCAGGTTGGCTTTGCCAAATAAATGGGGCAAGAATTTAGAGCGTATTAAAGAATGATATTCATGATTCGTCACGAGTGGCTCCCCCTGTAGTGGTGAAGATAAATGTCGCTTTAGCTTATGTAGTAAAGTTGATTCGAATTATAGATTCGCGTTGCTAGAGAAGCAAAGTCAAGACCCATCGATCGGTCAAAGTGTCGTGATCAAATCGTCAAGCCGAGGAAATCGCTTAAAGACGAGAGACTTCTTATCCTTCTTAAAGTTGAATTCTTCTCTGTTCCTTGAAATCTCGAATACCCCTTCTGTTGAGAAATCCCTTTTATCTACTCTAGACCTCATTCATATTTCCTTTCAAAACCGAACGTCTTTCTTTTCCTTGGAGAACTGAATACCCTATCGTTGAAAAACTTTTTCTATGTTTTCAAGCCTCGTCCCTATCTTCTCTCGAAGCCGAGTTCTTTCTTTTCTTGGAAGGACTGGATATCTCCTTTGTAAGAATTCATTTGTATCCTTTCAAACATTGTTCTTGTTTGCTTCTTGAAATGATTATGTGCAACAACCTTATTTCCTAAGTTGTAGCCTTGATAACTCTTGATTCTATTCTTAACCAACGTTGTCCTTGAATCTTAAACCTTAAACCTTTCACTCTTTTTTTCTTATTGGGTCAAAATTTTCAAAATAAGCGTACATTCTATAAATATTTTCCTCTATCTACTACCGTACTAGTTTTAACTTTCTGTTCCCAAAACGATTTTTGTCTAACAAGAATAACAATCAGCAGGTGGGTGGTTTAGAGTGTACTTTTGCTTATTTCCTGAAGCACAAGGTGAAATTTAGTCTGCCAGACTTAATGATTGGGCATATGGAGTTTTACATGACAACCAAGTGTCACAATCTGCCTTATGGGATGATTTTAAGTTGGATCTTCCAGAATAAGAAGGTGCGTGTGACAGGGGAGATAGCCTAGCAGCCAACCCATAGAGTTTTCAATGCTCCAAATCTCCAGCACTACGGTTTATTCCAGATAGATGGGAATGGGTATATCACCGCCCACGAGTTGAGTAGGATGCCACCGGATGAGAGGAGAATGCTCATAGACCGCTATCACATCCCCTACAAGAAGATCAAGGGCTTAGTAGCACCAAAGGAGGATGAGCAAGAAGGAAGTGAGGAAGAAGAAGAAGAGTAGGACGATGGTTCCGAGGAGGAGTCCGAGGACGAGGAGTCGGAGGATGAGATCGATCGAGAGAATCGGAGAAAGGAGCAGCATGATCCCATTCCTTCTGCGCAGCCAGTGGACCCAGTTCTTCTACAGATCTAGGAGTTGCACCGTATGGTGGAGTCGAGGTTCTCGTCATTAGACTTGAGGGTGGACCGAGGCTTCCAGAGGTTGGGACTTATCAAGTCTAAGTTGGGTATAGAGGTTCCAGTTGAGTTCTTGAACCCCGAATCGTTCCAGGCTCCAGGGAGCTCGTCCCGAGGTGATTTTCCAAGTTAGCTGTAGCCCTTAGAATAGATGGTTGCTTTCATGCTTTGCGTTTGTAGAATCCTAAGTTCTTAGTATCGCTTTAACTTTAATTGGGGAGTTTAGACTTTAGGCATTCGCATGTTTGTGCATGGTTTTAGTAAGTTGGGGGTCTTGAGGTTAGAGTCTAGATCCCTTTCTAGTGAATTCCTTGCTTGATAATCTTCCCTTAACGTTGGCCTGATCCTTTACCTTGAATCTCCCATTTGATTCTTGTTCCTGTTAGCTTTGAGCTTCGGGGACGAAGCTCCTTTTAAGGGGGGTAGAGCGTAATACCACGAATTTAAATCATGCCTTGTACCTCGATAATTCTTTTCTACATGGAGTTAATTTAATTAATTAAGCCCGATTCCTTTTGAATAAATTCATAACTCCTAATCTAGCCTATTTAATTTCTAAGAGAGCCCAATTTCCTAATTGAATTGTATAAAGGATATTAATTGGAGTCTTTCATCCCTTATAATAATTTGTACATGTTGAGATTTTAGTGCCCGTTGGCCATTAGCTCCTAACCGATGGACATTGCAGGTAAAGAAAACATAACAGGTAAAGAGAAAAGAAATAGAGAGAGAGCAAACATGGGGAGAAAAGTGTTTCATTCCCGTAAAATGTGTATGTTACAAGGGACATATATATAATACAAACAATAACGGAAAGATATAATGAATACATAAATACAGAAACCGTTACAACCGTTATATACTAAATAATAATGTCCACTACTTAATATTATTTATAACACTCCCCCTTGGATATTATTTGACCATGATCTTGTCTTGTTGTAAACTTGCTAGGAAAACCCTGTGGGAAAAAACCTAGATAAAACCCAGACAATAAAAGAGTCCAGGGTACATGAATGGTATACTCAAGTACTTTCATGCCTCGTTAAAAACTTCACTAGGAAAACCACGTAGGAAAAACCTAGTTGAAGAAAAGAGTACATGATATTTATAAACTCATATATAGTCCTTGTTGCCTCATTAAAAACATTACACTAAGAAAACCCAGTGGGAAAAAACTTAGTTAAGGAAAAGAGTACAACCATAACTTTCTGCGTTTAATCTTCAGGATTTGCAAGAGTTGGTGGTCTTCCGGACCAATAATTTGGGAACTTGATTATAAGGTGTTTAAGATTCCTCTATTCCGATGTTCTTGGGTTGATAATAGACAGGGTGTCCGAGTAGATGATTTGGATTTTACCTTAGTTGATTTTGGTCGGCTAGGATATCATGATGAACCGTTTATAGTTGCATCTCAAGCTAAACAAGTTTTCTATGTTTCTGATCCTATTGTCTTGCAAGGGAAAAAGTATTGTTGGTAGTGGTGATGTTGTGGATGAAGAAGAATATGACCACTTTGATGAAATCCCACCATTTTCTATTGGTATTCAACCTGTGGCTTTAGGTGAAGATGACATTGATACTAGTTACATGCGTACTGATCATGGAGAAGGATTGTGGATTGACCATCCAATAGTATAATTTCTAAAATGTAATCTTATTTGTTTTTTTAACATCTTTTTATATATAGAGAGAGAGATGTTTTTAATATTGTAGGTATATATATTAATGGCCGACCATACAGAGCGTACAAAGTCTACATAGACTACAGAGTCTACCTCAGTGCCTAGAACAAGAGGACCTACATCTTGTAAGAAAATGAAAAAGAAAAAGCTAACTGGTGAGCTTTTGACAATTGAGTTCGATGATCAATTTAGGCCTATTTGCCCAAATGCAAAGGATTTCTCAAACTATCTTGACAAATTGGTTCATCATCATGTTGATATTAACATCAAAGGTTGGACTCAAGTCTCCAAGGGAGTTAAAGAATCAATTTGGCTGGATCTTAAGGTAATAAGCATTAACTTAATTTATATATTGGTCATTACTTCTATATATATATATATATATATATATATGTTACCGTAATGAAAGTTCTAATTGCTTTTTTTTTTTGTTGTCTTTAAACTCACAGAAAGAGTTTAATTTCCCAAATGAATCATTAAAAAAATTGTGAGGATTGCGAGGTTGCGTTGGAAAGTTTTCAAGTCAAGATTGGTGCGTGATTTCATCAACAAAAACCATCCTAAATATAACTTTCCCACAGAGTTATATGATTTCTTGAATGAAAAATAATGGAACAAATTTGTAGAAACTCATTGATGGTTTTCTGACCAATGGGCGGTCAGCCGGCGGGCCAACACAACCGATAGAACCAAGAATAAATATCAAAACACTCTTGATTGTCTTTAGAACTCGTGTATTTCAATCTCTTTCTCTCCAAAAATGTCCCGCATCTCAAATGATGAAAAGGTGGTTTTATACTAGGCCTCTTGGCCGTTACATCATTACTCCCACTTAAGGGTTCAAATTAATATCAATAAAGCGCATTTAATATACTCCATTATTTCCTTAATTACAAATATCCGTGTAATACCCCGTATTTTATTAACATTATTATTTTATCCTAAGGTATTGACATACATGAGTTATGATCTCCCGATACTTCCAAATGATTTTTATAAGTGAGTATAGTTGTTATTAAGCTGCGATCATACATACCGGTCGCGAACCGTAAAATTTTTAAGGAACGAATTTTCAGCTCGGATTTCCTAGGAAATGGATGATTATGCATATTATGACTAAGTATGAACTTCCTGCTTAGTTAAGTTGGAATTAGACAGACTACAAGGGTGAAAATTTATTTTGACCGTAACATCGCAGAATTTCGCAGTGTACCGAACCTAGCCCAATTTTGAGTTTCAGTCTGAGATAAATTTTTAGTTTCGGAATTATTCTTATTTAAATTATTTCCTACCGAAATTATATCTGTTTTGACCCTTACCAGTCCAATTGAAGATATTTTTCTTGAGGAACCATAAGACTTTGACAAGTGTCACAATTTTATCCACATCTTCCTCATTCTTATCTTATAAGGGATGATCCAATGTGACTTAGTCTTCAAGACTCCTCATTCTTATCACATAAGGGAAAATATAAAAGCTTTGTTCCCATTTATTTTTCCCCATTTCCCTTCAAAATTGCCGAAAAGAGAGAAAGGGTGAGAGAGTGTGTGATTCTTCATCTTCCTCCACCATTAAAACCTTGCTTCCATAGCCAAATTTCTTCACAACTCTCAAGATTATTCGGTAAGATTTCGATTTTTATTCGGTAGAAAGCTTTGCATTCCTTCCTAGAGCTTGAATCTAAGCTTAGTTTCTTAAAATATTGTGTTATGGTGTTGATTTTGATCATAGGATTTAAGGTGAATTTGGGGAAAAGATCCAAGAGTTGTTCCTACGGTGTTAGTAAACCTTCTTGAGGTAAGGAATCCCTTTATTTGGTTGAGGTTATTTGAAACTAGGTAATTGATAGCTAGCTTATGATTTGTTGTTGATTGGTGTACATGAAACCTATGTGTTATGTGCAATAGGGAAATTATGTATTTATGTATAAATATATATATATATATGTCGTGAATATATATATATGGTGTATGTGTGTGTGACGTAATATATATATATGTGTATAGTGTATGTGTGTGTGTGACGTGAAACATATATATATATTATGTGTGTGGTGTGATATATATATATATATATATATATATATTACGTATGTGTGGGTGTGTGGTGTGATATATATATATAATTACTATAAGAATTGGATTTACCTGAATCTATACATTGTGGAATCTATGTATGCGTATGTGTATATATATAATTGGTGGTAGTAATTGTTTGTATATTTATGTACGTAATATGTTCATTCACGGCTAGCATTGTATGTTTTATGTACGTGGGTGTGTGTGTGTCGTGTTATGTATATATATATATATTGTGTGTGTGTAGCATGATATATATATATCCTGTGTAAGTGTGTGTGTGTTAAATATATGTTTGTAGGTAGTAATGCATATTATATTTATATATATATTGTATGTGTGACATAACCTATATATGTGTATATAAGTAATATATACATATTATATATGGTATGAGTATTATGTATATATATATATATGGTATGTGTACTTTATGTGAGTATGCATAAATGTGGAAAATGTTATGTTGAATGCATATATACATATGTGTAGTGTGATGATGGAAAATGTTTTGAGCAAAATGTTTTGAGAGACAAGACTTTTGAACTAAGTTAAGAATGGTGATTGATTTCAAAGGAGGACTTGATTTTGTGGAAAATGTCCAAAAAGTGATTTTTGACTCAAGGAAAGGGAAAAGGAAGGAAAATGTTTTCAAACCTTTGTTCTAGTAAAAGTGGTGAAGGACCTTGTCTTGTAGCCTACGGGATAAAGATGAGCTTAAAATGCATCACCCGTATGGTGGTTATGTTATTGTATGACCAGTTCATACTGTTGTGGGCGAAGTCTATTCGCCGAGTACTATATCACCCGGAAGGAAAAGGGTCTCCTGCGGGGGTGTGCACACTTAAGTATAGTCACTCTATTTTCGGGTAGGGGTCGTTCTTATGAACCTAGTGAGGCTAGCTAGGNGTACCCAAAGGTTGTGGGTGATCTCTCTGAAAGGTGAAAAGTGAAGAGAATTTCCTTATGAGGGAAATGTTTTTCAAAGAAAGTGATTGAGAACAAAAAGGTGGAATTTGTGTTTTTCCATTACTTGCTTATATGCTTAAATGTTTAGCAATATATGCTTTGAGTAAGTAAATGATTATTGTATGACCTCGTCTAGAGGGAAAGTGATTCAAGATTGATATTGAAATTGTTGCCTATTATGTGTGCACGTTGCTATGTGTAACTGTTGCAGGTAGAACCTCGGCTGATGAGTAAGGATAGGGTTTTGATGTAACAATTTTTTTACAAAACCTTTATTTAGTTTTGAATAACCCGTGGATATCCTTACTTAGCCGTCGCGCTAACTACACTTCAATGTGTATTGTTTTTATCAGATGCAGTTTAGTGAGTACCTCTGTAGCCGATGAGCTCAGAATAGAAGAGAAGTGCAGGTTGAGGTCTACTATGATGTTGTTGTAGTATGTTGGTGTTGTAAGTTTAGCCTTAACACTTGGAGTGGAGTTCGTCAAAGAGGTGATAGAATTCACTCTAGGTGTGGCGGTAGCATCCAGTTTTCTGTTGAGTAGATGTAAGCTTCCGCAGCATATGAATACTGATTTGTAATAAATGTAAGAGTTGAAAATTGGGGTGTTACAATCCGTTTGTCCTTAACGCTTCTGGCCTCAGGGGTTGGTACTCTTAGACAGGATCGCCTTTATATCCGTCCGACCGCAAGCCTCAACCTCTCAGTCTTCCTCCTGGTTATCTGATCTCATCTATCCGGCCTTCTACCTCCGCCTTCTTACTCATCTGACAGTGAGCCCCGACCTTCTGATCCTCCCCCCAGTCGTCTGATCTCATTTATCCGGCCTTCTACGTCCGCCTTCTCATCCATCCGACCGGGTCATCCACTCTTCCAGACTTATATCCCATCATCTAGTCCCTCACTTTCCTTGGTTTTAATGCAATGCGACCAAGGAAAGTACATGCTCTGACAATAAGATATGAATCTCTGTAACATCTTCATTTCCTTTCATTACATCAATCAAATCTCCACCTTGCTCGATTACTGAGGAGTTTCTTACCAAATCTACGCTCCAAATCTCCCTTTTCAGGATACACCGCCTTCTCTAATCTTCATCATTATTCTTTCCTTTTGTCGCTCTTGCCGGCGACCCGCCTTGCATCTGCTAGTATAAATAGACCGCATCATCCCTTCCTATTGTCTCATCTTATCTCACTTCTTGCCTTTTACTTGCAGGTTATGATGGATAAGGGTAACCCTAACACCGAGACCTCAAAGCGTCGCTCCAAGTGCTTGGCGGAACAAGCCCATTGTAACACCCCACTTTTTCCACTTAAGAAAATACGGGTAAATTTTTTTTTTTAATTACAAATAACTTTTACAATAGCGGAAGCTTTCAACAATAAAAAGGAAAAAGGGCGTGTTATGCCACGTTTAAGTATCTCATACTCAAACGGATAGGCTAAAACTATAACACTTACTAAAACCACCAAAACTACTATTTGTACAAGGTGAATTCTAATGGATTAATTACAACCTTTATAAAAAAATCTAACGTGAATCACTCTCATTCCAATGCCATGCAATCCAAGCCTGCAAAATAACTAAAGAGGGGAAACAAAGTCAGCACGACGGCTGGTAAGACTTACTCCACCCCGTAAAACATTTTTGCACATAGCATATATGAGCATATAATTTCCACATAACAATTTTAACCCCTTAGAATATTTTTAATCTCATAACATACAAATTATCTTTAACCAATTAGATATATAATTTGAGGAAATCATATACATCCAAATATGTATCATAATATCTATAAAATTCTATGGGATCAACGGATTGCCTATCCATTATTCACAATTCTTCAACGACTATTTCCTCAAAATTCACCATATATCATTTACCTCATCATTTCCATATAACCATTTCCTCAGGGCATTTCACATTATCATCAATATTCAAAAGAATTTATTAACTGATAAAATATCCACCAAAAGAGAATAATCAATTCCTCAAAACAATCACCAATGAGAGAATTCCAATCTCTCAATTTATTACCAAAGAGAGAATTCCAATCTCTCAATTAATCTCTTTCCACGAGATTAATCTTACAAAAATACATATTGAATTTCTCAAAGTCATCCACACTTTGATATATATAGTGTCAATGAGAAGTGGGTATCAAATGAATAATTTTCAAGTTCTCAAAATATAAATTTCCATAACCAGGCCAAAGGGAGAAGAAGATCGCCGCCGGTCACCACACCATCCACAACCACCGAGGATGCCGCTGCATTGTCACCGTCGGCTCTCTCTCTCTCTCTCTCTCTCTCTCTCTGTGTTCGGTTTCACGAAGAAGAAGACGAGGATACGCAGGTAAGCTCTCCCTCTCTATCTCTCTCTCGTGAAGATGATAATGAAGAAGGTGAAGAACGTGATAGGTAAACATTTCCTTCTTTCCTTTTCTTTGTTTTCTCTTCTTTCTTCCCCTCTATCTTTTTCTTTCTTTCTCCCTTCCTCTGCGTTCTCGTGAAGAAGATGAAGGTAAAAGGGTACAGTAACGTTCCTCCCACTTAATTACTTACTATATTTATTATTATATTATATATTATTATTAAAAATATATTTGTTAATAACAGCCAATTCCCTCTAATTTTGGCTTTCCTTTCTGGTTTAATAATCAAAAACTCAATCAGACTTACCACATTCCACATAAACTTCCAAAAATTTTGCACACAATATTATATATATACTACACACCACGCATGTCATAAATATATTATACACAACACAACTATTATATATATAACTATATATGATTTTTAAAAATAAATCTGTCTTTGCCCAAGTTCAAAATAAGGACCTCCCATAGAAATACTAAAGCTTAGTCCATCAAGTCGAATCAATTCTTGTGAAATATTTTTCGAAATAAATATATATATACATATACGTTCGAAAATATGTTTTGTCATAAATAAAAATTTCTAAAAATTCTTTTGGGCAACATAAAACATAGATATTTTTAAAATAATATTAATATTTTCTTTTAAAATACTTACAAAATATCGGGGTGTTACACCCATGGTGGCCATGAAGTTGGCGACACCTAGGAGGACCCTCTGTCCATCCCTTCCGACGAGGAGAAAGGAGCAGTTGCCTTGATCCCACCCAAGGCAGAAGTTTCTTCCCTTGCCAATCCAGACTATGATTCTAACTACCTTGAGTTCCTCGCGGAAGTAGAAGCGATGGTGGAGGCTCCCGCCGCGCCTACCTCACCAATGCCACCAAAGGTGAAGGCAACTGATTTGGGCTCCTTCGCAACTCCTCCGGTTCTGGCCTTGCCATGGACTAATCCTTCGTCCCTTCCGAGTTCTCCAGTTCTAGCCTTGCCATGGTCCGATCCTCTGTCCCTTCTTGGTTCTCTAGTGCCAACTTCCATAGCAGGTGGCTCACCCAACGAGGCCGTTTCCCCGACCTGACCCGTGAAAAAGAGGAAGACTTCCCCTAGTATCATGTATAAGCTTGCTAGGCCCCTTAGGGCAGTTTTGTAATCGGCTTGTGCATGTAATAAACAAAATAATTTTGTCGAAACGTGTCTTTACCCCCCTCGGGCTCTGATCGTACACTTTTGGCCACCCTTTCCAACCCCCTATGCCTTGTTCCAAAGACAAGGTACTTACTTTTATTGACAATGATCGCCTCCTCGGACCGTCCGTCCAATCGTCATCTTGATCATCAGATACAAGGTGCTTGGTCTTACTTACATCCTTTTCCCCACTCCTTTTCTCAAGGAGGCACGGTTGGCCGAGTGCCGACTCCTTTATCAGGACTCTGGCCAACCAACACAATCACTACCTTATAGCACCTTTTTCCCACTCCTTTTCTCAGGGAGGCACGGTTGACTGAGTGTTGACTCCTTTTCCAGGACTCCGGCCAACCAACACAACAGCCTTCTGACTTCTTTTCCAACTCCTTTTTCAAGAAGGCACGATTGACCGAGTGCCGACTCCTTTTTCAGGACTCCGGACAACCAAAACAATCACCACCTTTTAGCACCTTTTTCCCACTCCTTTTCTCAAGGAGGCATGGTTTGACCGAGTGCCGACTCTTTTTTCAGGACTCCGGACAACCAAAACAATCACCACCTTTTAGCACCTTTTTCCCACTCCCTTTCTCAAGCAGGCACAGTTAACCGAGTGCCGACTCCTTTTTCAGGACTCCGGACAACCACACCTTTTTCCCACTCTTTTTTTAAGGTGGCACGGTTGACCAAATGCCGACTCCTTTTTCAGGACTCCGGCCAACAAACACAATCATCACCTTATAGCACCTTTTTCCCTCTCCTTTTCTTAGGGAGACACGGTTGATCGAGTGCCAACTCCTTTTTCAGGACTCCGGCCAACCAACACAACAGCCTTATGACTTCTTTTCCCACTCCTTTTTCAGTGAGGCACGGGTGACTGAGTATCGACTCCTTTTTCAAGACTCCAGACAACCAAAACAATCATCACCTTATAGAACCTTTTTCCCACTCCTCTTCTCAAGGAGGCACGGTTGACCGAGTGCTGACTCCTTTTCCAAGACTTTGGCCAACTAACACAACATCCTTATGACTTCTTTTCCCACTCCTTTTCTCAAGGAGGCACGGTTGACCAAGTTCCGACTCCCTTTTTAGGACTCCGAACAACCAAAACAATCAACACCTTATGCCTTCTTCTTCCCCCTAAGGTAAGAAACAAAAACCTTTAACCTTTGCGATCCCCAACCCTAAAATTTAATCGTCACGGCCCCTCTAATTTCCCCGCCGGTTATTGTTTCGAAACTGTTAGCTTCCCACGTACGTTTCACATCTCTTCGACGTCACTTCAATCTGATCTCACCGTCCACGTGCCACCATCTCCCCCAACACCATCTCGCCTATAAATACCCCCTTTTACTGTTTTACTTTTACCTTTTACTTTCTTACTTTCTCGGTGAATTTTTTATTCTCACTCTCTGGTGCTCCGCAAATTTTCCGATTGTCTTCCAACGGCCCTCTAATTGCGTCTCACACAATCGTCCTCTCACTTCGGGCTCGCCTCACTTCACCCTCCCAGCTTTTCGTGTCTACCAGGTTTGTTTCTTTCTCCTTTTCTCCCATGTCTTCTTCCCAAAATCGCATTGGGGTTACAACGAACCCCAATGCTTCTACTTCTTCTCTTAAGGCGGCGAGAGAGGCTTCATCCTCTGCCCCCTTAAACCCTATGCCCATTCGGGCCGTTGTCGCTTTGCCTCCGGGCGTTCAACGGGCCACAGGCCTCTTGAAGATATAGGCCGACTGACCGGCCTTCACTCTGTTATCTCGGCCCACGAGCTGGAAGAGGCCCAATACCTATTGGGTCCAGCGGCTGAGGTATACGCTCCTCGCGAGCGTTACATTTTTTATCCTCCGTCTGGGTGGTATGTGGGGATCCACTTGCAATCCATTCGCCATGGATTTCGCGTACCTCTAAGCCCATTCGCCTCCCTCTTTTTCCGCTATTTTGCTCTCTCCCCAGGTCAACTCGTTCCCAATTCCCATTGTCTCCTCACCTGCTTCCAAACTCTTTACATCAATTTCGGCTTCGAGCCGACTATGAACTTATTTCTTTAACTCAATTTAGTCAATAGAGTTGGGACCACCTCTTCAGGTTTCATTCAAGTCTCCCACCTCTTCATACGTCCGTCTCCTCGCTTTCCTCCTTTCGATTTTCCTTTGGCATAGGGGCCTTCGTTCTTTAAATGCCTCAAAAAACTTCCTTGCGATGGAAATACTTCCGAGTCAACCATCGTTCTGTTGGATTCCGGCACTCTACAGATCGAAGCCTGGTCCAATCTGGCCGCCCTTGAAGCAGTTGGTCTTCTGCCCAAAGGGGCGGCTACTAAAGGTGACTTACCACCTTTGACAACCTGCTTGATTTTTCCTTTGTGTTTTCTCAATATGTTTTCCTTCGTGTTTTCTCAATATGCCCTCCTAAAGGAACGCACAAGAAGCCGTTCCTCCACCTCCAATCCCATTGTCATTAGCAGCTCCCCGACTCGTTCTCCAGACCCTTCGCGGACTCGCCAATCTCGTCGAGTCCCGCCTGACTCGGCTACTAGCTCAGGTTCCAAGCATCCTGTCGAGACTTCTCTCAAAGCCCCGCCTGCCAAGAAGATTGCTCTTGGCTTCGAGGCCGAAGCCGGTGAGGGCATTTCTCATGGTACCTTCCCCATGCATGACTGGCTGGACAAGGTGATCTTCCCCATAGACGCATCCGTCTATGAGACCTTTCCCACCGAGAAAATATTCGAAGGCGTCTCACGCTACCTTTACCGGGTACGCGCATCTTACGACCTTATAGTTATCTTTCTATCACTTTGGAACTACCTTGCACTTTGGCTTGTATTTGGGTACAGGCAATGGCTGTCCAATCGGAAATGCGGAGGAGGATGAAACCTCTTCTGGCGGATGCCGAGTCAATGCCCGCCCTCCAGGCTAGTTACCAGAAGAGTCTGAAGGAGGTGGATGATTTGGCTCTCTGAGTGGGTCAGCTAGAGTCTACGTTGGAAGCTGAGAAATGAAAAACAAGCTGAGGCCGCGGACTTAGCGGTGGCTGCTTACAAGTCTTCTCGGGTTTTTGAGGAGGATGTTATGGCGCAGGCCCGTTCAAGGCTAAGGCTGCTAGCCCTCGAATGACTGGACTCTAAAGAGGGGAGGCTCTATCTTACGGACTTGGGAGAAGAGGACTACCATGCCAGGTCGTTGGAGATGTAAAAAGATATCTACCTAGTTCTCCTTCGCAGGGACCCAACTTTCGACCCCGTGAAATGGGGCCTACCGCCTCACCTAGCCGAGCTTCCTTCTCGAATTCCTGCTACCCCCTCACGTCAACAGGGGGCCGGAGAAACCGCCAGGGTCACTCCAGAGGGCTCATGTGGAGGCAGATTCCGATGGATCCCTCCTATATGAATTCTACTGCCAATCTGACCGCTCTAGCAGGGATGGATCATAATCCCGTTCTTTCAATTCCCGATCTGACCGAGGAGGAAGAGTCTACTGAAGGGAATCTGCAACGTCGTTCCCGCCTTAGTGGAAATACCAGCGACCCTCCCCCTATCAGCCCAACGAAGGGGGAGACAGCTAGTAGTCGCCAAGAGGCCTAATCCTCTTTTTTGGCGCTTTCCTTTTTGCTCGACTTTCATCAGACCTGCTTAGTTAACAACATGCCTTTAAACTATTTTTAATGGACAACTACTTTCTATTGCTTTTAAATCTTCTGGTTGCTGTGTTTTTGCTTTAAATCTTCCAAACTCCGAGTTTACCCGAGTCCCTCAGTCATCTGATACTCCTTATCCAGTGGTGTATGTCACTTAAGACAGGCCACCGCAACCTATCTCATCGAGGCAGATAGACTTCCAAACTCATTCGTCCAGAGGTGATCATGGAGCACTTAGGACTTAGGTTATCGCAACCTAACTCATAGAGGCAGGCGGACAACTGAACTCACTCGTCCAGCGGTGATCATGGATTACTTGGACTTAGGTTATCTCAACTTAACTCATTGAGGCAGGCGGACTGCCTAACTCACTCGTCTAGAGGTGATCATGGATCACTTGGAGTTAGGCTATCTCAACCTAACTCATTCAGGCAAGCGGACTACCAAACTCACTTGTCTAGAGATGATCATGGATCACTTGGACTTAGGTTATCTCAACCTAACTCATTGAGGGAGGCGGACTGCCAAACTCACTCGTCTAGAGATGATCATGGATCACTTGGACTTAGGTTATCTCAACCTAACTCATTGAGGCAGGACTGCCGAACTTACTCGTCCAAAGATGATCATGGATCACTTGGACTTAGGTTATCTCAACCTAACTCATTGAGGCAGGCGGACTACCAAACTCACTCGTCCATAGATGATCATGGATCACTTGGACTTAGGTTATCTCAACCTAACTCATTAAGGCAGGCGGACTACCGAACTTACTCGTCCAGAGATGATCATGGATCACTTGGACTTAGGTTATCTCAACCTAACTCATTGAGGCAGGCGAACTGCCGAACTCACTCGTCCAGAGATGATCATGGATCACTTAGGACTTAGGCTATCTCAACCTAACTTTTCATCGAAACAAGTAGACTGTTAGGTTCTTTGGAGAACAAACTCAATAATTCATTAATCTTTGTGAATTTTCATTACAATCCTCTAAAACACAAACCTTCCACTGATAAAATTTCATCAAATGTATCGCATTCCAAGTTCGTTCTACCTCTCGTCCCTCCATGGTTTCCAATCGGTAGGTTTCGGGGCGTACTAACTCTCTGATCTGATAAGGACCTTCCCACTTAATTGCGAACTTTCCCCCTTGGTTAGGCTGGCTAGCCTTTCTATCTCTTAAGACCAAATCTCCTTCCTGAAATTGTTTCTCCTTTACCCGCTTGTCATAGTAGCGTTTGACTGACTGCTGATACTTGGTCATTCGTCCGTAAGCTGCATCCCTTCTTTCTTCTAGAAAATTCTTTTCTATTTGTAAGTTCATCTCATTCTCGTCATGATCATACTGAATCACTTGGTGGGTTGGCGTGGTGATCTCAGTGGGTACCTTGGCTTCGAACCCGTAGGTTAAAGAGAACGGAGTTTCCCCCGTTGCACGGCGCGGAGTCGTCTAGTAAGCCCCGTTGCCAGACTCCTCCCAAATCACTTAGTTTCCTTCGGATTCCATCCACAATGGTCTGGTTAACGTTTTCCACTTGTCTATTGGATTGGGGTGGGGGTAGGACACAGAGACTTTGGTATGGCGAATTCCATATTATTGACAGAATTCCGAAAAGGGTTAGCAATCAAACTGTCGTTCATTGTCACTAACTAGATGCTCAGGAAGTTCGTAACGGCATATAACTTTTCTCCAGATGAATTTTCGACATTGGAACTCAATAATAGTTGCCAAAGGCTCAGCCTCCACCCATTTGGTAAAGTAATTTACCGCTACTACGCATAATCAATGCCATCCGGGTGCTTGGGGCAGCGGACCCACAATATCAATTCCCCACTTGGCGAATGGGATGGCAACCGTAATCGGGGTGTAGAAAGAGGCTGGTCGAGTGTCTTTGCGTGCGAAAGACTGACATACCGCACACTTTGCCACTCGATTGATACAATCTCTATCCATCGTCGGCCAGTAATACCCTTGCAACACCAGTTTATGTGCCAGGGTATGAGCCCCTTGATGAGAAGCTCAGATTCCTCGATGAGCTTCTTCTATAACTTGGCTGCCTTCGGAGGGTAGGAGGCATCTCAAAAGAGGCCCTCCGAATGATTTCTTGTACATGTGCCCATTCACAAGCACATAGGCTTACGATCGCCTTTGGATCTTGACCGCCTCGGCTGGGTCATCAGGGAGATCTCCTTTTTCCTTGTATCTCTTGATTTTCTCTATCCAGAATATCTCAGGATATTCTTCAGGGTCTGTCTGTTCAGTAATACAAGCGACCTCTCGCACAGGTTTAAGATCAATACTAGCTTGATGGACTTGCTCGGTTTGACAGATCCTCAGGAGGTGGTCCGGTATTCCTCCTAGAGCCATCTTAAATAAGATGTCTGCCTCGATGTTTTTCGCACGGGGTACATGTTCCAACTCGTAAGCCTCAAACTCCCCCAAGAGTCCCTCAGGGACCTTCTTGTATTGACAAAGTCTTTCATCCTTTGCTTACAAGTTCCGATGACCTGTCTGACCACAAGATGGGAGTTGGTCTTAACTCGAATCTTTTGAACCTAAAGGGCTTTGGCCAACCGCAGTCCGCCCAATACGGCTTCATACTCAGCCTAATTATTAGAGGCCTTGAACTCGTACTTTAACGAGTAATACAGACGAAAACCCTCTAGTGTGGTTAACATGATCCCCCCACCGCAATGATATTGACTGGCGGCTCCATCAGCGTGCATTTTCCACCAATCCCCTTCCACAGGGGCATTGGGGTTTTGCTCAGGGCTTTGTGCTGTACATTCTACTATGAAATCGGCCAAGGCTTGACCTTTAATGGACGGGCGTGGGTGATATTCAATCCTATATTGTGTGAGCTCCACACCCCACTTGACTAGTCGACCTGAGGAATTTGGGTTTCGTAGAACACCCGCTAATGGCTGATTAGTGAGAACTCGGATGGGATGAGCCTGGAAATAGGGTACCAATTTACATGCAGTGATCACCAGAGCGTATACCACCTTTTCCAAGGGAGTATATCGAACTTCTGAAGCTTTTAACGTCTTGCTAACATAGTAGATAGGGTGTTGTATCTGGTCTTCTCCTTCCTGGATCAACACAGAGCTGACTGCCCTCTGAGAGGTGGCTAGGTACAAGAACAACATCTCTCCCTCTTTCGGAGTCGATAATAATGGCGAGGTTAGTAGATAGTTTTTCAGCTCCTCGAAAGCTTTTGGACAATCTTCCGTCCATCGAAATCCTTCCCTTTTCTTCATTGCCTCAAAGAAGGGCAAGGCCCAGTCTGCGGATTTAGATAGGAATCTGTTAAGGGCGGCAAGCCTCCCAATCAATCTCTGCAGCTCTTTCAGGGTTCCTGGCGGTTGCATGTCGAGGATGGCCTTTACCTTTTCAGGGTTAGGTTCAATCCCCTTTCAGGTTACCATATATCCTAGGAATTTTCCTCATCGCACCGCAAAAGTGCACTTTTTTGGGTTCAATCTCAAATTGTACCTTTCCATGATTGCGAAGGTTACTGCCAAGTCTTCGGCATGTGTGCCCTCCTATTTGCTTTACATAAGCCGCCATGGACTTTCCCAATAAATCTTTGAATAGTCGTCCAACCATGCGCGTATAAGTCGCTCCCGTATTTTTGAGACCGAAGGGCATTACGCGATAGCAGTACACCCCATCTGGGGTAATGAAGGTGGTCTTCTCTTCATCTGCGGGGTGCATGTAAATTTGATGGTACCCCCGAAAGGCGTCCATGAAACTTAACAAATTACACCCGGTTGTCTCATCAACCAACTGATCGATTCACGGTAGCGGGAAAGGATCTTTTGGGCAAGCTTTGTTAAGATCCGTATAATCAACACACATCTGCCAAGCAGGTGGTTTCGGAACGAGTACCACGTTAGTGAGCCAGTTGGGATACTTTACCTCTCGGATGTGGCGAGGGTCATCAAGGTCTCCACCTCTTTTTTGACAAATTCTCTTCGATCAGCGGAAAGATATCTTTTCTTTTGGATTATGGGCTTATGATCGGGATCGACGGCCAATCGATAACCGATGACCGACCGATCCACCCCCGACATATCTCCGGTCCCTAAGCAAATACCATATGGTGTTTCTGTAATACTCGGGTTATATCTTGCTTGACTTTCTCAAATAAGCCGACTTCGATTTTGACCCGTTTTTCAGGGCGCAAAGGATCAATTTCAACTTCCTCCAGCTCGACCACCGGTTCTGGTCGGCCAATGGACTCGAGTTGCTCCGTCTGGCTAGTGATGGCATAGACCCTCATATCTTTTCTTCCTATTTACCGGCAGGATTGCAAATAACAATCGCGAGCCGCCTTCTGGTCACAACGCGCGACTCCTATTCCATTCGGGGTCCGAAATTTTAAGCAAAGGTGCTCAAGTGATATGAGTGCCCCTATGTCCTCCAAGCCCGGTCGGCCCAATATCATGTTGTGCGAGCAGGACAGATCTACCACCACAAACTCCATCTCTATGTTTCGAAGGTTTGGGTATGTGCCCACCTCAACAGATAAGCGGATCAACCCTTCTGACTCTACCGAGTCCCCTTTTTCAGGCTATCATCGCGACCGTAGATGGTTCCGACATACAATTGCTGAGCCCAAGCCTTGCGAGAACTCGATGAGTCCCCTCCTTCTGGTCCTCCAACGATCATGTTAATGGCGGGCTTATGTTTCCAGTTCGCTTCCTCTTCTTCAGAGGCAGGCTGTTTCCCTCGATCGGATCGAGGTTCCGATCTTTCTTGTCGTGGATACCGCCTCCATTGGTTTGGCGGAGGAGGCAAAACTTTCCATTCGACGTTCCGATCTTTCCATCGACGAAGTCCCCCCAGGGGGCAAAACTTCGGGTTGGTCGCCAGGTTTTAATGGCGGCGGAGGAGGTAAGGAACTTTTTACCTCTTGGACCGGCTGAGCAACTGTAGGTCGATAAGGAGGGGCACCCATCTTCTCAGGAGCCCGTCTCCCCTCCGGTCAACTAGAACGCTCATGATCAGCCTGGCTCCTCGAGTCGGGACGCGGTTTCTTGGAACTTAACCCGGCGACTTCTCGTTACCTCTTTTGTTTTTCCGCTTCTTTGTATATGCCTGAGGACTGGCTCTCAGGATGGCTTTTACATACGTCTTCGGGCGATCGTTATGGAGATCGATGAATAATTTTCCCGCACGGAGGGACTCCATAAAGAGCGTGATGGCCACCTGTTCATCTAGTCTCTCAATGGTTTGTACCTCCTTTTGCCACCGTGCGAGATAGGCTTTCAAAGTTTCACCTTCATCATGATGTACCCTGCTCAGGTGAGTCAGGTTTCGTTGGGGTTTGATATTTACCGCGTAATGGGTAAGAAATTGATCTGCCAAGTCGTTGAAACATCTGATGAAACGACTCGGCAAACTCAAAAACCATTTTTGGGCTAATCCTTTAAGGGTAGGAAGGAAGGCTTTGCACATAAGCGGCTCCTCCACCCCTAAAACTTGCATTTTGGCCTGATAGCTTACCAGATGTCCTCGCAGGTCTCCCATCCCGTCATAAGTCGCGTGCTCAGGGATTTTTACGTCCGTAGGAGCCTTGTAGTCTATAATTTCAGTCGTGAAGGGGGAGGATGTTAACATATTTTCAGCGGACGGCCTAACCTTTCCTTCGAGTTGGCCTTGCAAGTTCTGTAACTTTCACGCAAATCCTTCCATTTGACTCTGTCGATACTTAGGCTCTGCTGGTGACTCTACACTGCTTTCGGACATGGCGGGCCGCCCCCGAGACTATATATATATAACCGTTATTATTGTTTTTAATTCACCTTATGAGAGTATATTATAGGGCATTTCGATCATCTACAAATTTGAAAGGACAAAGAGGTAGAAATTCGGTAAATTGGAAGAGAATTGAGGTATATATCAAAATTAGAGTATTAATATAGTTTTTATAAGTTTATTAGTAATGTTTTATTGTTTAACTTTCTAATATATATACATAAAAATTCATAATTTGTAGTGTCTTCAACAACATGGTAGTGTAGAGTGCGGGTATTATGTCTTGCGATATATGTATGAGATATGCACTCTATACTATGAATTTGAAGATTTAGAACCGGTATGTAAAATTTAATAAAACTAAATACTTTTAAATTATATTTTATTAATGTTAACACTAATTATTTGATACTTTTAAATTTTTGTTGGCATTTGCGGCGGCAAAGCCCTACACGAAGAATGAAATAGATGAAATTCGTGAAATTTGGGCAAAGTACTTTTGTGAAGAATGTTTATGATATTTGGTGTAGATAAAAATGTTTATTTAGATATTGTACGTTTAAACATGTTGCTTATATAATGTTTGAACTCTTATTTAGTTGATTTTAATGATGTGTTGGTACTTATATATGTTTTTATTAATTTAGTAGTGTTTACTTGAATTAATTGTTAATTATGTGTTGATAGAGTTTGATGTATTGTATGTGCAATTAGTAATGAAGTGTTTTGAAAACTTTGAAGTGTTGGATGGTGTTGGATTGATTGTTTTGAGAACTTAGCTAGCTTTGAGGTGTTGGATGGATGGTAATTTGAGAACTTTTAAGTGTTTTGCTTGAGAACTTAGCTACTTTATTATTGAAGTGTTGTATGTATGTTTTAATGAGAAATTTGACGTGTTGTGTATGTTTTGAGATTTGTGAAGTATTGGTGTAGGGATTGTGTTGAGAACAACTACAATATTGTAAATGCTATAGGAAATTTCTGGATTGCACAGTAAATAATATATATATATATATATATATATATATATATATATATATATATATATATATATATATAAGACTATCTGCATCTAGAACTGGGCAGTTCCGGACATAGATAGTATATTTTTTTAAATAAAAAAAATACCATCCGCATCCAGAACTACCTAGTTCTGAATGTAGATGGTTGATTATCTGCGTCCGGGAAACTCTAGACACAGATAGTCCTGGCTATCTGCGTCTGAGACATATGCGTCCGGACTTTTCTGGACGCGGGTAGCCCATTACTCTAGACGCATATGAGCTGTTTTGTACTAGTGTTTTCATTTAGGATTAAATCGACAAACATCACCATAGTCAATAGCTAAACTTGGTATTAACTCAGAAAAATAATGAGGGGCTACCTTGTGTGCAGTGAGCAAAGCTAAGCCTATGTTGATAAATTGAGCCACCGTGATTTACTTCTCCACAATCTTGTCGAGTCAGAGTGTGGGGGCCCCCTAGGGTAGACAATTCCACCTTTTGTCACAAGAAAAATATTTTTTTTTTCTCACAAATAGCTTAGTTGATTCTCGTGTGGCAAATTGCACTAAGGAAGGAACCTCTTGTGACCAGATACTGGTCATCCCACCTAAGTGTTGAGCATATAGTATATAAACACAAATGTACAGGCTAACTATCATCTTAAGTTTTTGGTTGAGATGAAATATATACTTTAATTTGTTATCAGAATCCACCCATGCTTTGTCATGTGTTCGAATTGCACACGTGAAGGGGCATACTATCAAATTTTAGGGCGACTATTTATATTATTTCTAGGGGAGTGAATTCCTTTTTTGGTCCTACTGTTATTGGGGCATTGCAAATTTTAGTCCATCTTATTAATGTTTGCCATATTTCGACCACTGTTATTTAGCATTTGCCACTTTTAATCCAGCGTTAGATTTTTTGTCAAGTGGTCGTCCAAGACAGCGGTTTTTTGGTCTTTTTCATGTTTTGGTCTCCTTCTTTAAGCTTTTCGCTGGTTTCCTTTCCCGGCAAAGAACCCCAGAACCTCCGGCGCACTGGACACGTGCAAGGAGGTGCTACACCACTCCGTTGACGATCTCAACAGGTCTTTTGACAAGGTCGATGAATTTAATTCCATCAACACCGAACATGTTAACGACCTCAAGGTTTGGCACAGTGCCACCATCACTTTCGAATAGACCTGCCTGGATGCCTTCGAGAACATCACCGGTGACACCGGCGAGAAGATGTAGCACCTCCTTAAAACCACCATGGAGCTCACCAGCAACGGCCTGGCTATGATCACTCAACTCACCGAGCTCTTCAAGACCTTGGAAATCCTTGACCTTAGTCATAGGTTGTTAGAAGAAACTGAAACAATAGACTCCTCTGATGAAGAATTTTCTCAAATCGTAGACGTTCCCACTTGCTGCCTCCTCACTTGTTACTCGCACTCTATCAGAGCCGACATTGTGGTCGCCAAGGATGGAAGTGGCAAGTTTAAGAGCATCTATAGCGCTTTGGGCTCCATCCCTGCCAAAAACAACAGCACTATTATTATCATCATCAAGGATGGCATCGGTGATATTCTCCCACGGTTAAAAGAGGATTGTGAATGGGAAAGGAAACCAGCAAAAAGCTTAAAGGAGGATACCAAAACATGAAAAGACCAATAAATCCTTGTCTTGGATGGTCACTTGACGGAAAATCTAACGGTAGACCAAAAGTGGCAAGCGCTAAATAATAGTGGTCGTAATGTGGCAAAAATTAATAAGGTGGACTAAAATTGGCAATGCCCCAATAACAATAGGACTAAAAAAGGAATTCACTCTTTCTAGGGTCACAATTTGGTCAACCCACTTGATTTAGGGTTAGCATTGTCGGGCTAATTGGTTTTTATTTTTTATTTATTTTTATTTTTCGGTCGAGTTGGCCCTAACCCAAAAGCTCAGACTGTCGGGCTTATCGGGACAAGTTGAACCATTGAACTAAAATTGAAAATTGAGAGTGGGTACCAACATTCTATGGAGTGGAATGCGTTTTGAAAAATCCACCATGACATTGACAGGTTGGGATTTATTTCATGACATGTAAATGTTACAAGTCACCTTATAAATTCACTAAATGACATTTAAATATGTAATGTTATCGGTATGGATGTCAAACGGGCTAATCCAATTGATTTTAGTTTCGAGCTAGCCCTATCGAGATTCTAGATGTCGGGTTTATCGGTTCGGACTAATCAATTTGTTTTACCCTAAAACCTTTGGCTATTGAGCTTATCGGGTAGATGAGTAGATCCAACTAAAACTTTTGACATTTTTAAATTAACATTTTAAACTTTCAATTTTAACAAAGTAGCACATTTATACTAATAAATATAAACTTATATATCATTCAATCAATTTAAACTACGGGTGGGCACGGGTCGGGTTCGTGTTCGACCCGTGCACATTTAGGTCACCCGAAGATTTTCGGGTTGGGAATTTTCAATTCCGAAAATCGAACCGAAATAAAAGAAACATGCATCGGGTTTAGGTGTTTCAGGTCGATCTTAGTTCGGGTTCGGGTCAATATACCCGAAATTATAATTGTTCCGAAATTTTGAATAGATTAGGACTTGTTAATTGTTATGTCAATTCTAGTTATCCATTATTTGAGTTATTTAAGTGGACTTTTTACTTTTGGACTCGGTTCATAGTCCCAATATATTGTTATAGTCCCAATGCTTTGGAGACAACAAATCAAAAACATTAATTAGCTTTGGGGTCAACAAAATCAAAAGCATATTTAGTTTTTTTTAGGTTCTTAATTATCTGTTGCAGGCTCTGCAGCTTTTGATCCCATCAATGCACCACAACACTGATTTACAAATTTTCCATTTTTCCATTCTATCGTTGCTAATAGAAATGCAAAGGAACCAATGAAGTAATGAACCATCAATAACATTGCAGCCTGCAAAATAAAAAATACGAATGAGAAAAAATAAATTGAATATTACTTTATCGTGCAAAAACATTTGTAATATAATTTTCACTATAAAATTAAATATAACAATTCAACTTTAAAATAAAATAAATAGAAAAAAAATATAATTTCTCACATGAAATCTCCATACACCAGTTTTTTAACACACAACTAAAGTCTAATATTCTTTTTTAACCTATAAATTGTTAAACTTACAAAATATAATAAAAGAAATAAACACTAAAATTTGGTGAACAATTGTACCAACTAAAAATTTACAACAATTAGATTTTCAAGTGTATAAACACTAAACTGATACACAAACTATTTAAAAGCAAACATACACAAACAAATTTTTTTTGAAAAGAAACATACACAACAATTAAAAATCAAACACACAAACTCTTTAAAATCATTGAGACAAAGACACAAATTATGCACAGTGCTTAACTCATATAATTAGAACTTAATAAAAGAGAAAACAAAATGTATTCTGTATGTTAAAAAATGTTACAATTTGTTTTATTACTTTTCCAAATCTTTTATATAATATATAAACAACTACATAAGTCTCAAATTTTCTAAAAATGTCAAAAATAACTTTTCTGTAAAAAAATATATATATATAAAATAAACTAAACTTTTCAATATATGAAGTATGAACATCTAATTTCTAAACACAAAATATATTAAAAGTATAGAACATATCCAACAAATCCAGACACACAAAATAGATATATTGCCCTATGGGGAAAATTTTCCTAGAAAAAAACAAATACAAACAAATCTTTGGCAAGAATACAAAGGAAAAACAAACAAATAAAGTAAATATTTTACCTGTAAGATTTTCATGGCCAAAGCAGCTTTGACAGTGGCCTTTGCGTAGCAGACTGGTGGACGGCGGTCACAACTCACAAGTCAAGTCAAAGCTCCAAAAGAGATTTAAGGTTTCCTAAATAGAGAGTTAAGAGATGAGCGATTGAGAGGTGAGAGGCGACTCAAAGTTCAAGCGAGACAGAGGGGACTCACCGGGAGTTATTTGAGTAGCTAAGGCGAAGGTGAGACTTGAGAGAGCGGAGGACAGAGAGCCGTAGACACCTGAGTGAGAGCCGGAGATCTGGATACGCCGGGTGAGAGATGGAGTCCCTGAGGTGAGAATCGGAATCAGAGACGCCAGGGCGAAAAGCGGAGCCGCAAAGATCGGAGAAGGTGAGACTTGAGAGTGTGAGAAACACAGAGAGTAAGGGACTGAGGGATGAGATTTGAGAGAGTAGAGAAGATCTGTAAGTGTCGAGAGAGAAAGAGAAAGAAGAGAGAGGGAAATAAGAAAATAATGGAAGGAGGCGGATGATAAGTGAATAGCTGGTACTAAATCTATTATTTATAGTATCCATAAATATTGGGTTTCGGATCGGATTCGAAACTTATTTATCACAACCGAAATCCGAACCGAGGGATAAAGTAACAGTAATGTTCGGATCGGGTTGGACCCGAAACGGGTTGAATCTGATCCGATTGGTGCTTTTTCGCAAAAATTCGGGCTTGACCCGAAATGTGCCCAGCCCTAATTTAAACTTCCATTTTTAAATTTCAACTAAAAATAATTAATATACTACTAACACTATATCTTAATACTTATAGTAAGTTTTTAATTTTTCATTATTTAAAAATTTAATAAAAATACTAAAGATGAACATATCTATAAACTACATCACGTCATTTCAATAATAAATAATAACCTTAAGTGACTCAAGCTATTGTAACTAAATTTTTGGCTAGCTCGTTGGAATCACTGAACTTATTAGGTTAAAATATTTCAAGCATCTAAGGGGGTGTTTGGTTGGGTGTAGTTTGGGAGGAGTTGGAATTCATTGAGTTGTAATTCAATGAATTCCGAAACTACATTGTTTGGTTGGAGGGAATTGCAATTCCGCGGAATTGCAATTCCCTCCAAATGATGAATTGCAATTCATGGGGAGTATTGCAATTCAATGGAGAGGAGAACAATTTTGTTGGTGTAAAGACAATTTTGCCCCTCCTTTCATACACTTTGTCTTTTTTTTTTTTAATTTGAAAGAATTATTATTATTATTATTATTATTTAAAGAATTATTATTATTATTATTATTATACTACAACTACAACATCTACTACAACATAAGGACATTTTAGTCATTTTGTCATTTATTACCTTTCAATTCCCTGTACTCCTATTCCTGCACACCAAACACTATAATTGCAATTCCTACCTTATTCATTGAATTGCAATTCCACCGAATTATAATTCTTTTCCCAGCTAATTCCTTGCTCCCAATCAAACGCCCTGTAAATGTTTTTGATTTTATTAGACCAGTTTATTGAATCCTGATTAAAATTGCCATCACTAATTGTTTTATTAACCAGATTTAGCTAGGAAACCTAATTAATGAAAAAGAAAAAAAAAATGTTCCACCGCCAAGGAGTCGGGGAAACTCTAGTGCAGTAGGGGTGACCACGGTTCGGTTCGAACCGGCCGGTTCGAACCGAACCGGTACTGTAGCAACCGGAACCGGAACCGGAACCGTACGGTCGGTTCCGGTTCCGGTCCTTAACCGGAACCTATACGGTTCCGGTTAAGGTTCCGGCGATTCTGGAACCGGAACCGCCGGTTCCGAACCGGAACCGCCGGTTCCGGTTCCAGAACCGTAATTAATAAAAAAAAAAATACAAGTAGGCCACACCAGGCCACGCCTGGTGTGGCCTACTGGGCTACTGCCAGTCGGCAGTAGCATTATTAATGCTACTGCCGACTGGCAGTAGCCTTACTGGCTACTGCACATTGGCAGTAGCCAGTACAAAGACTCAAGTGAGTCTTTGAAAATTCAAAGACTCACTTGAGTCTTGTCTACTCAACAAATTTTGAAGTGCCAGAGAATCTCTGGCACTTCATTAAATTTATTGGCTCCCTTTGCAGCTTTGGAGGTATATCTGCACAAAGTGAGCCAAAAACTTCCGAAAATTTAGGCTTTGAATCCGTAAATTTCGGAAATTTTTTTAAAATATAAACGTTGTATTTGTAACAACGGATATTTTTTTGTCAGAATGTAAGAACGGATTTTTTTTTGTGTACTCTTCAATTTTCATCACTTCATCAGGCATTCAAGAATCAAGGCTTCAAGTCTTCAACTCCTTCAAGGCTTCAACTCTTCAAGACTTTAACTGATAAGTCTTCTATCTTCTATAAATTAGTGACTTCAAAAATACTTTTTTACGCAACTTTCAATATTTAACTCTCTCACTCTCTCACTCTCTCACTCTCACTCTCTCAATATTCTGATTACTCTCTTACCTACAAGTCTACAACTGCAATTTTTTTACGCAACTTTCATAATTTCATTCTTTCAATATCTTACTCTCCATTCTCCAACTCTCTCACCCTCTCAATACTTTGATTACTCTGTTGCCTACAATTTTCTCTACATTTTTTTTATATCTCTACACTCTACATGGATAGTTCAAGCAGAGCATCCTTTTCCTACGAAGGCCAAGCTAGTGGTAGTCGTGGAAATCGTGGCAAATCTCCTGCTATAGAACCTCCACGGCATTCGGTTCATGGATTTCCGAGTGAACATGAATACCACCAATTTTTACAACAACAATCATACTACCAAGACATGAATCCAAACCCTCAAATGACCATAAATGAACCTCAACATGCCTCTTTTGGTTCCCAACCATTTCATTCTTCTTTTGATTCTAACACTGCTACTTTTTCGCAGGGCCACGACGAGGACGAGGAACCCGAAGAAATTCAACCTTCTGCTGCTAAACAAAAATCCGATCTTTTCAGAGTACACATGAAAAAAGTTGAACACCCTGATGGAAGAATTACAGTTAAATGTAATTATTGTGACAAGGAGTACCAATGGTCCAAATCCGGTGGATACGGGACATACCGGAAGCATATAACTTCCAAACATCCGGATAAAGAGGTAAATACACAAACACAACAACAAATTGGGAGGTATACAACTAAATCTAGTGCTTTATTTCGTTACTCAGATGAGCAAACTAGACGGAAGTTTGCTGAAATGGTTGCTATTGACGGTTTATCGTTTAGTTTTGGACAGAAAGTTGGTTTTAAAGAATTTTGCAGGGGTGCATTAAATCCACAAATGTGTGATTTACCGCGTACAACGGCTACGCGTCATCTTTATAAATTATATAAAGATGAAAAAAAGAGATTGATTTCTTACTTGGAAACACATAATGGGCGTGTTACTATATGTGCTGACATTTGGAGCGACCATTGGAGAGAACATTCATATTTGGGCGTTACTTGTCATTGGGTAGATCAAGAATGGCGGTTGCAAAAAAGAATCCTTGCCTTCCGGTGTTTTGATGAACAACATAGTGCACATAATATTTACAGTAAGTTACAAAGTATATTTGATGAATATAAAATTACTAACAAAATTTTTGCAATTGGTTTTGACAATGCATCCAACAATACTGCTGCAATCCCTGCGCTAAAGGAATTATGTCTACCGTATTTTGGAGGTAAATTTTTTCACCAAAGGTGTGTTTGTCATGTTTTAAATCTATGTGTTCAAGCTGGTTTAGTTTCTCTTAGTAGTAGTATTAAACCTATTAGAGATGCTGTTGTTTATTTGTGGAAGCATCCCAATGCGCAAAAAGAGTTTAGTCGGTTTTGCAAAAGAAACAATATGCCTCCAAAAAGATTTCCTCGAGATGTTCCAACTCGTTGGAATTCTACCTATACTTTGCTTAGTAGTACTATATATTATAAAGATTTGTTATGTTCTTTTTTTTCAAACAACAGTGATATTCATTTGTTTACGCAACATTGGGATGCTTGCACAAAGATTTGTGAGTTATTAAAAGAGTTTAATGATGCCACTTTGGCATTGTCCGGTGTGTATTATCCTACTACACACTTATTTTTAATTTATGCTGTAAATATTGTTGGTAAGCTTTCTGAATATCGTGATGATGATATTTTGAGTGATGCTATTGCATGCATTAGATCAAAGTTTTTAGATTATTATAGAAATATTCCTATTATTTATTTAATTGCAATATGTTTTGATCCTCGTTGTAAATTATATGGTTTAAGTACTTTTTTACAAACTTATTATGAATGTTTAGAATTAGATGATCCTGATGATCCGAACTATGTTAATGCTAATGCTATACATAATGAAATAACGAGTTTATTTCATAGTTTGTGTGAAGAATATTTACAGGCTTATGGTCCGTCGTTGAATATTAGTACGTCTTCTCGAAGTACTTCACAAAGCTCACAATCATCTCTACGAAGTAGAGGCTTTAACCTGTTAGCTAGAGCAGGTAAAAGTCGTCGGACCAGTGGGAGCGCGACTAGTTCATCATCTACAGCATTATCCGAGGCAGAGATATATTTAAATACTGAGTTTGTATTTTTAGATAATGATGATAATAATCTTGATGTTTTGCAGTGGTGGAAAGACCACGAAAAAAATTTTCCTATTTTATCTATTATTGCAAAACAAATTTTTGGAACTCCTGCTTCTACAGTAGCAGTTGAACAGGAATTTAGTGTAGGTGGAAACATGTTGGACGAGACTCGTTCAAGAATGACGCCACAGTCAATTGAAATTCAAGTTTGCACATCCGATTGGGGATTGGCAAAAATTAGAGAACAAGAGAATGATAAGTCAGGCATCATCAACGATTTCTTTTCCGATGATGCAACCACTACTGCAACCGAAGGGGAACAAACCGACTCCTAAAGTCCTAATTCCAAAAAAAAAGGTAAAAGAACTACGTAGGCTTTGATTCTTATTGAACTTTCAATAAGATACGTAGGCAACTTAATCTTGGTAAAATTAAGTGCAAGCCCAAAATTATTATTATTATTTTTTTTGTTTATCATTAAAGTTTAGAGAAAATCAATGTATTATTATAACCAATGTATTTTAGATTTTAAGAATTGAGTAGTCAATACTCAATAATATATGAGATTTGAATTTTGTAACCAATGTAATGTATTCTTTTCACTGATTTGAAATAAAATCCAATTATTGAACTTACTTATAATCTTATATCAATTGTATCATTGTATGTTGTATACTTACTAATTACTACTTGCCTACTTCATTACTTGGCCATACAAATACACAATTATATTACAAGTTTCATAATAGTCATAATACATTAATATTTAATAATTAATACTACAAATTTACAAAAAAAAAAAAAAAAATTAAAAATCCCGGTTAGAACCGGCGGTTCGAACCGGAACCGCCGGTTCTAGGAACCGGAACCGGAACCTTATATTAAGGTTCCGGTTCCGGTTTAATGAAACCAAGAACCGTGAACCGGCGGTTCGGAACCGGAACCGAACCGGAACCGAACCGCGGTCACGTCTATAGTGCAGTCGGTTAAAAAAAGAAAACAAAAAATTTAACCCGGAGGTCCAATTAAAGCCGCAAGACTAAAGCAACGAAACTGTCACGAATATCGGTCACAGACCATACAAAACCAACCACAACACGCCACGACATCAAAACAACATTATAAAGTACACGTGTCTCGACCACGTACAACCTTCTTATCCGTAATTAATACAGTTGTCAGTTAGGTGCTCTCATTATTTTAAGATTTAACCGCAGTGGAAATGTCGAATTAAGTAAACCACGGTTAAAACTTAACGTGACCATGGTTAACCCCCACTCCTTGGGCAGTTTATATATCAACTGATGATCAGCGGATTGAGCCCATCGAAAACCACACCCACAATCTTGCCCCAAAAAATGATGATGATCGGAGAGAGAAATCTCCTTAATCCAACGGTCCTTGTTCCACCATGGCTCTCAGATGATCAGACGGCTAATATTCACTTTGTTTCCAGCCCCAGCGGGAATGCCAATTTTAACGACGATGCGTCGCAGTTCCTCCAATACGATGCCGTTTTACAGGCGCTTCAGCGTTATCTGCCGTCGAACGCGAACTCGAACGACGCGGCGGTGATGATGGGAGAGTTTGACTCCGATAACGATAAGGATATTGAGTTTCCGGTGGACGCGTATGCATGCGATAATTTCCGCATGTACGATTTCAAGGTGAGGAAGTGCGCGCGTGGGCGGTCGCATGACTGGACCGAGTGTCCCTTCGCTCATCCCGGGGAAAAGGCTCGCCGGAGGGACCCGCGCAAGTACAGATATTCAGGAACTGCGTGTCCAGATTTCCGGAAAGGGAACTGCCGGAAGGGTGACTTGTGTGAGTTCGCGCACGGCGTGTTTGAGTGCTGGCTCCACCCGGCACGCTACCGGACACAGCCGTGTAAGGACGGGCTTAAATGCAAGAGAAGGGTGTGTTTCTTCGCCCACTCGCCGGAGCAGCTCCGGGTCCTCAGTCCTCGGGCCGACGCCTCCTGCGCTAAAACTCTACATTTCGTTTTGTCGTCTCCAGAGTCTGGCTCGCCGCCTTCCGAGTCGCCACCGATGTCCCCGATGAACTCACTGGGCACCAACTCGATGGTGGCTTCTCTGCGTCAGCTGCAGCTCAACAAGGTTAAATCCATGCCGTCGTCTTCTTGGAGCCTGCATATGCTCGGGTCCCCACGGCTGCCCCTCACCCGATCTGCCGGCTTCTGCAGCTTACCCACAACGCCGACCCGATCTCTGAGCAGACCCGGAGTGTGCAACTTTGATCTGTGGGAGAAAGGGTTGTGTGAGGAAAAAGAAGAAGAAGTTCCCATGGAGAGGGTCGAGTCAGGAAGAGATTTAAGGGCGAAAATGCTTGAGAAGTTGAGCAAGGAGAATCCATTGGATGCAGTAGAAGCGGGTTCAAACCCGACCCATAACCCATCATATGCCCCAAGCCCGGATCTCGGATGGGTTTCGGACCTGGTCCAGTAAATCATCAACTTTGACGATCATTACTTGTGATTCTGGCTGGGGAGTAAGTGATTTTTGCTTTTGTTTTTCTACCCTTACTATATGTAAATATTATTATAAATTTGGGGAAAATGGTTTGAATCCAGGAAAACCAGCTAAAAAAAAGGAGAAATTTTGTAAATATAATGAAGTAGTAGGATAAGATAATGAAATGGAGAATCGAGGATGAAAGCTTAAATTCACTTCTTCTGTGGATTTTCCCTTAAAATAATAATAATAATAATAATAATTAGGAAGTGTTTGGTGGAGTGTATAGGAGATCCGAGTTCTGCCCAAGCAAACAGGTAGCAGAAGACTGCGATTTCATGTTCCTTTTTTTGGCAATTTCAAGGTTGTCTCCAATATTATTATTATTATTATTATTATTATTATTATACTACTACTACTACGGAGGCGTAGTACTGAAGACTATTCTAGATATGTGATCTTTTTTGTCGATGTAAATATATATGCCACTGGAGTTATATATGAATGATGGTTATTTATTTTCCAGTTACTCGATTTATCTCGTTATATAATTTTCAGTTTATTATTTTAGAATTGAATGAGACATACAATTATGTCACTGAAGAATTTTTTTTTTTTTTAAATGAAATAATTGTGGATCAAGTAACCTTATCTCCTCAAGGACACAACTCAGAGTCAAAATTGGCATTTTAAAAAAAATGTAAAATCATTGAGAATTTTTTATTTTTCATTTTTTAAATGTGATAAGCCTACCGTCATACTTTATTCGAGTGTGTAGAGAGTATATTATTTAAATTTTTCGAGTGTGTAGAGAGTATATTATTTAAATTTTTTGAAGCAGGTTATAAATCACATAGAAAAGTTAATACCAAATAAGTTATATTAAAGAAAAGTTAATACTAAATAAATTATATTAGAAAGATTTTGTGTTACGATATTTTTTTTTTTTTTTTTTTGAGGTGGTGTTACGGTAAGAATTAACTTTGTGATATTTTAAGAATCACAATTCACGTATTTAGTAACTTTCTTGTGTTTAATATCATTTTTTTAATGAGAGAAACTCGTAGATTAGTATTTTTATGAACAAATTGTCATTTTGGTCTACTGACTATAGGGGTTCTATTAATTGCAGTCCACGACTTTCAAAACTGTTAATTGCATACCATGACTATTCAATTTCTATCAATTTTGGTCACTCCGGCCAAATTGCTGACCAAATTTCGCCGAAAAATTTTAAAAGTTAAAATAGCGAGGGTATTTTAGTCATTTCACCCCTATTTCTTCTTCTCCGGCGAATTCTTCTTCTTCTCCCGCCAAGCGACGCAAACCTAGTTTTTTTGGCCGGTGGTGACACCTCCTTGTCGTCTCCTTCAAGAAGCGTGAAAACCGCCGACCATGATCTTTGCCTCAAAGAAGTTCGCCGGAGTCCCAAAAACCAAGCCCAACTTGAGCATCCAACCGTCGGAGATTGAACTGGTGGCCGCCGGAGCAGATAACAAAAGCGAGAGAAAAACTTCCAATCACATACCTCTGGCAGTGCCCAAGTCTGAACATGTTTTCCAAGCGGCGAGGAGGTCTTGTGCCATTGGAAATTCGAATCTGGTGGAATCTTTGACTGGTCTTCACCGTCGATAGGAAGTGACGGAACCAATATTGTTCAATGCTTGAGAATTCCAGAACATAAAGGCTTGAGGACTCATAAATCATTTTAGATCAAAAATCAATAATACATAAAACATAAACCGTACGCTGAATCGTAAAAATCAACAAGAAATCAAAATCAATTAGACCATAATTCTGTTTCCAGTGAGGAACTCACGTGAAAAACAAAGCAAAAAAGCTCATTGGAGCAAGGCACCCTAGAGTGAAAAACAAAGCAAAAAAACTAGGTTTGCGTCGCTTGGCCGGAGAAGAATAAGAATTCACCGGAGAAGGAGAAGAATTCGCCGGGGAAGAAAAAATATGGGTGAAATGACTAAAATACCCTCGCTATTTTAACTTTTAAAATTTTCGAGCGCAATTTGGCTGGCAATTTGGCCGGAGTTACCAAAATTGATAGAAATTGAATAGTCATGGTATGCAATTAACAGTTTTGAAAGTCGTGGACTGCAATTAATAGGACCCCTATAGTCAGTGGGCCAAAATGACAATTTGCTCTATTTTTATTTTTTGTGTTGAGTTTTAGATCATAGGGGTGTTAAAGATTATTACTTGTTTGTTTAGGTTGAGTAAACAATTTATAGGATATACTAAGAAGGTGTTTGGTGAATAATTTATTAATCAAGTTTTGGTTCTTTTGATAAATTTTAGGTGTTTAACTAACATTTAATCGTCAAACACTCACTAAATTTGATTATGTTAGTTTGTTAGTTGTGAAGTTTCAGTATATTAGATTAAAATTTGTTATATATACATTTTAAAAATATTGTATTCTAGCTTAAGAGTATTTGATAAAGAGTTGTTAGTTGATTGGATTAGCAGTTCTTATATGGTGGACCACGGTCCACAAAGCATTGTGGACTGTGGTCCCAAAACGCCGCCGTTTCATTTACTAAATGAAACGGCGGCCGTTTACTCCGTCCCATGACGTCAACCCGTCGTGGGACATTTGATATTATTATTATTATTTTTTTTTAATAAAATACGAAAAGAACGGGAAAAGGCATCATTTGTCCTCTCCACTCTCCCACTTTCTTTTCAAACAAGCAAAAGACTTACCATCTTCTCCAAAAAGCAACAGTGCTCTTCACTTCTGCTGCCATTGTCGAGCATTTTCATCGCCATTGTCGACACATTTTCAACCATTGTTGCAGTCTAAAAGCTTCAATACAGGTAAACATCTTGTTATGTATCAAACAAACACATTGTTATGTATCATGCATGAGCTAAGAGTTTATTTTCAGTTTTTTTACATCCATTACAACGCATGCACTGAAATGAAAAAGACATATAACAAAAATACATATATTATTGTCAAATGTGAAAAAGAAATCACGTGTATCATTCAAAAAACTGTATATTACTTGAAATGATACTAATCTTTCAAAACGATGAAATCACATGGTTTATAAAATCGAACTAGCTGTATGAAAACACATGAATCGTCAAAATATTCTGTTGTATTTTCAAAATGAAACTAAAGGTTTGTCTAAAAGAAACTAGTGGTTTGACTAAATGAAACTGTAGGTTTATTAAAAAGAAACTGTATGTTTGTAAAATATAACAGTTTAGATGGTGTCATGTTATGCCCTAAAAATTATTAAATGAAAATATAGAGTAATTGAAAAGATACTGTAGTGTTTTGGTAAAGAACCTACATTGTTCATAAAATGAATCTGANGGTGGCCGCCGGAGCAGATAACAAAAGCGAGAGAAAAACTTCCAATCACATACCTCTGGCAGTGCCCAAGTCTGAACATGTTTTCCAAGCGGCGAGGAGGTCTTGTGCCATTGGAAATTCGAATCTGGTGGAATCTTTGACTGGTCTTCACCGTCGATAGGAAGTGACGGAACCAATATTGTTCAATGCTTGAGAATTCCAGAACATAAAGGCTTGAGGACTCATAAATCATTTTAGATCAAAAATCAATAATACATAAAACATAAACCGTACGCTGAATCGTAAAAATCAACAAGAAATCAAAATCAATTAGACCATAATTCTGTTTCCAGTGAGGAACTCACGTGAAAAACAAAGCAAAAAAGCTCATTGGAGCAAGGCACCCTAGAGTGAAAAACAAAGCAAAAAAACTAGGTTTGCGTCGCTTGGCCGGAGAAGAATAAGAATTCACCGGAGAAGGAGAAGAATTCGCCGGGGAAGAAAAAATATGGGTGAAATGACTAAAATACCCTCGCTATTTTAACTTTTAAAATTTTCGAGCGCAATTTGGCTGGCAATTTGGCCGGAGTTACCAAAATTGATAGAAATTGAATAGTCATGGTATGCAATTAACAGTTTTGAAAGTCGTGGACTGCAATTAATAGGACCCCTATAGTCAGTGGGCCAAAATGACAATTTGCTCTATTTTTATTTTTTGTGTTGAGTTTTAGATCATAGGGGTGTTAAAGATTATTACTTGTTTGTTTAGGTTGAGTAAACAATTTATAGGATATACTAAGAAGGTGTTTGGTGAATAATTTATTAATCAAGTTTTGGTTCTTTTGATAAATTTTAGGTGTTTAACTAACATTTAATCGTCAAACACTCACTAAATTTGATTATGTTAGTTTGTTAGTTGTGAAGTTTCAGTATATTAGATTAAAATTTGTTATATATACATTTTAAAAATATTGTATTCTAGCTTAAGAGTATTTGATAAAGAGTTGTTAGTTGATTGGATTAGCAGTTCTTATATGGTGGACCACGGTCCACAAAGCATTGTGGACTGTGGTCCCAAAACGCCGCCGTTTCATTTACTAAATGAAACGGCGGCCGTTTACTCCGTCCCATGACGTCAACCCGTCGTGGGACATTTGATATTATTATTATTATTTTTTTTTAATAAAATACGAAAAGAACGGGAAAAGGCATCATTTGTCCTCTCCACTCTCCCACTTTCTTTTCAAACAAGCAAAAGACTTACCATCTTCTCCAAAAAGCAACAGTGCTCTTCACTTCTGCTGCCATTGTCGAGCATTTTCATCGCCATTGTCGACACATTTTCAACCATTGTTGCAGTCTAAAAGCTTCAATACAGGTAAACATCTTGTTATGTATCAAACAAACACATTGTTATGTATCATGCATGAGCTAAGAGTTTATTTTCAGTTTTTTTACATCCATTACAACGCATGCACTGAAATGAAAAAGACATATAACAAAAATACATATATTATTGTCAAATGTGAAAAAGAAATCACGTGTATCATTCAAAAAACTGTATATTACTTGAAATGATACTAATCTTTCAAAACGATGAAATCACATGGTTTATAAAATCGAACTAGCTGTATGAAAACACATGAATCGTCAAAATATTCTGTTGTATTTTCAAAATGAAACTAAAGGTTTGTCTAAAAGAAACTAGTGGTTTGACTAAATGAAACTGTAGGTTTATTAAAAAGAAACTGTATGTTTGTAAAATATAACAGTTTAGATGGTGTCATGTTATGCCCTAAAAATTATTAAATGAAAATATAGAGTAATTGAAAAGATACTGTAGTGTTTTGGTAAAGAACCTACATTGTTCATAAAATGAATCTAGTGTTTTGGTAAAGAACCTACATTGTTCATAAAATGAATCTGATAAAGTGGAACTATAGTGTTTGCAATAAGAAACTGTAATGTAAAAAGTGGAACTATAGTGTTTGCAATAAGAAACTGTAATGTAATTTAAAAGAAACTGCAGTGTTTGGTAAAGGAAAGTAATGTAATTTAAAAGAAACTGCAGTGTTTGGTAAAGGAAAGTGCTGTAATTTAAAAGAAACTGCAGTGTTTGGTAAAGGAAAGTGCTGTATTTTCAAAAAGAAACTATATTCTTTTTAAGTATATTGTTTCTCCATAATTCCTAAGAATCTTAAATGAAACTATAGAGTAATTGAAATGATAATGTAGTGTTCATGAACTGAAACTGAAGGGTTTATTAACTAGAACTGACAATGTGGTGTCAAATATTCCACTGCAATTCCATTTGAAACTACAGATAAATGAAAAAGAAACTGTAGTGTTTTTCAAAAGTAACTATAGTGTTTGGTAAAGGAAAGTGCTGTATTTTCAAAAAGAAACTATATTCTTTTTAAGTATATTGTTTCTCCATAATTCCTAAAAATCTTAAATGAAACTATAGAGTAATTGAAATGATAATGTAGTGTTCATGAACTGAAACTGAAGGGTTTATTAACTAGAACTGACAATGTGGTGTCAAATATTCCACTACAATTCCATTTGAAACTACAGATAAATGAAAAAGAAACTGTAGTGTTTTTCAAAAGTAACTGTAGTGTTTGGTAAAGGAAAGTGTTGTATTTTCAAAAAGAAACTAGTGTTTGGTAAAGGAAAGTGTTGTATTTTCAAAAAGAAACTATATTCTTTTAAAGGAAAGTGTTGTATTTTCAAAAAGAAACTATATTCTTTTAAAGGAAAGTGTTGTATTTTCAAAAAGAAACTATATTCTTTTTAAGTATAGTGTTGTATTTTCAAAAAGAAACTATATTCTTTTTAAGTATATTGTTTCTCCATAATTCCTAAAAATCTTAAATGAAACTATAGAGTAACTGAAATAGTAATGTAGTGTTCATGAACTGAAACTGAAGGGTTTATTAACTAGAACTGACAATGTGGTGCCAAATATTCCATTGCAATTCCATTTGAAACTACAGCTAAATGAAAAAGAAACTGTAGTGTTTTTCAAAAGTAACTGTAGTGTTTTGTAAAAGAAACTGTATGGTGTATCATAACAGGGGGCTGTGTGGACAGAAAACTATGAAATCTATGAAAAGAAATTTATGAACTGTATGAACACAAAACATTATGAACAGAAAACAATGAAATCTACCTGGTTATAATAATCATTGTTAATTTGTGACCTTGTTTGCAGGGCAGAAATGAAGAAGACAACAGCAACACAGAAAAAAACCAAAGAAGTCGATACCGAAACAGAAATGCCAGAGCAGCCAAAAACCAGGGGTAGTAAAGCTGGTGCTAAGCGCAAGGCTGAAAAACAAAAACTCCCAAAGCAGCCAAAAACAAAAAAATCAAAAGCAACTCCAGAGAAGTCAATGATTACTGACCTTGAATACCTGCAAACACGGATGTCACCAAAGCACTTTAGGGAACTCTTATCTTCACTAAACCCTGCACAGCAACAAGCAGTTCAAGACATCGGTTTTGGATCAATGCTGACAATGACAGTTTTTTATTGGGACAGTAGGTTAACAAGATACCTAGTCCAGAAGTTTGATCCCTATAGATGCTCATTAGATTTACAGGGCGATCAAATGAGGATTTCTGCTGATGATGTGTATAGCACAATGGAGCTCCCAAATGGACAAGACCCTGTCATTGAAGCTACTTCAGAAACTGAACCAGCAGAGTATGTTGATCTTTTGACTGAATGGAGGCAAAGATGGGAAATAACAAAAGGTTCACCACTCACAGGACGCATGCCAGCAAAGATGATTGAAAGAGGAGATAGTGGAGATTGGTTCAAACAAGATTTTGTTATCCTATTGGTGTCCAGCATACTCAGAGGGAACCAAAGTAGGAATGCAGCGTACAAGGTCCTATACTCGCTGAATGATGTTTCAAAAACTAAAGACTTGAACTGGTGCAAGTACACTTTCAAATCTTTGATTGACTCTGTTGATGCTTGGAAAAAGAAGCCGAATGCATTCTTCTCTGGCCCTGCACTGTTTATGATGGTAATAATTTAAACCATATATTTATAATATTTCTCTTATTGTCCTACATACTAGAACAATTAAATTTAACTTGTACTAACTAATATTCTTATTGTTTCAAACACAGTTGACATACCTTGACCGTTTAGAATTCAAAGGCAAAAAGATACAAAGGACAGCTCCTGCAATAACAGCGTGGACTGAAGAAAAAGTAAAGGAAAGGATAAAGTCAGAGATATTATCTGGACAATTTGGAAGGGGAAAGGTAATCCCACGATTTGAACGGAAAGAAGAACAGGTACATGAGAAGATTGATGAGAATGTCCAAGATGAATTGTCTGATGAGTCTTTAAAGAAGGTCACTTCTGTCTTGAGGAAGATGGCTGACACAATGGTTGAATTTGCTGAGGTAATGGCTGAGATTGGCAACACCAGGACTGGAGGTGGAATAATCAAGAAAACATTTGAAAATATTGCTGAAATGGTCAACGGTGTGTCCTATTCTCAACCTCCACAACGACAAGGTCTGCTAGATGATGATGACATCTTCAATCAATAGAGCTTTCTTGATGCAGTCAGTGCTCTTGAGCAAGCATTCTTACAGACAAGGAAAAATTACCCAGCTCACCCGACACAGCCTACAACTTCACAATCACAACAACAAATTCAAACACTATCTTTTGACCTTGGAGTGCCCTCTCCTCAACCTGCTGCAATGGAACAACCCCAAAATAAGTTTGATTCTAATGAACTACAAAATATTGCAAGAGATCTTGAAGAAAATAGTGACAATACCATTTCTGATGAACAACAGTTGGACACAACCCCAGCAGACAACACAATGAAAGAACTCTTTGATAGGTATGCTCAATCCTTTTATATATACACTAATTTTAACACATACTATTTGCGTGATATCAAAATGAAATTATAGTCTAACTTAAAGGATAATGTAGTGTTCATGAAAAGACAGTGAAGTGTCTATAAAATGTAACTAAACAGCATGTCTAACATATTTATTCTATGTTGACAATTGAACATATAATTGAATAGAAATGATAGTGAGGTCATTATGAAAAGTAACTGCAGTGTATGTTAACTAAAATTGACCAGCATGCTTACTCTATGTTGTATGAGATCTGATAGGAACTATAGTTGTAATAAACAGATAGTGAAGTGTTTGTGAAAAGAAACTGCAATGTATATAAACTGAAACTGACCAGCATGCCTACTCTATGTTGTATGAGACCTAATAGGAACTATAGTTTTAATAAACTGATACTGAAGTGTTTGTGAAAAGAAACTGCAGTGTGTATCAACTGAAACTGAACAGCATGCCTACTCTATGTTGTATGAGATCTGATAGGAAATATAGTTGTAATGAATAGATACTGAAGTGTTTGTGAAAAGAAACTGCAGTGTATATAAACTGAAACTGACCAGCATGACTCACAGATTATATATTTGAACAATTAAATTGCAGTTTGATTGCTGAACCTGATGATGATGACCACTCTGAGCAAGTAGTGGCTGAAAGGACCCGAAGATTTAAAAATCTACTAATGAATTTGAGATCACCTTTTTGGACCAAGAACGATGAAATTTTGAAGAAAGTCGGACCAAAAGAAAAGCTGATATTTGATTATGCCTTCCTTGACCCAACAAAAGAATGGCCTTTGACGTATGAAAGACACTCATCTTATATTATTATCTCCATATTTTTGCCTAACTAACTTAAATATCTATACATGCTCTTTTTGCAGTGAACAACTGTTTGAGTATGCTGGATATTACTTGAATAGAGAAACATTCCAATCTATGAGAGCCGGAGAGCTAGAAAGTGTTATTGTAGATGTTTGGTGTCTACGACTAAATCAGCTAGATCTCAACAGACGGGTTGATAAGCCCAAGCGAATATTCTTCGATCTCAACAGACGGGTTGATAAGCCCAAGCGAATATTCTTCTCAACCCAGGCTTGGGTTGATAAGCCCAAGCGAATATTCTTCTCAACCCAGGCTTTTGTAAGTAAGCCCAAGCGAATATTCTTCTCAACCCAGGCTTTTGTAAGCAACAACACTTTTTTACATTATGCTTAATTTTTATAATTAACATCCTATAACATAGAATAAATTTTTACAGCTCCAACTAGACAGCCCAACAAATTGGGAAAGGGGTGATAATACAGAACAAAGCTCCTACCAGATAGACTTTGAGCAGTGCTTAGACACTGAAATAAACAACGTCGGAAAGTTGGACATAAGTGATGCTCAGCTGGTAAATAATGTCCTATGCAAAAAAATATTGTACTTAGAATTAAACAAACTACTAACATTTTATTAATTGTTAACAGATATTCTTTGGCATATTCCGGCATCATCACTTCTACATAATGTGCTACAATTTCACAACGTCAATGCTTGAAATCATTGACAACAGGCCCCTTCCAAAAGGAATGAGAATTCAACAAAAGTATTGTTGGTCCCAAGGGGATGGGGTACAAGTCTAGAGGGGGGGTGAATAGACTTGTATAAGATTTTGCAAATCTTTTTCGACTTCTCGTGTGTATTGGACTTAGGATGTTTAGGTCCGATACCTCACAACATGAAGACAAAG
>NC_044920.1:9981158-9989840 GCF_003576645.1 Ipomoea triloba | reverse complement strand
GGAAGTTTCGTCAGATGAAGTGAGTTCATTCGAAAATCTTAAGAGGTGTCTGATTAAAACGTTCAAAAGTGCAAGTGCTCAACTTGGAATATCATCCTGATATTCAACACAGCGAGAAAAACACATCTTAGTGTTTGAGAGAGTTACAAAGCTTAAACTGCTATACATCTAGAAGGTGACCGAAGCTCTCTACATCGAAGTTGCTTCACATCCTTTTTATATGAGAGTTGAGGAATAATTCCGTTGGAGGGAAAATTATTCCGTTTGAAATCTGTCTCCCATGCTATGTATGGGACTTGCATCTTTTCAGCATTTTTCATGGAGTGGTGGTCTTGTAACTTGAACCTTTTGTTTGGTAGTGGATATTCCATAATCCACTTTCTTGAGTCCATGCTCCACTTGCTACTTTTGGTAAAAGTTACTCTTTTTAAATTCCCATTGATCCTCGTTTTAGGGAATAAGACCGACTTTGGATTAGTGCACCTTCTATCCGTTTGTTGTGGAATTCTGATGTGGCATTCACTTCTGGCACCTCCTTAATATTTTATCTCCATGATATTCTTCTTCTCCAAACTTTATTCATGCTTCCTGACCGTCATTCAGCCTTTTGGAGAGATGTCAGTTTATCGAGACCAAGATTGATGTCTCGATTGTTTGATGTCTTGATCCCCATGTATCGAGAGATCTATCTCTCGAACTCTGCTTATGTCTCGAACTGGGTTGTTGTACCGAGAGATCCTATCTCTCGGACTCTGCTTATGTCTCGAGACTTAGTTGATGTCTCGCAGACCCTTATTCCTCCAGTGTTGTCCCGTGCCTTCTTCTGATCTATCTATAAGATTACAACACGAGACTTTCTAAGATGTTCACACAAGTTTACCTTAAGCTTAAATATTTTCCGAGTTGAGCTCAAGTTACCCGGTTGTATTTTCGCTCTTAGTTTACTTGTCGAACTTACATATAATTTCTATCTTTCGAGACTTAGGGGATTGTAGGTTACATTTGGTATCATCAAAACCTATTACAATATGTTCCTAACAAGTATGCTGACAGTCCAAAAGTACTGGTAAGTATTCTAATTACCTATTCCATTCACAAAATACTTTAGTTTAATTTGATAAAGTCTCATATAGTCTTATATGTGGTTCATTATGAAACTGTGTAAAAAGAAATATATTATTCATCAACTGATACTATAGTATATGCAAAAAGAAACTATAATGTATTCGAAAAGAAACTGTAGTGTATGGTAAAGGAAACTGATATATATTCAAAACAGAAATGAATTCATGAGAAATTCGAATGAATAATTCAATCTGATACTCTAATTATGAATATATGATGCATATCTAACTAGTTTTAATTTGCAGAGCAATGTATTTGGAGAGTATTTGATAAAAAGAGGACATACCAGTCTAGCTGAGAAGATAACGAAACTGCCCGTGGAGCTGGTAAAAATGAATTGGAGAACAGCTGATAACAGGACTGATTGTGGATTGTATTGCATGCGCCACATGGAGACCTACATGGGCAATCCACAATGAAAATGTGGTTTTACTCCCAAAAACCCAAATATAAGTTTACATAGAACTTTAAACATTTATACTGCTCATTCAATTATAAAAATTTAAATAACAAATAATTAACACTAATACAGGACCCATATTTGGCATCACTACGAGCATTGTACACATCAAGAATCATCATGATGCCCGTGAATGTTCACAAAGCAAATGTCATAAGGAATGCCGAAGAATACTTTATTGGAAAAAGGCTCTTACAGTGACTTTGAATTTGAATGTAAGGATAAATGCACCACCTGACAATGTTTTGTTCTGTTTGTTTGTGAAGCCAAGGTAGCTTTAGACTACGTTTATTATGCAGGTTTTAATCATCATAGTTTTTGCTAAAAATACTTTTATGTTTTTGACTTATCATGTTAATATATATCAATGGAATATTATTCCTGAAATGCTACATTTCCATTCACAAAATACTTTAGTTTAATTTCATAAAGTGTCATATATTCTTATATGTGATTCATCAATTGAAACTATATTATATGCACTAAGAAACTGGAATGTATTCGAAAAGAAACTGTAGTGTTTGATAAAGGAAACTGATATATATTCAAAACAAAAAAATGTAGTATTCATGAAAAGGAACTACAGTGTCCGTGAAAGGAAAGTGTAGTGTTTACCAACGGATACTGTCAAATGTGAAAAAGAAATCACGTGTATCATTCAAAAAACTGTATAGTACTTGAAATGATACTAATCTTTCAAAACGATGAAATCACATGGTTTATAAAATCGAACTAGCTGTATGAAAGCACATGAATCGTCAAAATATTCTGTTGTATTTTCAAAATGAAACTAAAGGTTTGTCTAAAAGAAACTAGTGGTTTGTCAAAATGAAACTGTAGGTTTGTCAAAAAGAAACTGTATGTTTGTAAAATATAACAGTTTAGATGGTGTCCTGTTATGCCCTAGAAATTATTAAATGAAAATATAGAGTAATTGAAAAGATACTTTAGTGTTTTGGTAAAGAACCTACATTGTTCATAAAATGAATCTGATAAAGTGGAACTATAGTGTTTGCAATAAGAAACTGTAATGTAATTTAAAAGAAACTGCAGTGTTTGGTAAAGGAAAGTGCTGTATTTTCAAAAAGAAACTATATTCTTTTTAAGTATATTGTTTCTCCATAGTACCTAAAAATCTTAAATAAAACTATAGAGTAACTGAAATGATAATGTAGTGTTCATGAACTGAAATTGAAGGGTTTATTAACTAGAACTGACAATGTGGTGACAAATATTCCACTGCAATTCCATTTGAAACTACAGCTAAATGAAAAAGAAACTGTAGTGTTTTTCAAAAGTAACTGTAGTGTTTGATAAAGGAAAGTGTTGTATTTTCAAAAAGAAACTATATTCTTTTTAAGTACTTTCGTTTGGATTAAAATGAACCAACTTTGAGCTACTACCACTAGACGGATGGACCAAATATCCACTGCCCACCATACTAGAAACAGATTCTCGCACAGAGGACTTCACAGCCGCCTTTGTATTCAACTCGACATACTTTGAATAATTCATTCGTCCTCTTGCATATTTATACTTCTTTTCTATTGTGCTAATCAACCGTTTGTTGCGTTCACCTTTTGGCCTACTACGTGATAGATTTTGTATAACACCATCTGTGGTTTGTTCACCATCTTCAAAGAAAATAGGACCAATTTTAGCTTCAATCTTCATCTTGGAATTTTGAAAGGCATCTTCACATGCTTCCCGAGCTTTAGAATTGTCTTGACTAGATAAAACCAACCGCTGAAACTTTCTACCAATTTGTATAACCCAACCACTTGAAGTAACACCACAAACATTCTCTACTGTCATGTCTTCAATAACCCTTTTAGTCCATCTTTTAAGAATATACTTATCAGGGATTGTTGCAACACAGTGAATATTTAAAATGCGAAGAGAATGAGAGCACAAAATACCCATCTCTGAAAACAACCTGCAACTACATGATATATCCAAGTCCTTAACACTAAAACAAACCTCATGACGAATCAAATCAACATCAGGACGCCAAACATGATATTTCATTACCTCACCACTGACCCCCACCAAATCTTGATGGCATGAAGAACCTTTCAAGAACTGTTCCTCAAATAAAAAGTATATCTCAATAGTGTAAACTTCTCTAGCATGTGAAAGTAACTTCACGTAATTCATAGCCATTGATGGCAAACCTTGAAAACAGCGAACATCTTCACCACTCTCCCTACTCCTCCACTTAGAAATCACACTAACAAATGAATTATAAAAATCACACAATCCAGCTGTTTTTGAAAGTCTTCTAGAAATTGAATGATTAGTAGACTCACTCCTTTACGAGGATAAAATGCCACCAGAGAAATACTGTTTGCTAAAAGTAGGACACAAACTTCTCCCTAATATTATATAATCTATCTAACCAAACATTCTTATGAATATTATAGTCAGTCACCATCTTGAAAAAATATTACATAAAAGATAAATTGTAAGAGTAAAAAAGACAAAACAAAAATTTCATATGCACAATTGATTTGGATACCATATTTGTAAGTAGAGAGGGTGTGGGGTATGCCGAATAAATCCAGCTGAGCGCTACAAACAAATAGGATCTACAACTAATAAACAAAAACAAACTGAAAATTCGATAATAAATATATAAATAAATAAACATTGACATGATATCATTTTGTCAAACCCCAAATATCATTCTCTCTTAACAGTACTATCATTTCATAAACAAAGCCAACTCATACAATGTACGGGGAAAAACATAAAAACACAGACACTGACACAGTATCCTTTCATCAAAACAGCAGTTTCATTCACTCAAGCCTGCACTGTCCTTCTATAAATAAAACAAAATCATTCCAATTACAGTAGAAAACAAATATAGTTAAAACTGCATACTATCATTTGATCAAAACCATAGTATCAGTTAATCAAAACAGCATTATCATTATATAAACAAAGCAAAATCTGATGATGAAAGTTGCAAAAAATACCTGTTCCAGTAAAATTCAAATTCAGCTTCTGTATCACTATACTTTAACAGAAAATTAAACAACTCTATGAAACCCTTTTGCATTCTCAATCCTTTGATGTGCTTCTTTGAATTCTCCCCAATGTGCCAAATACATAACCTATGTTTTGAATTTGGAAATACTTGCATGATTGCAGCAGCCATGGCAGAACACTGATCAGTCATTATTGTTTGTGGCTGCCTACCATCCATTGACTGTAGAAAAGTTTTGAACAGCCACACAAAAGATTCTGTCCTCTCATTCAATAAAAAGCCACAACCAAACATCACATTCATACAATCATACCTACAAATGGACCACAAATCATATCATACCTATTGGTACGGTATGTTGTATCATGTACCACCAAATCACCAAACAAAAAATAATCCGACTTCATTTGCACATCCCTCCAAAAAAAACTACACAACCTAGCATCATTATCAACTTCGAAATCAAAAAAGAAACCAGACTCATTCAATTGTCTCTTCCGAAAAATCTCAATCAAAGTGTTAGAGTCAATCCCATCTAAATGCTTCGCCGAATCTAACAACATTGTGTTATAAGCATCCCTGGCAGTAAATCCAACAAATGGTGAACCTCTAGACTGATGTTTTAAAAACCGAATACCATCAGATAATGGAACTCCACTCCTCTTCATATCTTTAAGGTATGTCAACTGATCAACAGAAACATTCCTATGCGACCTAAGCATATAGCTTGCAGATGCCGGACACAACTCATGGTTGTGCTCCTTTACATGTTTTGTAACTACCCACTTCCCACTTGAACCTAAGTCAAATTGACACATTGCATCACATCCAGTCCGAGTATCTATCTTTGTATAACACTTATTAGCACTCGCTTGTTTTGCTTTCAACCCAGCCTTATAACAATGGAACTTTTTCGACTTCACATTCCGAGTTCCAGGAAAGTAGTACTGTTTTCCCTTCCTAACACTAAATCCCATCCGAGATGCAAGATCATTATACATATCAAATGCTTCTTCAAGTGAATAAACAGAATGTCCCACCAATTCTTGATTAGCTGTGAGTTATTAAAATGAACTTTCGATAAGTATACACTAACAATTCATACTAATTGGGGAAATCAATTGACACTATAGACATATTGACCTGATACTACAATGTTCTTCAAAAGATAATACAGTGTTCTTAAAAGGATACTAATGTAGTCTGTAAATGTACCTAAGTATGATGCTCCTAAACAAAAAATATAACTAATCTGTTCAAACTCAATGAACAAACAGCTAAACATAAGAACCTGGAATAGATGAATCGTCCTCATTGGCATCTGTAGAAGTACCACCACCTCCAGCAGATGGATTACAGCCATTTGACCAAACAAAAACCAGTCAAGGCAAAAGAAATCAGCTGACACTACAGTGAAGCTAAAATGAAACTACAGAGTAAACAAAATGAAACTACAATGATATTAAACTGAAACTAATGGCAAAGGTTATCCATTGAAATTGACATGCTCTACAACAGATACTATATTCTTTTTAAGTATATTGTTTCTCCATAATTCCTAAAAATCTTAAATGAAACTATAGAGTAATTGAAATGATAATGTAGTGTTCATGAACTGAAACTGAAGGGTTTATTAACTAGAACTGAGAATGTAGTGTCAAATATTCCACTGTAATTCCATTTGAAACTACAGATAAATGAAAAAGAAACTGTAGTTTTTTCAAAAGAAACTGTAGTGTTTTTCAAAAGTAACTGTAGTGTTTCCAATAACAGAAACTACTTCAAAAACAAATTCAGACTAACTATGATGATTCTAACACAAATGCATAATTCAACACCAATAGGGATTAAAACCTAGAATGTCATCGTGATCACCACCAAAACATGAAGAACTAGCATTACATACAACTAGTGAATCCGATTCAACACCATTAGGGAGATTACATTCAACTGCAATGCATAAAAATTTGAAAATATATAACATCAAATATAACCTAGAAATATTACACAATCAAACGAGTAAACAAACGAAAGCTAATTATACAATCAAACGAAGATATATACCCGGAGTTGATGAACTGTAATCTTCAACAATCAACGCATTCAAATCAATATCATCAATAAGATTGCTTCTACCTAACATCACTCCCATAATTTGCGAAATAATGAACTCAAATCGCGATGAACAAATGTAATCTCCTCTGCTCCCTTTGCGAACAAAAAAAACTAGATCGAACTGAAAAAGGAAACAAACAAAAGCTGAAAGAAGAAAAATGGCCGCCGGTGATAGTTAACAGCGCCGTCTAAATCTAACGATTAGGAAATAACAAAACGACGTCGTTTCATCCCTTGGTCCACAATGCTTTGTGGACCACGGTCCATGATATAATTTGCGTTGGATTACTGAGTTTGACGAGTTGATATCATTAGTTGATTGTAGAAAGATATTAACTAAATTAGTTATTAACTGATAGTTGACTAAATACAAAATAAAATGATTTTCTAAAAAAAATTAACTTAAAAAATTGTTTTGAATAGCTTTTTGAATTTTTACTGTTTTGAAGTAATAAATTGTTATAAAAAATTAATTAATTAAATACTCATATTAACTGTTTAATCAAGTTAAATAATTAATAGTGATTAAATAACATAAAATTGATTGATAAATTAACTATGTTAGGCTATCCTTAACCCAGAAATTTCTCTCACTTTTTAAAATTGGTCCCACTTCCACATCATCAAATTTGTAAATTCTTTATTATTTGAAATTTGCATATTATATTATAAATATAATAACTAAATAATATAATAGGAAATAAAGAAGATAAAAAAGTACACAAATCAGATTTACCATGCTTTTCCCCCCACTTTTTCATTCTCTCTCCTCTTGCTAATTTAGCAATTTCTCTCTCCTATTGCAACACACATGGCATTAAATAATAATAAATAAAAAAACTCTCTCTTGCCACATAGATTAGAAAGGGAGAGATTGGCAGGGTTGAGGACAGCCTTAGAGTCTAAATCTTTGAGAAGAGGGATGGTGGCGTAATATTTGCCTAATACGTTGGGATGGTGGCGTAATATTTGCCTAATACGTTAAGCTTCAACTATCTTGTACTAATTGCTTGGTCATTTATGTATTGAGTTCTTGATGACTAAATATGTGCCCTTTGTTAAAGTATTTGTACGGAGTTAATTCCAGAAATAATCTTTTGACTATTGCTTTTTATCAATTTTTGTCTTTAATTTTTAATTTTATCAAAGTTGGTCCCTTAACTATTGATTTTGTACTAATTTTGGTCCTTCTGTTAAATCTATGTTAAATAGGTGTTAAAATTGAGGGCAAAGCAACTTTCTATTGCTCCTCCAATGAGATGCACTAATTTTGTAGGCAGAAGAAGAAACTAGCAATCTTTTTTTTGGGTAATTTTGGTCCATTCTGCTATTGCATTGTGAGAAGCTAACACAGGAAATTTAAATTTCATTTGAAAATAGAGTGGCAGCAATATTGTATGAACCCTACTCTGCTCACTTTTTCTCAAAATCACAACTAATAAAAAAAAACACAAAATTGTGAATTGAGACAATTAAGGCAAAAACTATCAGCAGCTTGTACCAATTGAATTAGGGCAACTTCAAAATTAGAGAAATTAATGCAGAAAAGAAATTAGGACAAACAAAAAATTAGGAAAATTAGGCGAATAAATTATTGAAATTAACCTTTATAGTTCAAGACTTCAAGGGGTGAGATCGTGAGAAGTTAATGTTAATTACTTAATTAATAAATAGTAAGGGAAGAATCGAAGAAGAGTAGAAGACTAAATCTGGTGGGCTATGACTGGTGTCGACTATCGAGGCTTCGAGGCGATTGGCGAGGGCCGAGATAGAGACGCACAAGCGGTGGCGTCGGCGAGGCAGTGGGTAGTGTCAATGCAGAGAGAAGAAATGCGGAGGCGAGGCAGTGAGCAATGGCGATGCAGAGAGAAGAAACGCGGAGTTGAGCCTGGAGGAGAGCTGAACGAATGAAACAAAAAAAAAATAAAAATAAAAAAATAAATAAATAAATATATATATATATATATATATATATATATATATATATATA
>NC_044920.1:9915790-9981065 GCF_003576645.1 Ipomoea triloba | reverse complement strand
TTTTTTTTTTTTTTTTTTTTTTTTTTTTTTTTTTTTTTTTTTTTTTAATAAATTAAATTTAATGCCTCAAAGGCTCAAGCCGTTGAGGCAAAAAATGACTTACTTTTAATTAATTAATTTTTTTAATCAATATATGCCCTAAGTCTTAAATTTTATTTACACTTCAATTTCTTTTGAAATTTTAATGTCGTGTTAATTGTTTTGAATTAATTTATGAAATTATATTTTGTAATTCAAAAGTTATTTTATTTCCTTATTTAAATTTATTTTGACTTAGAGAAAAAATTTTGAAATTATAATTATAAGTTTGAAATTAAATTTATTGTAAAGTGAAAAAAGTAATAGATAAAGTGGAGGAATAGGGCTCACAAAATGAGGATAAAGAGGAAGAACAATTGGAAAGAAAATAAGCAGTCATTATTATATCCATAGTTGAAAAATTGTTGAACGCTCCTCGAGCGCTCGGGGAGCGCCTAGCACCTAGGACGCTTAGGTTGGAATTAATCGGTGCCTAAGCATCCGTGTATTTTTTTTTTATTTTTTATTTTTAAAAATTTGTTTAAGTATTTTTAATTTTTTAAATACAAATAATTATAAATTATATAATACTTTAATAATTAATACTAAAATATTAAATATTAACCTAAAAAATATCTAGAGAGGCCGCCTAAGAGGTCTAGTTGGCGCCTAAAAGGCCTAGGCGGTCAGCACCTAATCGGCCTAGGGGGTGTTTAGGCGGCCTAGGCGATCGCCTAGTTGGCCAGCCGCCTAGACCACCATTTAAGGTGATACGCTAGGCGATCGACCGGCGCCTAGCGCCTAGGCGGGATTTTTGAAACACTGATTATATCATGGATCATGGTCCACCTTGTAAGGTCGGCCATTGATATAAGATACATTTTTAACATACGAAAGGTTCAATTTTAATACATTGAATATTCATTATTTGATAGTATATCATCATTATTTATGTATCAAAGGTTCATTATTTGGTAATATACTAAATAATGAACCTTTGTGACGGTAATAATGTGTTACCGGGTATGTAATCTGAGTATTATTGAAGTAAGATGGTACAGTGTTTGAGTGCAGTGCTCAGTGTACAAGTGAGTTTAGTATGTATTTGTCTAAGTTCAATTGTCGTAAGAAGTGTCCCCCCTCACTATGTGGTTGTGAGTCTTTTTATTCCCTTCAGCTCAGTAACGGAGCATTGATGAGGAGTTGAACGTTGGACATCAGTACCTGAGGTGTTGAATGCTGAGGAGCTGAACGTCGGTCATCAATGCTGAGGAGCTGAACGTTGGCCATCAATGCTGAGGAGTTGGACCGTTGCGCATTGATGCTGAGGAGTGAGGTGTCTTGGGTAGTTTGAACGGCAACTGTCTTGGTCAACGGTTCCGGGTCGGGTACCCAATTACCCTGTCACCAGCCCCCCACTCCCTAGCTAGCGAGAATGGCGGAGGTAGTTAGGGAGTATCAGCCTGTCACTTGTGCTGAAATTTTGGTAAGTTCAAATTTTTTTCTTTTTTTTTTTACGCATCCTCACCTCGGCACCGTGCCGGGTCACACAACTGTGACTTCGACACGGGGCCGAGGTCACATGACCTCGGCGCTGGGCCGAAGTCACGCGGCGACGTGACTTCGGCCAGTGCCGAGGTCACGGGCGTGACCTCGGCCAGCGCCGAAGTCACACAACTGTGACTTCGGCACGGGGCCGAGGTCACATGACCTCGGCGCTGGGCCGAAGTCCCGCCGCGATGTGACTTCGGCCAGTGTCGAGGTCACGGGCGTGACTTCGGCTAGTGCCGAAGTCACGGTACGTGATCTCGGCCAGCGCCGTGGTCACGGTCCGTGACCGTGCCTCGGTGCTGGGCCGAAGTCATGGTGCGCGTTTTTTTTTTTTGCTCAAGGCTCTTGCGTGAGTTCACTTCGACCATTCGTAGGTTCGGTCAAAGGTCAGCTCTCCCGTCAGGTAGCTAGCCAGATCGGATCTCGTGCCGGCCCTAAGGGACTAGAGTGTGGTGCTTTTGTAGCAAAGCGTTAAGCTTTACCCAGAAAACACCCTCCGAGGTCAGCTCTCCCGTTAGGTAGCTAGCGAGATCAGATCTCGTGCTGGCCTTAAGGGATTAGAGTGTGGTGTTTTTTGAATCCAAGCCCTTGGCTGGGCTCAGAAAAACACTTTCCCGTTAGGTAGCTAGCGAGATCGGATCTCGTGCCGGCCCTAAGGGATTAGAGCTTAGATTTTTTATTATTATTTTGTTTTTTAACCAAATTGATCAGGGCAGACCATGACCAACTACTGAGGTTTTTTAACCAAATTGATCAGGGCAGACCATGACCAACTACTGAGTCCTTTTGCTCATGGAGGTGAACGCACAGCGCCACTTGATTAGGTGACACCAGTTTGATGAGGTGACACCCGCTTGATGAGGTGACGCACCAGCTTGATGAGGTGACGCCCGCTTGATGAGGTGACACCCGCTTGAAGAGCAGGTCACTTGATGAGATGACGCTGCTTGAGGAGCAGTGCTACTTGATGAGGTGACGCTGCTTGAGGAGCAGCGCCACTTGATGAGGTGACACCCACTTGATGAGGTGACGTTGCGTGAGGAGCAGCGCCACTTGATGAGGTGACACCAGTTTGATGAGGTGACACCCGCTTGAGGAGCAGCGCCACTTGATGAGGTGGCCGACTTCAAACCAAGTGTTGGTCGAGGTCGGGCCTCGACCAAGTGTTGGCCGAGGGCTGACCTCGGCCAATTATATTATTATTATTTGTTTTTTTTTTTAATTTTTGACGAGGACTGACCTCGGCCAAACTTAACCGAAAACTTGGCCAAGGACTGATATTTTTTTTTTGAGCGCAAGATTGGCCAAGGACTGACCTCGGCCAAGTCGGAGTGTTTTTTGACGGGCCATCAGCGAATTACATGTTTTTTGCGTTGCGCGGACTTTTCCTCTAGCTCACTGTTTCTTGCTTCCTCGCCCAGGTCGCACCTCCTCTTCTTGGTGTTGGAAGCTAAAGGCTCAGGATCTTCTTCCTTTCGCCACACATTATCGGGTAGGCTTTGTTGATGTTGGTACTGTCCCGGATACTCAACGAATTGGTTAAAATATCCCCTCTGCACCAGTTCCTCTATTTGTCCTTTTAAAGTATGACACTCGTTAGTATCATGTCCAACCTGCCGGTGGAACCGACAGTACTTAGTTTGGTCCTCGCCCGTAGAAACTGCCATACACTATGAGGGAAAATGCACCATTCCCATTTCCTCAGCGTGACTTAGAATCACGCTAATCGGGTGAGTAAGCGGTGTTAAGTGCCGAGTATGTAATATACTAAATAATGAACCTTTGTGACGGTAATAATGTGTTACCGGGTATGTAATCTGAGTATTATTGAAGTAAGATGGTACAGTGTTTAAGTGCAGTGCTCAGTGTACAAGTGAGTTTAGTATGTATTTGTCTAAGTTCAATTGTTGTAAGAAGTGTCCCCCCTCACTATGTGGTTGTGAGTCTTTTTATTCCCTTCAGCTCAGTAACGGAGCATTGATGAGGAGTTGAACGTTGGACATCAGTACCTAAGGTGTTGAATGCTGAGGAGCTGAACGTCGGTCATCAATGCTGAGGAGCTGAACGTTGGCCATCAATGCTGAGGAGTTGGACCGTTGCGCATTGATGCTGAGGAGTGAGGTGTCTTGGGTAGTTTGAACGGCAACTGTCTTGGTCAACGGTTCCGGGTCGGGTACCCAATTACCCTGTCACTTTGGTACACAAATAATGAACCTTTAGTATATTAAAAATGAATATTTATTCATAGTTAATAGTATAATTTGTTGAAATAAAGGGATGAGGTTATATGGTGATGTGGAAGAGTTGGACCCACAAAATAGGTAAAATATGAAAAAAGGGTTGTGGATGTCCTAATAATATATTTAAAAAAATAGAAATTCAAGTGAACAATAATAAAATATTTTTACAACATAATAACAATTACACCAATTAATATAAACACCACAATTACTAACAACTACTGCAAGTGAGTTTCATCATAATCATTAATACCATTATTTAAAAAACAAAAAGTTCATAATGTCCTAAGAACGATGCTTAGCTGCCATCAACTTGAAGCAATGTTAATTCTCGAATTCTCATTTCCTCACTACTTTGTGTAGAATTAGCTTCAACGTATTAATTACAAAATATTAAGAGCTATGAATGTAGGATCTTCACCAATGATTCTAAAAGTGGATCATCAATTGTTTTCCTAATATAGTTGGGTAAGTTTCTTAGATAGCCGAAAATGAAATTTAATATATTTTTTTAAAACTTAGGTAATCCTAAGCTCATAGGACTCCGCTCTTAAAGTCATTGCAGAGCAGATCTTAGTTTTTATGTGTCCACAAGGGATTCAATCCAGACATTCCATCATTCTTGGCCTTTTTTCCATACATATTTCATAGGATTCGACCTTACACTGTCACCTCCAGTCATGAATTTTAAGTCTGACGATGAACCAACTACACTAAGCCCCAAAAGAAAAATGAAATTTAATAATTATTTTAGAAAGCAACTGACATGAAAGGCTAGTTAGAGCAATATTTTGAAAAATTACATTTTAGATAATAAAAAAATTGATTACCATCCAAATACTAACTTTAATTGTTTGATTAAGTAAAACAACTAAAATTCGTCAATAAATTTAAAATTATTTTCAAATGTCATTTTTCAAAGAAGGCCACAAAATTAATTATTAATACTTCAACCATTAAATCTGTCTTAAATATTACAGTCCCAACATTTTGAAATACCTCCATATTAAATGCGCAAATTATATCGTGGACCGTGGTCCACAATGCATTGTGGATCGCACATCAAAACGACGTCGTTTTGATTAATGAAAATAGACGGATGAATTCGCGCCACTCACTTTCCGTTCATATACACTGCAGTTACATTTCAACACAATTGTAGTTACATTTCAACACAACTACAGTTACATTTTGATATAACTACAGTTTCATTCGATAATATAAAAACACAAATGTGAAACTGTTATTCAGTATCTGTTCATATACATTGCAGTTACATTTCAACACAACTACAGTTACATTTCGATATAACTACAGTTTCATTCGATAATATAAAACACAAATGTGAAACTGTTATTCCGTATCTGTTCATATACACTGCAGTTACATTTCAACGCAACTACAGTTACATTTCGATATAACTACAGTTTCATTCGATAATATCAAAACAAATGTATGGCAGTATCTTTTGAGATGAACTGTAGTGTCAATTACGGGCTCCGTCTCTCAGTTACTGAAACGACGTCGTTTTGGGACCACGGTCCACGGTATAAGAACTGTATTAAATGAGCAATTTTCAAATTCCCATAGATTTGGAAGAAGATTCTATTATATAAACGGAATGTAAGGAGGCTTAGATATGATAGGGGATACAACAATAGTTTTGGAAGGACATTCTTCGTCATATATGGCAAGTTGGGTGTCAACAAACTCTATTTTCCATTTTTGGGTTTGTCAATTGCGAAGACTCAAGTTTAGCAGTACTTATACTGTGGACTGAGTCATGGTTGATACTGCAGTTGTGTTGAAAGAATATTGCAGTTGTATTGAAAGGGAACTGCAATTGCGCGGAACAGAGGACGTGTCATCCATTTGGAACTGCAGTTGTGTTGAACGGATACTGCAGTTGTGTTGAACGGATGAATGGCCTCTGTTCCGTGCAACTACAGTTTCCTTTTAACACAACTGCAGTATCTTTTCAACAAAACTGCAGTATCCGTTCAACACAACTGCAGTATCAGCTATGATCACGGTTCACAATGCATTGTGGACCATGGTCCACCATATAATTTGCGCAAGTTTAGTAATCTAACTCTATAATGAAGCAACAATTTCTTGTTGATGATTTCCCACCCAATAAAAATAATACTCCCTCCGTCCCATTTTACCTGTCATGTTTACTATTCATTGGTCAAACCAACTATTTCTTCCTTGCTTATTTTCTTTAGTAATTTTTAATTATTTTTAAATTTAATTTTTTGTGTTTAATAGTACTTTTAATATAGTTTCTAAATATATAAATTTTATATACTAATACTAAATTTAATATTATGAAAAATTGAATTAAAAATAACTTCAATTAAGCCTCGTTAATCGAATCAGACAAACAAAATGGGACGGAGGTAGTAGCATTTTTGTGCAATCATTTATTGATTCGTATCTAATGTTGTTTACACTTAGTTGCTGTTATTTAGGAGGCTTAGCCGAAATATTTTTTGGTATTACCAAGCTAAGTAATACTACCTCCGTCCCAAAATGGTTGTCTGATTCGTTTAACGAGACTTGACTGAAGTAATTTTTAATCCAACTTTTCATATTATTAAGTTTAGCATTAATATATAAAATTTATATATTTAGAAACTACATTAAAAGTACTATTAAACACAAAAAATTAAATTTAAAAATACTAAAAAATTACTAAAAAAGTAAGCAAAGAATGAAGAGTTGGTTTGACTAGTAAATAGGACAGGTAAAATGAGACAGAGGGAGTAACTAATAGCAGAATAAGTAAATGTCAAATTCGAATCCTAACAAAAGTACATTGATATACTAACCTAAAGTAATAACAATTCAAATCCCACCAATATAATCAGATTATTACACCTTATATATTACAAATTACAAATCAGATGATCATATAATTAAAAATCAAAATGAATACAACATTTATTGCTCAAGACCTTTGATCCGATGGCTTTTTTCAGATTTCCAATACATATGCTGATCTCTCCATTGTTCAAAATTCATAATTAATAACTGAGAAACTCTATATAAACCTTCCTTGGTAGAGAATTTACACGACCAGATTTATCATAAACCATTCTGCATTTTAGAGAAATTACCTTTGAATAGAAGAATAATACGTCTTGAATATTCAAACATGCCTTCTCAGTATGTATCTGTGAAAAAAATTAGTCCTCTATACACTATGAGAGCAATAAGACTTAGATTAGTTAGGGTCTATGAAGTCCCAGAAGTTAGAGGTGGTCAAAGCAGTAATAGTTTAGAATGTTTGTTTCATGATGCTGAGGTAAAAGTGTAAAACTATATATTTTTTTATGTAACACCCCTAACTTTAAAACAATATTTAAGGCAATTTAAGCTTAAAATTCAACCAAAAGATAGTAAATTAAAATCTAGTCACAGTGGAAGCAATAACCAGATATCTGGGGTGTTATGCCACATCTAACTTATACTAAGCCAGATGCTAAGGCTATGTCTGCAACTAAAATCCATCAAAGACATAAATATAAAATCTAAGGTTATTACATTATTAAGTCTCAAAGCTGTCTCTACAAAGCCATATAAACGAACTACAAGAGATGGAGGTAGAACTACGGGCAAGCTAAATGCGCTCACGACAGCTCTACTCCATACCTGAAATCATTAGTTAAAATAATTAGCGAATAGTGCTAAGTAAAACCCCACTCCAACATGTAAAGCTACAATATATACATTTCAATATCCACCATAGGTTCTGAGACTGACATATAGAATATATACTCACCCACTAGCCAACGCTAAGGAATATTTTCAAAAGATTTCCACACCACCATAATAGAGATAACAAGAATGACTCAAGAAGGATTAATAGGCCACAATGATGTACAAGCTCAATATCTCACTCAAAGGAACATCAAGATAAATCATAATCATGATAGGTAACAAAGCATACTTAGATAGTAAGGTAGTAGCAAAGAGAGTTTCAATCCACCATATATCAATCCACCACATAATCCACCAAAGAGCCAATCAATGCATAATCAATGTAAGTTCAATCCACCAAATGTCCAAATGTAATAGTCAAATCGGCGTAGAGGGTTCCAAATTTCCAATCCACAAACAATACCACATAAATCAATATCTACACTAGTAACACAAATTTGGAAACAGATATAGAACTTTAAGTATATACACCTCTATTGGGATTCCAAGCCCAACGGGTTAGTTACTATCTCTAACACCCAGGATTCATTTCTACAAGGTGCTCAACCCACCAGAGCCAAAAGCCCGCAAATATCAAATCAATGGCATCATAATGAGCCTCCACAGGGATCCACATGCCAGCATAATGATATCAAGAAAGATTTAATAACAAGGAATATAGCTCTCAAATACATAATATATAGGATTCCAAGGGTAGCAACTCAAACTCAATCCAAGAATAAGAATTCCAAAAGAATCGTAATCAATCCAAGGAAATGATACAAGAGTACAACGGGGGTAACAAATACTAAATAGAGGCAACGATATCAACGAAAGCATAGAATTCCAATGTAACACCCGGTAAATTCGTTCAAGCCTTGAGACCGGTAATTATTTCCACCCGGCGATTTATTTGATTTAATTGGGCATTATTTCCACCAGGCGATTTATTTGATTTAATTGGGCGTAGTTTTTCCAATTTGATATATATATATATATATATATATTTCTTGAACCCGGAATTAATTATTTTATTCAAAAGCCCAATTCTTGATTTAATTCTTGTAAGGGATTTATTCTAATTTTGATCCTTACAATTCTTATAAGTAAGAGTGTTTATATGATGGCCCAATATATAGATATATATTTATTCTTGGAAGATTAACCCCTTACAAACTAGTAGTATAATAAATAATGTGTGACCCATTTTATAAGGGCCCATTATTTTATGTCTTACCCTAGTTGATACATACATAATGTGTGTAATGATCTTTCCCTACTAATATAAAAGCCTTGTACTTGTAACCCTATTTCCCTTTTCATTTCCTGCCAGAATAATCCATCCGACTCCTTTCACCTCTAAAGAACCCTAAAGTGAATCCTACACTTTCATCTTCAAGATTCAAGTCAAGATTGCTCTTTTAGGATTGTTAAGGCTTGGGTAAGTGTCTATCTCTAGGAATATACCTTGCATCATGTTGTTTTCATAATCTTTATACAAGTTCTTATGTTGTTCTTTTGGGGAAAAAGATGATCAAGGTGGAGGTGAAGCTTTGTGAGGAGGTTTGAGAGTTCTTGGGTGAAGTGTGCTTCAAGAGGTAACCATCATGTCCACTAAAACCTATTGAGTTAATACCCATTTTGGTCCCTCAACTATAGCGTAATACTTGATTTTGTCCCATAGAATTAAAAGTACCCAATTTAGTCCTCTAACTTGTAAAATATACTCAATTTGGTCCTCCGTTACAATTTCCTTCCATAAGCCGTTATAAAGGGGGGCAAAATCGTCATTTTCAATAGTCGAGGAACCAAAATGGGTACTTAATAGTCGAGGGACCAAAATGAGTATTTATTATTATTATTATTATTATTATTATTATTATTATTACTATTATTATTATTATATTTAATATTTAATATTGGGACAATGTCTCTTAGTTTAGTTTTATATATCAACGCTAGGGGTGTGTAATCTATTAACCGAACCGTTTTAACCAAAGTTTTTAAAACTTTAACCGTTAACCGAACCGAATTGAAATTTTTTTTGGATTAATCGGTCGGTTAATAGATTAACCGAACCTTTTAAAGCTAAAGTTCTAAATCTTAAAAATAATACCTATAATAATAAATTCAATTAAAATAATACATATAGTAACAAATCCATAAGAAAATATGCAAAAATAATATCATAAAAACATTACAAATTTATAGAAATTTTACATATTAGATTATATATTTATTTATTTAGTTATATATATGTTTAAAATTTCGGTTAATCGTTTGGTTGACCGACAATTTCGAACCCAATTAACCGTTAATCGAAATTTTAAAAAACCTTTAACGAATAACCGAACTGAAAAAGTTCAGTTAAAAACGGTTAACCGACACTTTCGAACCCTATTAATCATTAATTGAATTTTTAGAAAACCTTGAACCATTAACCGAACCTAAATTCGAAACCAATTAACCGTTAACTGAAATTAAAAAAAAAAACATTTAGCCATTAACCCAACCGAAAAAAGTTCAGTTAAACAATGGTTAACCATTCGGTTTGGTTAATGGTTAAAGGTTTTTTAAAATTTTAACTAAAATCTAATATGTAAAATCTCTATAAATTTGTAATGTTTTTATGATATTGTTTTTCTATATTTTCTTATGGATTTATTATTATATGTATTATTTTAGTTAGATTTATTATAATAGGTGTTATTTTTAGGATTTAGAACTTTAGCTTTAAAAAGTTCGGTTAATCTGTTAACCGACCGATTAATCAAAAACAATTTCAATTCGGCTCGATTAACGGTTAAAGTTTTAAAAACTTCGGTTAAAATGGTTCGATTAATAGATTACACACCCCTAGTGTTGATATACAAAACTAAACTAAGAGATATTGTCCCAATATTAAATATAATAATAATAATAATAATAATAATAATAATAATAATAATAATAATAAGTACCCAATTTGGTCCCTCGACTATTAAGTACCCATTTTGGTCCCTCGACTATTGAAAATGACGGTTTTGCCCCTCTATATAACGGCTGGTGGATGGAATTTGTAACGGAGGACCAAATTGAGCATAATTTTACAAGTTAGAGGACTAAATTTGGTACTTTTAATTCTATGGGACAAAATCAAGTATTACGCAATAGTCGAGGGACCAAAATGGGTATTAACTCAAACCTATTTTTACACTCTCAATCTATGATATTATTTGGTGTGATTGGAATCCTGATAATTTCCTTGCTGTTAGCCTATTTGTTGTTGTTTGTGAAGTCACTTTGATGGATTATGAACTTGTGTTCTTGATCCTTTGCATATTGATGTTTATGGATATTTATTGGTTTAGATTCCATGTTTATTTGACTTCTGGGAGTTATAATATGAACAATCTGATCCCATTTTTGTATTCTGATATGAACATTTCGTATTCTGTCTGATCTGTTCTAGGAGGGGTTGGATCACACTTACGGAGGAACTCAACGGAATAATGTGCCCCGTTGGTGTCTTCCGCAAGTGTGTGGTGGTGGAGGATGGCGGAGGAGGGTGTTCCGCCAGGGTGATCCGCCTCCTTCTTGTGGAGGAGTGCGGCGGAGCTAGGGGATCCGCTGGGGTGTTCCGTCTGGTCTACTGGCATTCTGGTTCCAGTAACCTGTTCTGTGGTCTGTTTGTTTGGTTGTTTCCCCTTTTGTTCTGAACTTTGTTGGAGTATTTTGTTGGATATTTTACCATGTCTTTGGAGTATTTATTCCTATTTCTTGGTCCATCTTTTGAGTCTCTTGTTTAGTTGAATCCTTGATTATATTATCTGGGAGTTGGTTTGTGTTCATAATCTGAGATGAACACTCTGAGTGGTTGTTCTTGGGCTGAGGTTGAGGTTGGATATGGATGGTGGATCTTTGAGTATCTTTGTGTATTCTGGGGCATTATTTGCCATTGTGTATATGGGCACTATTTGCCATTTGTGTATATGGGCACTATTTGCCATTTGTGTATTTGGGCACGAATTGCCTTTGTGTATTTTGGGCACCATTTGCCTCTATGTATTTGAGCACCATTTGCCTTTATGATTCGGGCATTATATGCCTCCGTGAACTGAGTTTAGGTTTGATGATTGGTATGAGGATTGCTATGTTGGTTGGAGGGTAAGGGTTAGTACTTATCCTTAGGTTGAGGTCTGTTTGGTCTCTTACTTGATTCTTGAGTTATATCATATCTCGTTGATTGTTGATTATTCTAGGATATATTCTTGTTGGTCGTTTCTTATGATATCTTGTTGTCTTGTGCAATTCAATTGAATATTGGTATTATTGAGAAGTCTTGGTTTATCCTTTATTCAGCGTGTTGTTGTTGAGTATCCGATTTTAAGTATTGAACAGTTCGTTGGTGTATATATTCTATATGGGTGTGTAAACCTATTTCCAAACTTATTATATATCTATATTTCCTTGCGGGTGTGAATGGTGGTTGCTTAGCAGTCTTTTGCTAATGGTTTCTTCTATGTTTTCCAGGTATGCAATAAGTCTAAGCGAGAGCGCGTTAGAGCTTATCTTTATGAGGAAGCTTAAACTAGTCGTTGATGTTTTAGCCTTTATGTTTGGGCCTGTGTGCCAATGATGAGACTTTATATACTCTTGTTTAGATTCTTGTTATGATGGATATGTTTTGAGGATTTATATCTATACAGCTGGTTCAGTTTTTGGTTAGCCTGTGCATCTAGGCCGTGTTTTTCTTACGTAGATGTGGCATGATACCCTTAGGTTATAAATCGCTTCCGCTATGCTATGTTTGATAGTTGAGATAGGCAGCTTTTGTGCTAAAGTTTAGCTATCTCGGCTTGTGAAAAGTTGGGGTGTCACATCCAATACTCACAAGATACAAGGATTATCAAATGATGATTCATGAATGAATAGAGTTCAATAAGAAAGAATATGAATTATCCAACATCGTGCTATCTCAACAAACTGAAACAACTAAAGGAATAGTCATACTGGAAGTAAAACATACTAGAACAGTAAACAGTACTAAACCAACGAAACAGCACGGCGGGACTAGGGAGTCCGCCACACACTACCGCAAGGTCACATGGAAGAGAGGAACGGAAGAGAGACTTCCACCATTTAGTACCACCAATAGCCTGGCGGGGCTGGCTCATGGTTATGCCAGTACCGTGGGTAAGTTCCACTAGGTCAAATATTGCAACGGGATAGACTATTTCCAGAATCAACACTTAGTAACGAAATAGGAAATTACACTCAGATTTCCAGAATACAGAATGTACAAACAACAATAGGTTTTGAGCAGTTGGCCGAGCTTTTCCTAACCAAATATGCTGCCAACTTGCGACCTAAGAAGAACATCATGTATTTGTCAGGAATTAAACAGGACCCTAATGAACCACTCAGGTCGTTCCTGACTAGGAAATAATTTGTGTTTTGTTGGATTATTGTGCCTATCTTGTAGATCTTTGGATTGTGTTAGCTATTCTTGAACCTTGGTGTGATTGTGTATTATTTTGATGGATTCCATGTGTTATTTGGCTTCTAAAATATGTAATCTGATCCTAATCTGAGTACTTTAATGACCTACTGTGTTCATTGTTTCGTGTCTGATTGAATCTAAATATTCTGGGTTGGGATTTGTTCTTGCGGAGAGGTCTAGCGGTATAATGTGTCCCACTGAATCCTTCCACACGAACATAGGTGGTGAGAGGTGGCGGTGAGGTGTGTACCGTGGAGGTACTCCACCCCTTCTTGCGGAGTGAGTTAGTGGTCTGGTGCGTTTCGCCAATTTGTTTCGCCAGTTCATCTTCCTTCTCTGTTTCTAGTTTGGTTTGTGGTCTGATGATTGGTTGTTTCATTGATTCATGGAGTATATTCTGAGTATTTTGTTGAGTATACTACCTTGATTATTGAGTATTGATTCATGGATATTGGTCATATATCTTGGAGTATTGATTGAGTATTGTTGGTTTGACACTTGGTTAATGTTATGAGCATGTTGGCCGGTTGTTCATGTTCTGAATCTGAATCCTTCTTGGTATGAGTATTTTCCCTTGGAAATGAACCTGGGTTGGACATGTTGAGATCTTGAACTCTTATGAGGAATTCTTTGGTTTCCTTTGTCTTGTATACCCTTTGGAAAGTGGTTATTCGAGCTATGGCTCTACATATATCTATTCGTATGGGAGGGAGTTAATTGGGCTTAAATGCCTCTGTGATTGGGCATTGTATACCTCTGCGATTGGGCTTGTATGCCTTTGTGATTGGGCCCATATGCCTCTGTGATTGAGCTTGTATGCCTTTGTGATTGGGCATTATATACCTCTGTGATTGGGCTTGTATGCCTCTGTGATTGGGCTTATGTGCCTCTGTGGTATGTTATTGATGTCATGGTTGGGAGGTTTTGGTTTGGAGCTTATTCTATGTTTCTTGGATTGTGTCACTCTAAGGGAGTGATGTGAGGTTGTTGATTGGTTGGTTTCACTTGTGTTGTTTAGTTGAGCTTGTGCTTTGTTTAAGTGTCTTATTATGTAACTGAGGTATTATGGATTCATTCCTTGATATTGAATTCGTTGAGGTGTCCTTGGTTTATGATTCATTCAGCCTATTGTTGTTGAGTCCTCTAGTTTTCAACCAAAGGATAGTTTCGTTGGCATATATTCTATATGCGTGTGTAAAATCTATTTACAAAGCTATGCTATACTATTGTAGTTCTCACGAGTGTGAGTGGAGTATTACTTAGCATTTCTTTGCTAATATTTCTAACTGTTTTCTAAGTATGGAGTAGATTCTGCACGTGAGAGCGCTAGCTGTAGTTCTATTCTTTCATGTTGGTCCCGGTTGTATCGATGTGAGTCTAGAAGGGGGGGGGGGGGGGTTGAATAGACTCACAGGTATTTTGAAAACTTTTTGCAAGATCAATCCCTTGAGAGGAATGAACTCGATCAAAGATAAAAACGAAGCGGATAAGATAGGTTATGCCAAATTTTAGGTTTACTTTGCACAAAAACTTTAGTCTTTGAAAATATTAGGTTTTGAGGGTGGCATGCAATGCAATATGTAAACTAAAGAGAGAGAGAGATAGAGAGCTTTTATAGTGGTTCAGTTGTTAACGAAGCCTACTCCACTCTTCTTCACAACTTGTGAGGGTTTGCACTATTTTCTACTTAATAGTACAAAGCTCCTTTACAACGTGCTCCTTTGATCACTAAGCCCGGCAGCCACGTTTGGTTAGGTTTTTCAACTCCTTCAAAGTCTACTCCGCCTCTTTCTACTTCTCCGAGTAGAGATGATTGAAGATGGTTGAAAGTATTTCTCCAACTTGAGAGTCTTGTGATTGATCTTCTTGATTCAACACTTGAGCTTCACAAGATCTCTTTTATAATCTGGTTAGGAATTTTGAGCTTTTGAATATTTTGACACACTGAGAATAATATTGCTTGCTAATGCCTTTTTCGCTTGTTCTCCATCTCTCTCAAGTGAGAATGAGCAAGGGTATTTATAGGTGTGAGATTTCAGATCCGTTGGAGGGAACCTGAATTTTCAAAACCTATTGTCCAGTGTGTAAAATCCAATGGGTAACCTTTTTGGCCTTTTCAGAATGTCAATACTTTTCTAGCCGTTTGTTCACTTTTATGCAAGGAAAATTTGTCTTTTGTCTCACAAAAGGTGACAATCATTTAATGCTCCTAGGGATTGTTGCCTAGGATCCGATTTGACATTCAAGTTATACCCAACCTCAAGGCTATAGACAAGACAAATCTCAGAGAATGTCAAGTGCCTTGGGTACTCATGAGAATGATTGACTTTATCATTCTTCTATCATCTTCTCGAATCAACCGACATTGATTGTTCGGTTTTATGAGTTCGGCTCTTCCATTTTTCGGCCTACAACTATTATAGTCCTCAGTTTTCGTTTCTTCGAGTCTTCGAGTCTTCGAGTCTTCAAGTCTTCGTGCCTTCAAGTCTTCAAGTCTTCATGTCTTTAGCTTGAATTCTTTTACTTGAGAAAACATAGAGAGTATAGACTCGTCTAACTACGACTCAGATAGGAATTCGTCCTTCTAAAAAATAAAGGACACAAACAAGGATTGGGGGGTCTCCTCGGGTCTTTGGTATCATCAAAATCAATTGTTCGGGGTTCCTAACAATTTCCCCCTTTTTTATGATGCCAACACCTATACTCGCACCATTTGGCTATTTGTATCCAAGAAAGGATTTTTATTATTATAGCCGAATAGTTAGAGTTTAACAGTTCATAATAGAGGAGTAAAAGATCTAGATAAAACGCACTCACGCATGAACCCAAAAACTTGTCTTTATTTCATCAAGATAGCGAACATTGCAAAATATGACAGATAAAAAGAGGAAGAAAATCATATTTTCTCCATGTTTTCGCTAGTCTTCTTCTTCTTCAACTTTTCATGATTTTCAAGTTCATTGAGCTAAATCAAGTCATTGATCTCTTTCCTTGCTTTGAGTACATCCATGCCTTCAATCTTGTAAGCATACTTCTTGTTGATCTGGGGCACAAGGTAGTTTTGAGTTACTTCACATAGATTTTCTCCTAGAATGATTCGCCTTTCCACCATTTGATCAGTTCAGGAGCATTCATTCCATCTAGGAAACTCTGTCCGGTTGTAGTTATGATTTGAATGATTCCATTCATCTTGGTGTGGTCTTCAGTAGTAATTTTTATGTTGTTTGCATCTTCAAGTTCTTTCAAGAACTTTTCAAATCGCTTTTGTCTTTCTTGTTGTATCCTAAAGATCTCTTCATATTTCTTTCTTTCCTCGTATATTCTCTCATTTTGATTCTTCAAGTACTCAATCCTGTCTTTCACTGATTTTCCTTTCCAGAAGGGTGGGATATTGCAATCTTTGTAAAACTTTCCACTTCCTTCTTCGTATGGAACATAGTCAATCATTCGTCCATCTCGTGCTCGGGTTTTCTGTCCCTTTGGCTTCTTCGCACTTGGTCCTTCGGAGGACTTTTCTTGTGTTCGCTTTGGTGATGGAGATGGAGATGGATTCTTTTTGAGATTTATGAACTCTTCTCTCGTTTGATTTCCACCTGGTCCATCATTTCTGTCATCACTTCGTATCACAATTTCTTTGCCCTTGCAAGTACTTGGGGTGCTCTTGCTCTTTTCCCCCTTGTTGGCATCATTAACTTCAATCAGGCAGTCAACTTTGGTGCTTAGCCGATTAATACACACTTGAAGCTCTTTGAGGGTCCACTCATATTCCGAGATATAGGTACCCATTTGGTTTTTATTGCCCGTCACATATTCGAGCTTCACGCAAGAGAGATCGAGACGTTCTTTGATGAATGCATGCTTCGTGACTAGGTCCTGTTGAACTTTCTTAATCTCGGCCAAGGAATCTTTTAAGGATCCCAGTAAGATTAAGTTCTCGGAAAAAGCAATATCAATATTCTGCTCAAGGGTTGTGATCCTTGCATCAGCAGTAGATTTGGATGCCTTTTTCTTCTGCTTCCGTATATCCTTCTTGATTTTGGCAATGGACTCATTATGGATTTGAAATGAGTATCTTGAGTCTTTGCCATTGTAATACCCCGTATTGCATTCAATTCTTAAACCCTGGCAATTGATTCTACCGTGTAATTAATTTAATTTAATTGGGCTCCGACCTTCTTATAGATATATATTTTCCCATCCGGAGTTATTTATTTATTCCAAGGCCCAATTTCCTTGAATTTATTTTGTAAGGGATGTTCTTTAATTGGACCCTTTATATTCCTTACAAGTATATTAATTATGTAATGTCCCGATCATTGGAAGGACCATATTTATATCCATTAAATTAATATTGGGTATGGATGACCCATTTCTTATGAATAAGCCCATGTCTTGTTTTAATACCCTAATATGATACATACATGATATATGTGATGATTTTCCCTACTCATATAAAAGTCTTGTACTTACAACCCTATCTCTCTTTCCTTTTTCCTGCAAAATACATTTCATCCTACTCCTTTCACCTCTAAAGAACCCTAAGCATATCCTACACTTCATCCTTCAAGATTTCAAGTCAAGATTGCTCTTTTAGGATCTATAGCTCTTGGTTAAGTGTTTCTCCTTAGGAAGGCATCTTTTATCATCTTGTTTTCATAGTCTTTTATAAGTTCTCATCATATTCTTTTGGGGATCTTTCTTGGGAAAAAGATGATCAAGAAGGAGGTGGTGCTTTGTGAGGTGTTTTGAGGATTGCTTAGTTGAGAAGGGCTCCAAGAGGTAACCATCATGTCTCACTAAAACCTATATTACACTCTTGATCTATATGTATATGATTTGGTGTTGGAATCCTGTAAATTTCTTGGGTTATAGCTTTGTTTGATGGTCTGTGAACCTTTATTTGTGGATTGTTGGACTTGTGTCCATCATCCTTTGTATCTAGATGTGTATGAGTAATTCTTGTTATGGATTCCATGATTTATTGGCTTCTGAGATATGTAATATGTGTATTCTGAGCATGATTTGTATTCTGGAATGATTCATCGTGTATTTTGTTCCGATTCTGGAATCTGTGTGTTGGGGGTACATTTACGGTGCACATTGGCGGTATAATGTGTCCCGCCAATGTGTTCCGCAAGTGTAAGGGCGTAATGGTGTGGCGGAGAGGTGAGTTCCGTGAACCTCTTCCGTCTACTCTTGTGGTGTAGTTTAACGGACTAGGACGATCCGATGCTGTGTTCCGCTAGGTTTACTAGTATTCTGATCAGTGTCTGTTTTGAGGTCTTTTGAACTCTGTTTGATTTTTTTTGATTCTGGAATGTGTACTGAGCATCTTGTTGAGTATTCCACCTTGATTCTTGAGTATTTATTCATGATCTTTGGACATTATCTTGATCTCTTGAGTTAGTATCATTGGTTTATTCTTTGATTACTATCCTGAGTATGCACTGTGTTCATATTGTGGGATGAGCATTGTTGGTGGGTGATTTTTGTGGGTGAATCTGAGTTAGTATGTGGGGATCTTCAGTCCTTATGAGCATTTCTTCTCTTGTTGAATCTTTGGTAACCTTGGGTTTTAGTTGGTGGAATTATGGTCTATATGTGGTTGGTATTGGGAGGGTATTGTATGCCTCCGTATTTGGGCCCGTGTGCCTCTGTGATTGGGAATTGGGTACCTCTGTGATAATGGCCTTGTGCGCCTCTATGATAATGGGCTTGTGTGCCTCTATTATAATGGGCTCGTATGCCTCTGTAGTCGGGCTTATTGCCTCCGTGTTGTGATATGGATATGGTGGTTGGTCTTATGGTTATTATCGTGATTTGGGAGTGGTGGTTTGGTGCTTATCTTTGGTATGATGGTAGGATTGGTTTCCTTGTGGTCGTTTGGTAGAGGTTGTACCTCAGTTGGTATCTGTTATTCCTTGATATTTCGGTTTGGTTGGTTCCTTTGCGTTCATTCTGTTGGAATTGTGATTCAGTTGGTACCTTGTGTATAGACTTGAGTCTTATGCATTCGTTTTGGTTGGTTTCATTGGAAGAGTCTTGGTTTGTGACTTATTCAGCTTATTGTTGTTGAGTCTCTAATTTAAACAAAGAACAGTTCGTTCGTTTATATATATTCTATACATGTGTGTAAACCTATTTACCAACTTATTATATTATGTATGTTCTCACGAGTGTGAGTGGTGGTTGCTTAGCATTCTTTTGCTAATGGTTTTCTAGGCCGTGAGCGCGCTAGAGTTATGTTATGCTTGCTTAGACTAGATGATGTTTAGTTTCCTTTCGGGCCTGTGTGCCTTTGTTTCGGATTATGTACCTTGACTAGTTGTTACTATGATGTTTTGCGGATTTATGTTTTGTTTTTGGATTTTTAGCCTGTGCACCTAGGATGGATTGTACCTAGGTGTGGCATGACACCCTTGAGGTTATTATATATGCTTCCGCTATGCTATGTTTAGTTTCTGAGATATATAGCTGTTATGTTTAAGTTATACCTATCTCAGCTTGTGAAAAGTTGGGGTGTCAAAGCCATTCCCTGTATAGCATTCATTAGGGAAGTAAAAGCAAAAGTGGTGTTAATAATTACCTCAGAGGAGTCCGAACTCTTTGAGGCTTCGGCTGGGTCAGCATGACTCTCGTTGGGAGGTGTTTCCAGATTTCCACCTTGTACCAAGGCAAGATCATGGTGATCAACTGATTTTACTGGCATATCTTTGGATGGCTCCTTTTGCAAAGGCGAATCCTTATGACTTGCACTGCAAGACGCTTCCAGATTTTCATCTTGAGTGTAGTCAGGATATGAACTCACTGCAACATCAACTAGGTTCAAAGAAGAGATGGTCATGTTTTCATCTATCAAAGGCAAGTCGTCTTGATTCGTACCTCGAGACACTTCCAAGCTTTCGTCTCGGGTTGAACTCTAACTTAGCACAATAGTATGCTCCAAGGATTCGGTGTCAACAACCATTGTGTTATATTCCTCATTTCCTTGAGTCTCTTCATGACACACAATTTAAGTGTTTGCAGTCTTTAGGCTATCATCATTGTCATCATGAGGTTGTTTTGTACTTGTTTCTCTGTCATCATGTCTGTCACCCGAGTTATGAGAGCTGGAAGATTTTGAGGATTTACCAAAATCATCATTCTTTGTAGCATCTGCAGAAGGAGGAATGAAATTTCTAGAAGGATCATTGTTGTCATCATCATCATCATCCTTCTTTGTAGGAGTGGTCGAATCATCGCTACACTTGTTATCAAACTTCAAGTGTAAGTTTTCCTCATCATTTACGTTTTCGAGTTGATGACTCGGTCTAATATCTGGACGGAGATCCCGTATCTCAGATTGAGCTCTGGAGATGTTGTGAATCTTTGCAATTTGCATGTCTTCAAGCATTTGGCGTTCTCGAGGAGTTCAATGGCACATTCAAATCCACAGTTTTGTCAAAGCGAGCTGTTATTCCCTTTAGTTTTTCAGCAAAGACTCTTTCAATTTCCTCAAGTCTAGTGGCATCGAAAATAGATCTTGTCCCCATCTAGTCCAGTGCCCATTCTTCTTCTTCTGCCATTTCACTTATGGTGCTAGCAATGACTCGTAAGCTAGACATTCTCCACTCTTGCCAATTGTATATCCTGGCAAGCCCTCGTCGGAGAATTTCTTCATTAGAGGGCATGTCTTCAAGTGCCTCGTCTTGAACATTAGGAACTTCAGTCAAGTCCTCGTAAGCCAACTACTAAGCCAAAGCAGCATCAGCTTTGACTTGACGAGTCACATCGTCGGATTGTAAAGCAACTTCTTGTGATGACTAAGGGAATTGGAGTTTGAATTTCCTCATTAGTGGAGGGGAATTCCTCAATGCGAAGAGTGGTCGCATATGGAAGCAACGCTAGGGGTTGGAACTCATACCTCGCAAGTACCAGTGCAGCCACTTGCGGATGTAATCTTTCCACAATCTGTCTTCTGATGAATGAAGGTAGCTCTCTGTAAGCAGGGCGCTCTTGACCAACATCTTCCCCCTTAGAGTCTTCTTCTATCTAGATGGAGCTTGAGTCTGAGTCGTTGAGAGGTTGATGCGGTACTATTGCAAGAGTTTGATTTTTAGAAGAGGGGATCACAGGTGCCAATGGTTCGGTCACCAAAGGTTCAGGAGTGGTTCTCGGCTCGAGAGGCTCAGATGTTATTGGCTCGGGTTCAGATGGCTTTGAAGGTGAAGTTTTCAGCTTCATGAACCTAGTGAGAGGCAATTGATCGTTCACATCGCTCTCTTCGCGGCTAAAATCTAAGAGAGGTGGAAGAACTCTTGCTCTTTCAACACTAAGAGTTCGTCCATGATCCTCCACTGTTGGTAAAACAATAGTAGATTCTGTTTCCAACATCTGATCTGGCTGACCCCTCTTAGCTTTCTTCTTCGGTCGTTTCAGTTGCTTAGCCTTCCTCTTCTTTAATTCAGCCTTCTTCTCCTTTATCTTGTCCTCGTGATCAGATGAGGACTCGGGTGCTTGTGATGGTTCAACACCTTTCGTCACTTTACCTTTTGAAGACTTCTTCATTTTCCTTTTCGTAGGGCTATATAGGGATTCTGAATCATGAGATTTTGATGCCTCGGCTTTCTCCTTTCCTTTAGAGTCCGTGATAGTCTTGGACTTTTCCTTTTTACTGGCAGTGTGCTTTGCAGCTTTGATTTCCTCGGCTTTTCTCTTGTTGTAGTTTGGTGGATTTGAACCCATATAGAAATGAGTTTTGTGAGTTATAGTTCCGAAGCGAAGCTTTATTGCCTTGTCCTTCAATATCACACTGATCATAAAGCCATGACCCAACACTTTAATGATCCATCCTGAGTCTTCATCAATTCCAGTCTTAATGTTGTCTCTCAAGAAATCATATATAACCCTTGACCAATCAACAGGATATTTGTCAAGAAGAGAGCACAACATTTTCATCTTTTTCTCAGTGATTTCGTCAGTGCCGGATTGCTTGCTTTCAATCACCTTGTTCAGGATATCAATGACAAACTCATAGTCCAACTTTAGCATTTTCTTCTTTAGAGAGGATGGCACAATGGAGGGTTGAGAATAACCTTTCATCTTTTTCCACAGACGCCTTCGACTGTATTTCTTCCCTGAACAATCTTTTTGATAATCCGCACTATAAACCGGAAAATCAAATGCACGTCTCACATCTTCATGAGTAACGGTCACATTAGTTCCATGAACTAATGACCGTATCTCATCAATGCCGTTTGAAGTATGTAGGCTAGCATTTATATAGAATTGAGCAACATCGAGAGGATACCAGGCCTTGTGTTTAAAAGTTGCAAACTTGTATAGGCCGCAATCTTTAAGGCGTTGAATTACTTTGTTTCCAAAGTCCTTGTCGATCACTCTAGAGAGAAAACCTTCGACGTCAAGTATAGATCTGGCATTGACCATACAGTTTCTGGGATCTTGACCTGCAAGGCGATGTAGAAAGAAATTGAAGATGGTTTTGTCTTCGCATGGACGGGTAATGATCCGTGGCGGGATGAAAGATGGTTCCTTTGCCGGTGGAGAGGGTGTTGGTTTGGGAGGGGGTTGATGAACATCTGGAGCATTACCAGAGGTTGAACTAGACATTTCAGATGATGAACTTGAATTGGAAGCCATGGGTGTTTATGGTCAAAGGATGAAGTTTTGGTTTTGGAGAGGTAGCTTTAGGGTTTTTGGAGGGATATATAGTTTGTGAAGGTAAAGATGGCGGGTATGGGGTGTATTTATATATATATATAAGACAATGACCTTTATTACCCTTAATAAGAAGGGCAAATAAGGTAAAATTATGTGTCTTCCGACTTAGACTACAAAGAGCACTTCTCCCACTTTGTGAATGTGGCATTTAATACGGAGAGAGAATGTACTCATTACTCCATCTTTCCCATTAATGCATGTCCTTTCACTTCTAACGGTTCGTCAGTTCAAGGATAGTGGAGCGCATGCTCAAATATCATCAGTAGATCAATCATTGACACGTGTTCTCTCACGATCCCACGTTCTTAAAGATAAAAGGTCAGTAACTATGCACAACAATGACCTATTGAGAGAATCCTGAGCAGCTTCTTGTGTAACAAGTTTTGTGGACAACTCCTTGGTTGGTAAGGGTTCGGCTGACACTGTAATGATCATAAATCTATTTCTTTGTCAGGATTTTAGTACTCGGTTGTGATATGCCTCCTAGTCTTCGGTTATAATGATTCTTGTAGAAGTGTAAGACACCATAAGCTATACAATTTTATGATTCGTGACTTGTTATCTCAATTTAAGATATAAGCAGGAATCATAAAAGAGAACTTTTATTTCATAGATCCAAGTGCAACAAGACGATACATCCATTTAAAATAGAAGAGTTCACCCAACCATGCCCCGCTTTCATCTCGAGGAGTTGAAAGTACTTCCTCGTCTTGCCCTTTCCTTTAGCTATTGCTTTAGCTTGCCTGCTATTGGTAGTGGACATCAGGCTTTGTCCTTGGCTACTCTCCAGAGTCGGAGGGCTTTGAACTGGACAAGCACTTAGGGCTAAGTCATCGTGAAAGTGTCGCCACTCCCTCACCTCATGGTCCCAAGAGGGAGGCATTGGGGCATATCCAGGTTCATTCTCTTGAACAGAAGACCCGTCAGGAGCTTCATCTGGTTCAAACATTTCCTCAAGATAACGAAGGTAGTCTTCGTCAAAGTCCTCAGGACGAGGTTGGTTTTGTCCTTGTGGTGGGGTTGAGCTTCAGCATGATTTTCTTGATACCATCGCTGAATCTCATTCCACTCCTCGTCATTTGAAATGCCAGAATGAGATGGAGAACTCCCATGTATGATATTCTGATCTGGCCAGAATGGTTCATCATTTGGAGGCGCAAGTCCTGCTGAGTGAAAGCCTGGGACAGAGAGGATTGGTTGTCTGGGAACTTCTTCTGAGTCTGAGTCTGATAGCTCAAGAGGAAGGTTGGAGTTGTCTCCTTCTAGAGGCTGTCCCTTTTCAACCCTTAGCTTGTTGAGCTTGTCATCCCCAGCTTGCAACATCAAACGGAACGAGAACCTTTTCTTAGCTGGATTGTCTTCGGACTGAGCCTTCTTGCCCTTACCCTTGTCCATACCTACAAAACAGAAGACGACACAAGAAAGAGAAGTTAGGGATACTTCTTTCTTCCTTGGACGTGGTCTATTTATAGGGGGGTTTGAGCGATTTTGATTGGCTGAGGTGAATTAGAAAAGACCATTCAAAGCACAAGCATCCAAAACGCTTGATCTTATCTCCAATAAAAGTCCGTGACTTCTGAAATTTATGGCTTCATTGAATGCTGCACGCCATAAATGAAACGTCCCTTCAGTTTCGTAAGCATTTGTTTGTTAGCTCATCTCTATCATGCCAAGCTCATGGTGTAGTGCAGAGAATCTTGTCTCGGCAAGCGGTTTAGTGAGAATATCGGCAAGCTGGTCATCAGTGTTCACGTATTCAAGCTTGATATCCTTTTTCTCAACATGATCTCGGATAAAGTGATATTTGATATCAATATGTTTAGTCCTCGAGTGAAGCACAGGATTTTGAGTGATGGCAATAACACTTGTATTATCACACAAAATGCTCATTTCTCGTGCTTAGACTCCATAATCCTTCAGTTGTTGCACCATCCATAGTATTTGTGCACAACAGCTTTCCGCTGCTATGTATTCGGCTTCAGCAGTGCTCGTGGAAATAGAATTTTTCTTTTTGCTGAACCAAGAGACAAGCCTTCCCCCTAAGAACTGGCATGTCCCGGATATACGTTTTCGATTAATCTTACATCCAGCGAAATCTGCATCCGAATACCCAACAAGGTCGAAGACTCCATTCTTCGGATACCAAAGTCCTACACTTTGAGTTCCTTTAAGATATCTTAATATCTTTTTAGTTAGATGGCTCTCCTTGGGATTAGCTTGAAAACGGGCACAAACACCTACAACAAAAGATATATTCGGTCTACTAGTAGTCAAATATAGCAATGAAGCAATAATTCCTCTGTACTTAGTCTAATCCACTTCCTTTCCTTCGTTGTCAATATCCATTCTTAACGAAGTGTTCATAGGAATTTTGACCGAGCACTTCCTGTCAACTCCAGATTTCTTGATGAGATCCTTAGTGTACTTGGCCTGATTGATAAAAATACCATCACATTCTTGCTTAACTTGTAAATCAATAAAGTAGTTTAATTCTCCCATCATGCTCATCTCAAATTTTCCTTGCATGAGTTTAGAGAATTTCTCACAAAGATTCGGATCAGTGCTTCCAAAGATGATGTCATCCACATAGATTTAGACTAATAAGATGTGGTTTCCATCCTTGATCCTGAATAGTGTTTTATCCACTTGTCCCTTCGTGAAACCACAACTGATAAGAAAACATGACAAGGTATCATACCAAGCCCTCGGCGCTTGTTTCAAACCATACAAGGCTTTCTTAAGCTTGTAGACTTTATCTGTTACAATTTCAGAGATAAAACCAGGTGATTGCTCAACATAAACTTCTTCTTCTAAGAGTCCATTTAGAAATGCACTTTTGACATCCATTTGAAATACTTTGAAATTCTTGTATGCAGCATAAGCTAGAAATATTCTGATTGCTTCAAGTCTAGCTACAGGAGCGAAGGTTTCGTCAAAATCAATGCCTTCTTCTTGACAATAACCTTTGGCAACAAGTTGAGCCTTGTTCCTAACAATGACTCGTTGCTCATTCATCTTGCTTCTGAAAACCCATTTCGTTCTAGTGACATTTTGATGAGTTGGACGAGGAACTAACTCCCATACGTTGTTCCTCTCGAATTGATGCAATTCATCTTGCATGACAATAACCCAATCCAAATCACTCAACGCTTCGTCTATTGTCTTGGGTTCTATTTGTGATATGAAGCATGCCATCATGCACTCCTGAATGGATGCACGAGTTCGTATTCCATCGTGAATGTCTCCAATGATTTGATCTTAAGGATGATTCCTCAACCATTTTAGATCTGGTTGAAACGTAGTTGGTGGTGCTCCCTCATCTACTTTAGGATCAACTTGAATGATTTCATCTTGATGTACTTCATGTAGATCTGGTTCGGTAGGAATGGTTTGCAATACTTCGGGTTTAGGTGAAGTATTCGGTAGATGATTTGAGAAAATTGGAAAATCATCTTCCTTGGATTCTATATCTTTGGATAAATCCTCAGTCTCTCCAGTCTTCGTATCCTCCTGAACTTGTGTCTTTTCAAAGTTGGCCATGTGATCTGTAGAGAATTCATCGAAGACTACATGGATAGACTCATCTATCACCATAGTTCGTTTATTTAGAACTCGGAAAGCCTTACTTTTGTCTGAATAACCTATGAATAGACCTTCATCTGCGCGTTCATCGAAGGCTTTGAGGTGTGTCTTCCCATTGTTATGAATGAAGCATTTGCTCCCGAAGATATGAAAATATCTTACAACAGGCTTCTTGCCTTTCCAAAGTTCATAGTGAGTAATCCCATGAATCTTGTGAATTAGAGATCTATTTTGAGTATAACAGGCTGTGTTGATGGCTTCGGCCCAAAAACGCTTTGGCAAAACTGAGAAAGCAATCATTGATCTTGCTGCCTCCTTAAGAGTTCTGTTCCTTCTTTCAGCAACACCATTTTGCTGAGGAGTTCTTGTTGCAGATAACTGATGGAGGATTCCATATTGTCCACAGAAATCTTGTATCACCTTATTCACGAATTCTGTTCCCTAATCTGACCGGATTTTGATAATGTTTAGATCCTTTTCTGTTTGAAGTCTTCGTAGAAGATCAGGCAGAACCTTCTCGGTTTCATTCTTCTTCTTTAAAAGGATGTCCAAGTGTATCTTGTGTAGTCATCTACTACCACAAGAGTGTATTTCCTTCCGCTTAAACTTACAGGATCAACTGGTCCAAATAAGTCCATGTGAAGAAGACTCAATGGTCTTGAATTGGTATCAACGGATTTGGACTTAAACGAAGACTTGATTTGTTTCCCTTTTTGACAAGCTTCACAGATCTTATCCTTGTCATAAGTTACATTGGGTAGTCCCTCGACAAATTCTTTTCTTGCAAGCTTGTTGATGGCCTTGAAGTTGGGATGGTTAAGTTTATGGTGTCATTCCCAACTTAGGTCTCTTTTGCTTTTGGCAAATAAGCAAGTGTTCGGCTTCATAGTGTCCCATGTAACCACGTACATGTTCTTTCTCTGTTTGGCAGTTAATACAACTTCACGATCCTTTCTGAAATAACTTAACATAGATCCTTTGAGAATTCCACTTTATATCCTTTGTCGCAGAATTGACTTGTGCTCAAACGGTTGAATTTCAATCCTTCAACAAAAGAAACTTCTTAAATAGTTAGGCCATTCTTCGTGACTTCTCTTATGCACATGGTTCGTCCACTTGAGTTCCCACCAAAAACAACTTTAGGACCATTCTTAGCTTTGAAATTGCTCAGTTCTGACTTGTCACCGGTCATGTGTCTTGAGCATCCACTATCTACGTACCATATGGTCCTATTATCCTACATCCAAAGATTAGGTTGTTTTAGGTACCCATACCTTCTTGGGTCATTGCGGGTTAGTGGTAAGCTTGGGCATCCATGCATACCTAGAACCTGTAAGGTTCATCCTTGGTCCACGATACCTGTTAAAAACACGATAATTATATGGAATAGCATAATAGGCTTGAGGAGACTTGGGCGAATAAACCTTTTGAAAAGAAGGTGTTTGTTTATTCGTGTTTATCCTGGTGTAGAAGGTTTGCTTATGTCTGTGTGAGCAAAATTTTGCTCTTGTCATAGGCTCATAGTCCATACCAGTCCTCGTCACTAGGATAAAGTCTACCATCACCGCCCTTATGCTTACTTGAGAACCTTTTGAAACTCTTGACACTATTCGGGTAAGGACTCGGCCTACCCTGAGGTCTACCTTTGCGTTGCCTCGGTGAATAGTGTTGCCTCTTTTTGCTATGGAATTTTCCTTTCGATTGGTTGTTCCTTTTTGGTTGACCATTGGCAATAAAACTATAATAGTTCTGTGCACGAGGTCTATACCGAGTTGTTCGATGACTCCTCGGGTTACCGTATAAGGAACTTCCTTTCGTAGGTTCCACAATTCGTGTTTCAACCGAATCCTTGGATTGGCTCGTTGATTGTGGTTCTTTTCCATTTTCAACATTAATCACTGGCTCAAGGTTTTCAGTTTGTCCTTGGACAAAAACAGAGTTTAAACCTCCACTAGTAGAAGGGTCTGTTGGACGTGTTAAGAGGACATGTGAATTAGAGCTGGAGTAACCAAGTCCGGTTCTACTCCCTGATGGTCTTTGATCATCCACCATTCGATCCATTATTCTGGATGAATTAGTAAATGTCGCAATTACCGCACACAAGTTTTGCTCTCTATTCTCCTTTACTTTACATTCTTCCTTAAGTAGATGAACTTGCTTCTCGAGCTAACTTATAGACTCAAGCATCTCAGCATTTTTGGACTTTAAGTCCTCGAGATCTTGTCTTTCTGTCAATAGTCGAGCATTCTCTTCCTTAAGTATGAAATGTGTGTTTTAAACATCATCGAATTCCTTCATCATTCTTTTGAATGCTTCCCTAGGATTCTCATGATAGCTAGACTCAGAGCTGTAATTAGATGAGTAGTTTTGAGAGGTTACCTTGTCTTCTTCCGCCATAAGACATACTTCTTCGTTTGATTCGTCTTGGCTAAAGAGACACAGTAGTCCATTTTCATCTTCTGAGCTATCACTATCTAAGTTGGAGCTTGATGTGCATGTCTCGTCAGTCTTCTCTTCTAGCTTCTCTTCCACAGCTAGAGCGTTCCTTCGTCTGTCACTCTTCTGATTATTACTAGAGTAGTTGCTAGGTTGATCATTCGCATCATTTGATGTACTCTTCGAGTTGTTGTAATTTCCTGAATTCTTCCTGTAGTTGCCGTATTCCTCTTGATGTTTCTTGACTATTGGATAAGGACATTCAGCTTTGAAGTGTCCAGGCTTTCGACAGTTATAACATAGCATTTGTACTTCTTCAGTGTCACGTGTTCTTGATCCACTGGGCTTGTCAGTACTTATATGCGTCGATGTTCTTGGCTTGTCCGAATTGTTGTAAGACTGATTTTTTCTCATGAATCTTTTGAACTTCCTCATAGACAAAGCAAACTGGTCGTTAGTAAATAAATCAGATGGATTAGAATTCGACCTCATCGTTGATGATGATGGCTACTGGCTTGCAACCAGAGCTACATTCCTAGTCTCAGGTTCTTCCTCAGTTAGTGTTTCTTTCTCAAATTCATAAGCTTTTAAGTCACTGAATATCTGAGTAGTACTCGTTGTTTTAAGGTCTCGGTGATCACACATTGCGACAACTTTCATCTCCCAACTCTTCGGTAGAACTCGAAGGATTTTGAGGTTTATATCCTTCTGAGTAAGCTTCTTGTCATCAAGGTCTCCAATGTCAGTTAGCAGTTTCATAAAACATGCCTCCATGTTAGATATAGATTCTTTTGCGCCAAGTTTGAAATCCTCGAATCTTTTCATGGCAATGGTCAGCTTGTTTTCCTTATCTTGCTCGTCACATTCTCCTATTTGCATAAGTGTGTCCCAGATATCCTTAGCTGATTTGCATTTTCTCACACGAGGGAACAGTGACTCGTCCAAAGCCTTGTAGAGTATATCTTTGGCAATGTTGTCAAGGTTCGAGCGAGTTCTTTCCTCGGTTGTTAGAAACGACTTATCCTTTGGTATCATCTCTGGTGCTGTTGGGTCATCAGCGGCTTGGTTGGTATTTACTTGTAGGATCTTGATAGGTCCATCAGTAATCACATCCCACATCTCATCATGAATAGCAGACAAATGAGCCTGCATTCGCACTTTCCAGTCATCAAACTTATCCAGGTTAAACATAAGGAAGTGCCTATGATGTTCCATTTTTGACATAGTGCAAATTGTGAAAAAGACTTTTGAGTTTTGAAAGAGGATCACCAGGCAGTACACACAGAGTGTTAACTGTTTAAGGTTACTACTCTCATACCACTTGTTGGTCCCGGTTGTATCGATGTGAGTCTAGAAGGAGGGGGGGGGGGGTTGAATAGACTCACAGGTATTTTGAAAACTTTTTGCAAGATCAATCCCTTAAGAGGAATGAACTCGATCAACGATAAAAACGCAGCGGATAAGATAGGTTATGCCAAATTTTAGGTTTACTTTGCACAGAAACTTTAGTCATTGAAAATATTAGGTTTTGAGAGTGGCATGCAATGCAATACGTAAACTAGAGAGAGAGAGTGTGTATTTTTATAGTGGTTCGGCTGTTAACAAAGCTCCTTTACAACGTGCTCCTTTGATCACTAAGCCTGGCAGCCACGTTTGGTTAGGTTTTTCAACTCCTTCAAAGTCTACTCCGCCTCTTTCTACTTCTCCGAGTAGAGATGATTGAAGATGGTTGAAAGTATTTCTCCAACTTGAGAGTCTTGTGATTGATCTTCTTAATTCAACACTTGCGCTTCACACGATCTCTTTTATAATCTGGATAGGAATTTTGAGCTTTTGAATATTTTGACACATTGAGAATAATATTGCTTGCTAATGCCTTTTTCGCTTGTTCTCCATCTCTCTCAAATGAGAAAGAGCAAGGGTATCTGTTGGAGGTTTCAGATCCGTTGGAGGTTTCAAAGCAAGGGTATCGCTTGTCCAGTGTGTAAAATCCAATGGGTAACCTTTTTGGCCTTTTCAGAATGTCAGTACTTTTCTAGCCGTTTGTTCACTTTTATGCAAGGACAATTTGTCTTTTGTCTCACAAAATGTGACAATCATTTAATGCTTTGGCGAGCTGTCATAGGCTCCCAAATTAAAACTTTAAACACGTAGTAGTGAGAGTAAGGGTCGATCCCACGAGGAGTAACTACCCCTAACTACCAAATAACACAAGACAAGCACTTATATTTAACTTGATAGCAACATTAAAATGAGAAAATCAATGAAACTGAATAACATAAACACATGCGGTTATGTTTAATTCATATTAATATTCCTCCTAGAACTAAATTAATACTAACGTCATATTAATAAATCTCAATTGCTACACAGATTAGAAAACCAATTAAACGTATCGTTAACTAATCTAGCAATAAACTGTTCAAGTAATTAAACTAGTAGGCCTCCTAGAAATTAATTGGAACAGTCATATAAAATAAAACACAGAGAAATATCAATTACTCAAATGAAAATGAATTCAATATAAAAAAAATTAATTCCATCTCACAGTACAAATTGATCCAGGGTTCATGTAATCTTGACCAAGTTTAGAGAATTAGCCTCGTAGGGCCATGAACCAGACAATATTAACAGAAAAATAAATCTTGTAAACTGGAGAAACTATCAAATTATGCACAGCTAGTCTGATTCCCCAACAACAAGAACTCACTACTATTTATACACTATTAATCCTAACAAAAACTCTTAAATGAGGAAAATAATTAATCTGAAAATTAATTTGAACCTCTCAAAAATAGACCCAAATGGTGAAATTATTCCTTGCCATCGATTCTCCTGCTGACCAACGAAATCGTCTCTAATTAACAGAAGCTTCCGTCGAAATTTTTGTTGTGATTTTGACGAAGCATCTGCTGCCCTGTCGCTCCTCGTACGTATGTAAAGCTGCGCAAAAACCAACATAAACATTTGAATTTCCCTTTCCTTTTGTTTTGTTCATTTAGTAATTAGGTTATTATATATCTTGGGCTATTTTATTAAACAAATAAAGAATGGACCATAATGTTTTGGGCTCAAAATAATACTTAAATCATAACAAAGAATTAGGCTAAGAACTTGTTGGGCTCAAACTTAAAATTATTAACTAAATAAAATATTATTTAACTTAATGATTACTAAACTCTAAAAATTAATAATTATTATATAATAATAAATAATTAATGCAAAAATATTATAAAGATGTACATAAAATAAAAGTATAAAATATGTCTATCAAATTCCCCCACACTAAAACGTTTGCTTGTCCTCAAGCAAAAATATTATTTGCTAAATTAAAATAATATTCTCAAAACTCATAACACATCATGAACAACAATCTTAAGCACTCTGCAATTAATAAGTTAGCACCACTGTTCAAAAAAAATGGAGAGAACTAAATAAGTAAGCCCTCACAGGAATATCACTCATAATGCTCAAGTGTTTGATAGGTATAAATTAATTCCACTCAAGTTCATTCCTATAAAATTGATCTACCATAGGCTTGCATATCTTCTCAATCACCACTACAAGAGCCATGCATGATACAAATCATAAGGACTTTTCATAGCTTGTAATGGGGTTAGGGCTAAGGTAGGGAATATTTAGGAAAGTAGCTCAAAAAGCTTTCAAACTAGAGGAGCAAACAAATACAAGGAATCCAACGCATTCAATTCCCATTCAGAAACACTCTCTTATTGATACTTCAAAACTACTATCATTCTCAAAAATAAATAATTCTTCCTCAATATCACAAGAACTTCCCCATACTCCATTTATTCAATAGTAACTCAAACTCAAAACTAATTGATGATTCTTTCTCATTTTCCCATAAATTTTCAGCAACATTTTTTCCATTTTCAAACATATATTCTTCATTTTTCAATCCTTCATACTTTTTTTTTTTTTTGAAATCATGAACTGCCTTCACTTTCTTTGTTTTTAAAAGGCAAAAAAAAAACAAATTGCCAACGAAGAGACAACCCACCTCACTCTCAATCTTATTAACAAAAACAAGTGATCTCCCCCACACTTATTCTTCACAAACCACGTAGATTACATAAGGAATTTAAAATTTGCTCCACTAGTTATTCAGCTGGGTCAAGGCATTAATTTAGGGTATAAAAGGCTTGTAATGTGGTTCAAATAAAGAAAAAAAAAAAGCTCAAAAAGCTCAAAGTGGGTTAACAAAGGGAAATAAATCATAGGACAAATCGGTTATTTGGCTAGTAAGGCTCAAAATCAAATAATGGCCTTAATCACACTCGAATCATGCATGGTCAAAGTAGCTTTAACAGAGAATCAAGGCAAGTTCTAGAGAAACAAAATTATGGAAGAAATCACACAATAGAAAGAAAATAAGACCAAAGTGTCAGTCAATGGCTCAAAGTCTCACGGGTTTATTGCTTACTTGATCTAGCCACTACATATCAAACAAGAAATGCTAACAAACTAATCACAACTTGCCAAACTATCTATTCAATCATGTTATGAATTTCAAGAAAGTAAAATATAATAATTTTTCTTGTCAAAAAAATAACAATAATAATAATACTTATTTTGCATAAAATAGCAGTAAAATATTTTTTTAAAAAAATTTTGACATAACAAAAACAAACAAATAAAACTAAATTCCCTCCCGCACACTTATTATCAACATTGTCCCCAATGTTGAATAAAATGCATAAAAGAAATAAAGGTATAAATAAATAAGAATAGTGAATAAAAGAAAAAGAATGGAACAAAATCACCTTGGGTTGCCTCCCAAGTAGCGCCTTTGTTTATCGTCGTTGGCTCGACTTATTGCTTTAACAATTTTTCTTTAAATTTCCATCGTCTTTTTGAGTACCTTTGACGATTATTATTATTCAAAGAAATAGTATCTTCCTGCAAATTAGTACTCAAAAATGATTTATTAATTTTTTCATCCTTATTCTCATTAGATGCAATCTCATCGAATTTAACAACCTTCAAAGAATCAACAAAAATTACAAAATTATCATCACTAGGAGATTTTATGGTATCATAAATATTAAGACTCACAAATTTACCATTAAACTCCATAGTAAGCATCCCACTATGGATATCAATTTTAGTTTTTGCAGTTTTTAAGAATGGCCTTCCTAACAAAATATGAGGAATTTTATTATTATTTTCCATATCAAGCACATAAAAATCAGCTGGAAAAAATCAAATTATTAACTTCAACAAGCAAATCCTCAATCACACCCCTAGGATATGTAGTAGATCCATCAGCCAATTGAATTACTACACAAGTTTTCTTCAGGGGTCCAAGATTTAAAGAAGTATAAACAGAATATGGCATGACATTGATAGAAGCTCCTAAATCTAACATGACTTTTTCAAGTTTCACACCACTTATCATGCATGGAATAGTAAACATACATGGGTCTTTACACTTTTCCGGAAGATTATTTTGACTAGCCACAAAGACATTCTCTTGCACTTTCACCTCCTCAACTTTTCCTTCAATTTGTTTCTTTTTTATAGTGCATAACTCTTTCAGAAACTTTGCATAACGAGGTACTTTTTTAATAGAATCTAACAATGAATTATTACCCTCACATTCACGAAATGTCTCATATAAATCATTATTTGACTTTGTTTTCTTTGTTTCTAAAAGAGCTTGAGGAAATGGGGGTACTGGTTTATAATCAGAAAAAGAAGAAAACTTACCTTGAGATTTCTGTTTATTGTTGGCAATGTTTCCTACACTTGTTTCCTTGTCTAAATCAACATTCTTTTCCACTGACACAGTTCTCACACTAATTGCACTTACATTCTCTTTAGGATTAACAACCGTTTGAGAGGGTAAGTTTCTAGAACTTTGTGCCTCCAACCTGTTGACTGTAGTTGCCAATTGACCCACATGTCTTTCCAAGTTCTGAATACTAGCCCTTGTTTCTTGAATACTTGACCTTGTCTCTTGTTGGAATTGTTGTGTTTCTTGTTGGAACTGTAAAGTGTTAGTAGCAAGAGACTTAACAATATCTTCAAGATTCATACCTGAGCTAGAACTTTGGGCCGGTTGTTGTCTTGAAGGAAATGGTGGTCTATACTGCTGAAAATTAGAACGATTCTGAACAACCTGGTTCCCTTGTGAGTTTCCATAACTAAGGTTCGGGTGATCCCTCCAACCAGGATTATATGTATTAGAAAATGGATCATACTTACCTTAAGGTTGTCCAAGAAAACCTCCAGCCATGTTGACATGTTCAATAGGTTCTTCTTGAAGAGTTGGGCAAGCATCAGTTTGGTGCCCAACTACCGAGCAAATTCCACAGGCCTTCACAGTTTGCATATTTCCTACCGCCAATTGACGAACAAGAGTAGTTAAACCAGCCACCTGTTGTTCAAGATTGGAAATACTTACCTCATTCACTTGCTTGGACGGTTGGACAAGTCTATTGCCAAACTGTTGAGAATTTGCTGCCATGTTTGCAATTAGATTCTTTGCAGCATCCGGTGTCTTATCAACTAAAGCACTTCCACTTGCAGCATCAATCATGCTTCTATCAGTTGGAAAGAGTCCTTCATAAAAGTACTGAATGAGCAATTGTTCAGTGATTTGGTGATGAGGACAGCTTGCACAAAGCTTCTTGAAACGCTCCCAATATTCATATAATGACTCTCCATTGTGTTGCCTTATACCACAAATTTCCTTTCTGATGTTGGCCGCTGTTAGGAACATATTGTAATAGGTTTTGATGATACCAAATGTAACCTATAATCCCCTAAGTCTCGAAAGATAGAAATTATATGTAAGTTCGACAAGTAGACTAAGAGCGAAAATACAACCGGGTAACTTGAGCTCAACTCGGAAAATATTTAAGCTTAAGGTAAACTTGTGTGAACATCTTAGAAAGTCTCGTGTTGTAATCTTATAGATAGATCAGAAGAAGGCACGGGACAACACTGGAAGAATAAGGGTCTGCGAGACATCAACTAAGTCTCGAGACATAAGCAAAGTCCGAGAGATAGGATCTCTCGATACAACAACCCAGTTCGAGACATAAGCAGAGTTCGAGAGATAGATCTCTCGATACATGGGGATCAAGACATCAAACAATCGAGACATCAATCTTGGTCTCGATAAACTGACATTTCTCCAAAAGGCTGAATGACGGTCAGGAAGCATGAATAAAGTTTGGAGAAGAAGAATATCATGGAGATAAAATATTAAGGAGGTGCCAGAAGTGGATGCCACATCAGAATTCCACAACAAACGGATAGAAGGTGCACTAATCCAAAGTCGGTCTTATTCCCTAAAACGAGGATCAATGGGAATTTAAAAAGAGTAACTTTTACCAAAAGTAGCAAGTGGAGCATGGACTCAAGAAAGTGGATTATGGAATATCCACTACCAAACAAAAGGTTCAAGTTACAAGACCACCACTCCATGAAAAATACTGAAAAGATGCAAGTCCCATACATAGCATGGGAGACAGATTTCAAACGGAATAATTTTCCCTCCAACGGAATTATTCCTCAACTCTCATATAAAAAGGATGTGAAGGGAAGTTTCGTCAGATGAAGTGAGTTCATTCGAAAATCTTAAGAGGTGTCTGATTAAAACGTTCAAAAGTGCAAGTGCTCAACTTGGAATATCATCCTGATATTCAACACAGCGAGAAAANGGAGGAATCCAAAGAAAAGCCAGCACAAAGTGGCTTCAAGGGAGATTCAAGGAAACATCTGCGCAGAAAGGCGCTTGTAGTTGAGGAACTCGAGAGAGCAATCGAGGAGTCCGAGACATCGAGCTCCAGTGAAGGCAGCAGCAGCTCAGAAGATGAGAGGGGACTCATCTGCTTATACACCGAGGAAGAAGAGGATCAATATCTAATGGCCATTGACAATGAGGTAACCTCTACTTCCACATCTCGCTGCTCTACCTCTACCTCTCGTTGTTCTTCGTTCGGAAGCGATGAAGATCCCTTTGAGATGCTTGAAACACTTAAAAGGGATCTCGCTATCGCTAACAGCTGAAAGAGATATGCTTAAGAACGTCTCAAAAGAGAATTCGGAGCTAACTCTCAAAGTAAGTGAGTTAGAAGCCAAAGTAATCCTACTGGCTGAAGAGTGCAAAGCTCGAGAGACCAGAGAGCTTAATCTTAGAAAGGTCATAGCATCATACACTAATTCCTCCAAAGCTATGGAGAAAATGGTAAATGATCACAGACCTACTAGTGATAGAACCGGTCTAGGGTTCCGTCAAGACTGTCTCTCGAGAGATAAACAGACCAATGGTTTGGGAACTTCAAATAATGGAGGATCTCAACCCAAACCAAACAATGGTCATAAAAGACCAACAGAAAAGACCAGAGTAGCTATTCATAAACCGTCCCTATACACCAGCAATGGAAAGTATAGGAAAGCTACGAAGAATGGCCGGGTAAACAATATCGAGAGATCACCTTGCTATCTCTCGCAAGGCCATTCCAAGTACAAAAGAAGCTACATTCCATATAATGCGCCTCAAGGTAAATATGGATGGTCTGAGATCCATAGAGTTAGGAACTCACGAATAGAGAAAAGCAGACTCTATCCATCTAGTGAGGACTGGTCATCGAATCATGATTTCTGGAAGAAATCTCACTTCCAGCAATTTCACATGACCAAACAGGCAATGAAGGGCATGGTGCGTAAGTCCGAGGACAGGCCTCAACTAAAACTGTTTTATGCACCTAAGAGGCCCAGAGTCTTTGCTAGCATTCCTTATGATTATCAAACGTACAATGGCTACATTGCACCTAGGCCTGGAGTAATGGGTCCAAGGTTTAAATGGATGCCTAAACTTACTAACCAACCAGGACCCAAAGTTTGGGTACCTAAATCTGCTTGATCTGCTTGCAGGACACCAGGGACATATGGTTCATTGACAGTGGATGTTCGAGACATATGACGGGAAACTTAACACTGCTAGAGAACATCCATCCTATCGAAGGTCCCTCGGTGACATTTGGAGACAACGAGAAGAAAGGACGCACAAAGGCTGTTGGTGAAATTCATAAGAATGAATTGGTGATCAAGGGGGTATCCTACGTTGAGGGACTCAAATTCAACCTCCTTAGCACAAGTCAGTTCTGTGACAAGGGCTACAGAGTGATCTTCACCAAAAGCAAGTGCCAAATCATACAAGAGGATGTTAGGAACATCATGTAATAGGTTTTGATGATACCAACTGTTAAGTAAGAATCCCCAAGTCTCGATACATAGGCAAAACAATGTAAGTTCGATAAGTAAACTAAGAGCGAAAATACAACCGGGTAATTTGAGCTCAACTCGGGAAATATTTAAGCTTAAGGTAAACTTGTTTGAACAACTTAGAAGTTTTCGTGTTGTAAGCAAACAGATAGATCAGAAGCAGGCACGAGACAACTCTGGAGGAATAAGGGTCTACGAGACATCAACTAAGTCTCGAGACACAAGCCAAGTTCGAGAGGTAAGGACCTCTCGATATACCTATCGAGTTCGAGACGTAAAGAATATTCGAGAGATAGACCTCTCGATACATGGGATTGAAACATCAAGTGGTCGAGACATCTTTTATGGTCTCGATAAACCGGCACTTCTCCAAGAGGCTGAATGTTAGTCAACAGGTGCAGATAAAATACTCTAAGTTTGGAGAAGAAGAATATCATGGAGATAAAATATTGAAGAGGTGCTGAGCGGGAGGTTTCAAAATGGACGGAAGTGGATGACACGTCAGACCTCCACCACAAACGGTCAAGAAGTGCACCAATCCTGAAGTGGTCAGATTCCCCAAACAAGGAATGATGGGAACATAAAAAGAGTAACTTTATCCAAAAGAAGCAAGTGAAGCATGAACTCAAGAAAGTGGAATATGGAATATTCACTACAAAACAAAAGGCTCAAGTTACAAGACCACTACTCCATGAAAAATGCTGAAATGGCGTGGGAGACCAATTTCAAACGGAATAGTTTTCCCTCCAACGGAACTATTCTTCTACTCTCATATATAAGGACGTAAAGACACAGAAGACGAAGGGGGCAGTAAAAAAAAAAGGGGTTGTGAAAGAGGTCAAGAGGTTAACAAGAGGTGTCTGATAAAAACGTTCCAGTGCAAAGTGCTTAACTTGGAATATCATCCTGATATTCAATACAGCGAGAGAACACATCTTAGTGTTCGAAGAGAGTTACAAAGCTAAACTGTTATACATCCAGAAGGTGACCAAAGCTGCTCTACATCAAAGTTGATTCAACGATAGCTTGTGGTCAGATTGGAGTCTGTTACATTCAACTGTGACAACCAAAAACACCTTGCTTTGGATTAAGCAAGAGAGGTGGAGTAACCTGGCAGCTGTCCGAGTGAAAGAAACCTGAGGCTTGACGCGGGCTTGGTGATCTGTTACATTCAACTGTGACAACCAAAAACACCTTGCTTTGGATTAAGCAAGAGAGGTGGAGTAACCTGGCAGCTGTCCGAGTGAAAGAAACCTGAAGCTTGACGCGGGCTTGGTGATCAAAGGTCAAGTGCTCGAGAGGTGGAGTAACAAGAAGCGGGGCGAAAAACCTGAGGCTTGAGGCGGGCTTCGTGATCAAAGCTCAAGCGCTCGATATTGTACTAAATAAGGGAAGTTTTTAGTGCAATCCTTCCAGGGAGTTTCTGGAAGAAGAGTGGACGTAGGCGGGTTGGCCGAACCACTTAAAAATCTCTCTTGCATTTACTTACTGTTTTCATCTCTCGCTAACTTCTCGATTGCACTGCATATAAACACACCTCTCGAACTAACTCAAACTCGTGCTAACTAAAAGGGGATAACATTTCCGCTGCGCATAAAACTTTGTCTTCACCTCGTGAGGTATCGAACCTAAACATCCTAAGTTCAATACACACGAGAGGTCGAAAAGATTTGCAAAATCTTATACAAGTCTATTCCCCCCCCCCTCTAGACTTGTACCCCATCCCCTTGGGACCAACAATTGGTATCAGAGCAAGTTCTCTGATCGATATAAACCTTTGTTTATATTGCCTAGAGATCCTTCTTTGAAAAATCTTCTTAAATATTTTCAAAGCACGAGATAATCTTTCAATATGGACAGCATGTTGTCGAGACATCTTCTCTTTGATCTTAGCAGGTTTGACGACTGGAAAACACGCATGCTTGCGTACTTATCAGCCCTCCATGATGAGATGGCCGAGGTTATAACTTCTGGACCAGTCAAGATCCTAATGGTTAATACTGCTGCAGTTCAAACCCAAGAAACACCAAAGTACATCCCAAAACCTAGGGAAGAATGGACCAGTGATGATAGGAAGAGAAACAACCTGGACAATATTGCCAAGGATATTCTCTTCAGAGCTATAGACGAAACCATCTTCCCAAAAGTGAGGAAGTGCAAAACGGCAAAAGAGGTATGGGATACTTTGATGTTAATTGGTGAAGGTGACGAACAGGAAAAGGAAAACAAGCTCACCGTGGCCATGAAGAAGTTCGAAGACTTCAAGATGAAGCCAGGAGAGAGCATCGACAGCATGGAGTCTCGGTTCATGAAGCTCACAACCGAGATCAGTGACCATGAAAAGGAGATCCCACAAAAGGAGCTGAACCTGAAGGTCTTACGTGGCCTCACTAAGGAGTGGGAAGTAAAGGTGATCACGATGAGAGATCCCCGAGATCTGAAGGAAACCACAACAGACAAACTCTTCCGGGATCTCAAAGCCTTCGAGTTCGAGATGTTCCCAAGAGATGAGGACATTGTGGATCGACGAAACGTAGCACTTGTTGCTGAGCAACCATCCACATCTTCAAGGTCAGACTCTAATCCTATGAATGTTATGTCTGACGAACAGTTTGCTCTCTTTGTGAGAAAGTTCAGGAAATACATGAAGATGAACCAGGAGAGCAACAAAAGTTCACCTTCCTCCTCAAGAAGGAAAAATGAGAGATATCCATCCAGAAGGACGGAGGAGGAAAATCAGGGTCTATGCTACAACTGTAGAAGACCGGGACATTTCAAGGCCGAATGCCCTTACCCACTAGTAAGCAAGCATCAGGGCCAAGAAGGCAAGGATTCCAAGAGAATAGAGGAATCCAGGGAGAAGCCAACACAAGGTGGCTTCAAAGGATCATCAAAGACGTATCAGCGCAGGAAGGCGCTTGTTGCTGAAGAATTCGAGAGGACAATCGAGGAGTCCGAGACGTCGAGCTCCAGCGAAAGCAGCAGCAGCTCAGAGGATGAGAGGGGGCTCATCTGCTTATACACCGAGGAAGAGGAGAATCAATGCCTAATGGCCATTGACAACGAGGTAACCTCTACTCCTACATCTCGCTGCTCTACTTCTACCTCTCGTTGTTCTTCATTTAAAAGCGATGAGGACCCCTTCGAGATGTTGGAATCGCTCAGAAGGAACCTTAACATCGCCAATAGCACTCATGCTAGAGTGATGGATGAAAACAGCAAGCTAACTGCTGAAAGAGATATGCTTAAGAACGTCTCGAAAGAGAATTCGGAGCTAACTCTCAAAGTAAGTGAGTTAGAAGCTAAAATAATCCAACTAACTGAAGAGTGCAAAACTCGAGAGATTACAGACAATGATCTTAGAAAGGTTATAGCATCATACTCTAATTCCTCCAAAGCTATGGAGAAAATGGTGAATGATCACAGACCTACAAGTGATAGAACCGGGCTAGGGTTCCATCGAGACCATCTCTCGAGAGATAAACAGACCAATGGTTTGGGAACTTCAAGAAATGGAGGATCTCAATCCAAACCAAATAAAGGTCATAAAGGACCAACAGAAAAGACCAGAGTAGCTATTCATAAACCGTCCCTATACACCAGCAATGGAAAGTATAGGAAAGCTACGAAGAATGGCCGGGTAAACAATATCGAGAGATCACCTTGCTATCTCTCGCAAGGCCATTCCAAGTACAAAAAGAGCTACACTCCATATAATGCACCTCAAGGCAAATATGGAAGGTCTGAGATCCACATAGTTAGGAACTCACGGATGGAGAAAGGAAGACTCTATCCATCTAGTGAGAATTGGTCATCAAATCACAAGTTCTGGAAGAAACCTCACTTTCAGCAATTTCACATGACCAAACAGCGTATGAAAGGCATGATGCATAAGCCGGTCGAAAAGTCTCTACCTAAGTTGATTTATGCACCAAAGAGGCCTAAAACCTTTGCTAGCATTCCTTATAATTATCAAACGTACAATGGCTACATTGCGCCTAGGCCTGGAATAATGGGCACAAGGTATAAATGGATGCCTAAACTCACTAACCCACCAGGACCCAAAGTTTGGGTACCTAAACTTGCTTGATTTCCTTGCAGGACACCAGGGACGTGTGGTTCATTGACAGTGGATGTTCGAGACATATGACTGGAAATCTAACACTGCTTGAGAACATCCAACCTATCGAAGGTCCCTTGGTGACATTTGGCGACAACGAGAAGAAGGGGCGCACAAGAGCTGTTGGTGAAATCCAAAAGAATGAGCTGGTTATTAAAGGAGTGTCCTACGTTGAGGGGCTCAAGTTCAATCTCCTTAGTACAAGCCAGTTCTGTGACAAGGGCCACAAAGTTGTCTTCACCAAAAGCAAATGTCAGATTATGAACGAGGAATCTCTCGAAGTCGTCTTGGAAGCAGCAAGGAAAGGAAACATGTACATAGTGGATTGGAGGTCTGCAAAACCATCCCTATGTATGCTAGCAAGGAGCAAGGAAGATTTATGCTGGGATTGGCATAGTAAGCTTAGTCATCTGAACTTCAAGACTATCAACAAGCTTACTAAGAGGAACTTAGTGGAAGGACTGCCCAAAGTGACGTTTCGAAAGGATAAAATCTGTGAGGCATGTCAACGTTGCAAACAGATCAAATCCTCTTTCAAGAGCAAAGCCGATACATCATCCACTAGACCATTAAGTCTTCTTCACATGGACTTATTTGGCCCAGTGGATCCACCCAGCATAAAGGGAAAGAAGTACACTCTTGTGGTAGTGGATGACTACACAAGATTCACTTGGACCGTGTTCTTAACCAAGAAAAGCGAGACAAAAATTGCCCTACCAAATCTCTTGAAACAAGTTCAAGTTGAAAAGGAAGTCTCGATACTAAAGATCCGGTCAGATCAAGGTGGAGAGTTCGTTAATCAAGTAATCGAGAGCTACTGCAACGAGAACGGAATTCATCATCAACTATCAGCTGCTCGAACACCTCAACAAAACGGGGTTGCTGAAAGAAGGAACAGAACTCTCAAAGAAGCCGCAAGGACCATGCTCTCGCAAGCCAACATATCACAAGGATTTTGGGCAGAAGCAATCAACACAGCGTGCTACACCCAAAATCGGTCCTTGATAGTAAAAGGAGTTGGAAAGACTCCATATGAGTTGTGGAATGGAAGAAAACCGAATGTAAGCCACTTCCACTCATTCGGGTGCAAATGCTATATTCACAACAATGGGAAGACTCAACGAAGAACTTTTGAAGAAAAGGCAGATGATGGAGTATTTCTGGGATACTCATCGACAAGCAAAGCACTCAGAGTCTTCAACAAGCGGAGTTTGGTGGTTGAAGAGTCCATACATGTTACCTTTGATGAAAGGGCATCAACAGATCAACCATCAAAGACAACGGAAGCTGCTGAGGAAGATCAGCCAGAGTCTATCGAGAGATCAAACTTACCTCTCGAAGACAAGCAGTCGATAGTTCGAGACGTAGCAGAACTCCAGTCAGAATCAGATGATGAAGAGTCTACCAAGAAGAAAGCGCCTGACTCAGTTGATCAAAACCAGATCATAGATGTTCAACCCATATCTCAACCTTCAATGGAAGTATCAACTGAGGAGCCGCAACCCGACCTAAGATGGCTGAGAAGTCACCCTGCTGATCAAGTGATCGGAGATGTACGTGACAGAGTTCGAACCAGATCAGCTTACAGAGAAAGCATGTTTGCTTGTTTTCTATCTCAAATAGAGCCTAAGGTGATCGATGAGGCTCTAAGCGACGCAGATTGGGTGCAAGCAATGCAAGAGGAACTTCATCAGTTCGAGAGGAACGACGTTTGGGAACTAGTTCCGAGACCTCATCATCAGAATGTCATTGGTACAAAGTGGGTTTTCAGAAACAAGATGAATGAGGATGGAGTTATTGTTAGGAACAAGGCCAGACTTGTTGCCAAAGGCTACTGTCAGGAGGAAGGAATAGATTTTGATGAAACCTTCGCTCCAGTGGCACGTCTCGAAGCCATACGCATCTTTCTCGCATATGCCGCCTTCAAAGACTTTAAGGTATATCAAATGGATGTCAAGAGCGCTTTTCTGAACGGACTTCTCGAAGAAGAGGTGTACGTTGAACAACCTCCGGGTTTCTTGAAGGACGTGGGAGCTGACAAAGTATACAAATTAAAGAAGGCACTTTACGGCTTAAAACAAGCTCCGAGAGCTTGGTACGATACCTTATCCTCTTTTCTACTTCAGTGTGGGTTCACCAAAGGCCTAGTGGACAAAACATTGTTTAGAATTAAGGATGGGGATCACATCTTATTGGTGCAAATCTATGTGGACGATATCATTTTTGGTAGCACCAATCCAGACTTGTGCGAGAAGTTCTCCAGTTTGATGAAAGGAAAGTTCGAGATGAGCATGATGGGAGAGCTCAACTACTTCCTTGGACTACAAGTGAGACAGCTTAAGGAAGGTATCTTCATCAACCAGGAGAAATACACCAAGGATCTGCTCAGGAAATACAACATAGAAGGGAAATCCTCAGTCAAAGTACCTATGGGAACCTCTCTACGTATCGATGTCGACAGCGAAGGTCGAGAGGTCGATCAAACCACTTATCGAGGTATCATCGGATCTCTTCTTTATTTAACTGCAAGTAGACCAGACATATCCTTTGCAGTAGGTGTATGTGCTAGATTTCAGGCAAGTCCTAAGGAAAGTCACCTAAATGCATCCAAAAAGATTCTTAGATATCTAAAGGGTACGCAGAGTGTTGGGCTCTGGTATTCGAAAGGTGGATCTTTCGAACTTATGGGTTATTCAGATGCGGACTTTGCCGGTTGTAAGATAGATCGAAAGAGCACATCAGGGACATGTCAGTTTCTAGGTGGAAGACTTGTCTCATGGTTTAGCAAGAAACAACATTCGATAGCTACAAGCACTGCTGAGGCAGAATATGTAGCAGCTGGAAGTTGTTGTGCTCAGATCTTATGGATGAAGCAACAGCTAATGGATTATGGTGTTGAGTGTAAGGAGGTTAAAATTATGTGTGACAATACAAGTGCTATTGCCATCACCCACAACCCAGTGTTACACTCCAGAACAAAGCATATTGATATTAAGTATCACTTCATCCGAGACCACGTTGAGAAAAAGGACATCACTTTGGAATATGTTGCAACGGAGGAGCAACTAGCAGATATTTTCACAAAAGCGTTATGTGAAAATAGATTCTCTCAACTAAGGTTAGAATTGGGAATGATAGAGTTGGGTTGAATGGTCACATCTTATCTTCTTGTATTTAGTGCCATGAACTGTTTCGCATGTGAGGGGCGGTTTCATCAACTTTATGGCAGCTTTGGAGTTACACAAGCATTGAATGGTCATTCATATTGCATCCCGTGACTCAACAGTGGTAACCCTATTGGGCTATAAATAAGAGGGTTTCTTTCAGAAGTTCATACCATCAACTTCCCATGGAGAAAAAGAAAGGAAAAGATGATGTTCCATTCTTTTATAGAGGAAAGAAACCGGCAGTCAAGTCCAAAGATTTTCAAGGAGAAAACTATCCAGAATCAACGAAGGGTGAACAGATTACGGAGCTTCCTGATAATCCAAGCAAGAATCCTATTCCCATCCAAGGTGAATGGATCCCCAAATACGAGGAGATCCACAACGATGGGATACTGGAATCGGGAGAAGAGTCCTGCACAAGAGGGACTCCTACTGCTGCACATTCTGGAAAAGGGCCTTCCTCAACCAAATGGAGAACCAAGGGAAATGGAGAGGAAGACCAGATGGGACTTTCTGAGGTCTGCAGCAGCCAAAGGGATGATCATACCTAATCCAAAGACATTAAGAGGATTAGCGATGAAGATGGTCACTCCCAACTATAGTAAGCAGCTCCGGAGAGGAGAACAAGAAAAGGGAATAGCCACCCCTAGTTCTGTTATTAGACAAATAGGACTTTAGATGGCTAGTTTCTGCTTTAACGATAGATTCCTATTAGGCTGACCAAGGCCAAACAAAAGTTTCTAAGGAATCTAATAGGATATTGATTCATATGTAATGTATCTGGAAATCACTAAATGAACTTAAGGATATGTTCCAAGTGATATCTTTTAGATGAATCAAACTTGTTTTTCTCGCAATCTGTGTTCGAAAGGTAGTTCGAGAGGTCACCCGATCAGTTTGTCTATATACGTTATGTCTCGAAGAAGGGTAGTTCGAGAGGTCACTTCGAAAGATAACAAACTGATATCTCTGAACGGAGGAATAAGGAGGGTTAGGGATCAATCACTCAGGGGGAAGATCCTTAACCAGATCAAGACGGAGGAATAAGGAGGTTTAGGGATCAATCACTCAGGGGGAAGATCCTTAAACTCATGTGGAAGACAATTCACCTTCGAGAGGTGAATCTGATATATGAGGGGAAACGGCTAACTTTGGATATTAATGCTAGCCACGTGGTCATCGGTTACTGACGGTTTTCCGCACTTAAGGGCATTATCTTGATTAATGGGAGCATGCCTGTATAAACATCTCATTATATCCCACTATCCAAAAACCGCATTATACTTTACCAAAATACCCTTACCATATCCTACATACATAACCGTTATTAGGGGTATTTCTGACCTTTTACTTCTTTAAAATTAACCGGTATCCTTCCTCGGATCAAATATTCAACCCTACCCGTGTATCCAACCCGAATCCACATGATATAAAACCCAAACCCTTCTTCTTTACCCGGATTCAAGCTAAAACCGTTTACCCAAAATCCCCAAATCCTAAACGCAGTACACATTCCCTCCAAAACATCTAACCTTCATCAATGGCGTCCGAATCCTCTACATCAACCTCATCTTCCGACGCATATCAGAGGGAGTTGCTACACATTCGCTCTCAGATCAAACAAGTCAAGGCGGGGAGTATCCTTGACAGAAACGGCTTCATCACCAACTCCCCTAATCCAAAAATGGCGGAAAAAGTCCTGAAGAAGTTTGAGAAAGCAGGACTGATGAAATACATGACGCACGACTACGGGACCGTTCACCCCCTCGACTTCACAGAATGGTTCGCAAATGCCAAGGTCACGAAGGGTAAAATCGAAAGCCGCTTTAATGATTTTCCCATCACAACATCTGTAGGTGACCTCAGAGCGGCATTTGATTTCGCGTCATCGGAGGAAGCAGTCAAGCATCTATCGGATTACGACTTGGACAAGCAAGCCTTCTGGGAGAAAATCCGACTAGCGACTGCACCACCCAGAGCATCCTCTGCCCTCCGCAAGTACCACCTAAAGGAGAGGTTTGCTCTCGCTGCCGACCTAATCATGAAGTTTGTGCTCGGCAAGGTGTCCGGAACTGACGAGGTTAGTCTAGACCTCCTCAAAATCCTCCATGCCATTTGGAACAACAACAAGCTGGACTGGGCACATATTATCTTCAACTTCCTTCAACAGCAAGTGATGCGCTCAGTCTCCAACGCCAACCTGTCGATCAGTAAAAAGGTTGGTTTCGGCTTTGTTGTGCAATTTCTCTTAAGCCTGAAGGGCTTCGAACTGAGGGAGGGAAAAGAGATTCATCGAAATACCTATATGGGTAGGACGAAATCTCTAGTCCCCAAAACTAAAGGTGTTAAAGTTGCACCTTCTCCCTCACAGCCAAAAGGAAGGGGCAAAAGGAAAGCCCAAACCGAGGAAAAGAATTCTGATGATGAACCTCTCGATGTACTGATACAAAGGGTTCATCTGCCAAAGAGGGCTAGGAAAGCCAAAACTGTTGCTGTCACCCGGGTTCAAGAGGTGGAACCGTCAGTTATACAAGTACCCTTCGAGGACAGGGCACAAGCCCAGGGGGAACCTCAGGCTACACTGGCCACTGAGGTTGAGAGAGTGCCCCCTACCAGGTCCCTGTCAAGAGATTTGTGTGTTAATGATGATATTACTGCTGAGGGTACTGGTGACTCTGTTGGTTTATCTCGAGAGATGGCTCGAGAGGTTGAAGGTACTGGGATCAGTGATCCAGTACAAGGGGGTGCAGAAGAACCACGTGAGATGGTTCGAGAGACAGACTACACAGTCAGGGTGGGAGATGATCTCTTGGAGCATAGTCGAGAGATCACAGCTCAGATAGACGAAGCAATCTCTGCTACTGAAATCATCTCTGATGGGCGGGATGACTTATATGAAGAAGTTTCCACTCAGTTGGCAGTGGAAGCACCCACTCTTGATGACTTCTCCAGGGTGATCAGGTGGATCAACTGGAGAACCAGTTCTTTCACTCAATTGATGAGTCAAGCAGCTGAAATGGAGGCAGAAGAGCAGTTTGCACTCCAGTGGTTGGGCATCTCCGAGATCCCAGCTCAACAACTGATGGATCTTGCCCACGAAACACGAGTAATGAAGCTGAACAGTGAAAGAACTGATAAAGGGAAGAGCATAGCAGTTGAAGCACCAGAAGTTGAAGCTGAGCCTGAAGAAGATCCTGAAACAGAAGCACGATTTCGAGAAGATATCAGGCTCGCCACTGCCATCTCCTTGGGACAGAACGTTGAGTTCACGAGAGGGCCAGGAGAGACCTCTGGGGTTGCTCACGATGATATTGCAACAGCCGCAATCCCACTGTCCCAAGTCAGCAACTCTGCTCTGGACGAACAGGTAGAAGCTTCGAGAGGTGAATCCGAGACCTCTGAAGCACTTCAAGTGGCACCTAACACCGTTCTACTTTTGCCACCACCTGAGTCCACACCCTCGACCACTACTGATGAAGCACAGACAATTCGAGAGGGTGAAGTTCCGTTGCTCACACTGCCGGGTTTTCCTACTGCTCCTGAAATAATTATCATTCCAGACTCATCGGAGCAGACTGAAATGCAGTCAAATGAGCAACATGAGCAGAATGCCCCAAGTCCTGCTGGTTCGAGGAGTACTGATGATACCATCGAAGGTGGAAACCCGGAAGCACCTGTCGACACTACGTCTCCAACCTCACCAGCAGATGACAAAGTTCCCAGCACTGGTTCGAGAGGTGATGCTGAGGGGGAACCTCTATTGGATGAAAACAGGGAAGCGTCCAATACCGAAGAACACTCTCTGGCTGACCCTATCTCCACAGTTGCTGAAGCTGAGGCTCCAGGTTCGAGAGGTGAGGAGCAAGAAGTGATCCATCCCTCAGGTGGAAACCGGGAAGCACCTGACATGGAGCTACCTTCGAGCTCTGAACCCTGTGTCCCTGTGGATCCTCAGACGTTAAATCGAGAGGTGGACTCGCAATTGCAAGTCATGGGTGGAAATCTGGAAGCACCCAAGTCCCCTCCGACGAAAGGTACATCTCGATCCTCATCTCCTACTTCTGACTATGATCAACAGGCCGAAGAAGTCTTCATTGGCGAAGTGCGTCAATTCATGGCTGATCAATCTCAGAAGATGGCTCAGCTCGAAAGAATACTCGCTGTGGTCCGCAATGCTGCAATGCCTGCTGCTGGCACAAGTGAATCCCAAGGCCGTCATGCCGAACTTCTCGAACAGGCGATATGGGCTGAGGATGCAGCACGGAAAGCCACTGATGAAGCCGCTGTCGCTCGAGCAGAGGCTGCAAGTGCGAGGGCTGAATTAGCCGAGATGCGAGCAGAGCTTCGAGCCTTCCAATATTCCAGTGAACTTCGACAGGATGTGATGAAGGCCATACTAGATGACCTGTCGAACCAAGTCCCTGCCCAACTTCAAGCAATCTTCGAAGGTATGTCCACCCTCCTCTCCCGTGCTGATGATGCCAACAAGGGGGAAAATAAAGAGAAAAAGAAGGGGGATACAACGGGCAAGAAAAGGGCAGCAAGTGAACCAGCTGGACCACCTCCAAAAATACCAAGAATCATGAGCAAAGCAGTGGAGGATGCCAAACAGGCAGAAAACCTAAGGGTCCAGCGTACACTGGAAATGGAGAGAAGGAGAGAAGAGGACAGAGAAAGAAGAAGAAAAAGACAAGAACGACAGTCAGAAGAAGAAAGGAAGATAGATCTTCTCATGACAAACTTTAAGTTTGGGAACAGAGAAGACACTGAACAAATTCTGACTCTGGAGATATTCAAGCTTCTGAAAATCACTGGGATATCTACACACAGCAATATGTCTCCAGAAGAATGCATTGCCTGGTGGAAAGATGGAGTAATTGATGGTGAGTTCGTGGGGGAAGCCTACAGGAACTACAGGCATCTAGACGTCACAGATGAATACTTAAGCCTGGTAAATCCGAAAGACCCCATCAAGACACGAGAAGCCATTAACAAGAAAAGGAAAGCCAACAAGAAGTAAGCTCTCGTGGTCCAAACTCCATCTCATTTCAATGTATTGATATCTATGTTGTTCTTGGTCTTATTTCTTTCAATCTTGTCTACTAAACTCTACTTTGTAAACATTCCCTTCTTATAATCATATATATCTTTTGCTGGGGGTGTTGCGTGAGTTCTATTATTCATGTTTTAGTAGAGTATTTGTCAAACTTACCATATGCGCTGAAAAATAAAATCTATGTTAATTCTTTCTATCAAATCAGCCATATAGAGTAAGTATAAGTGTTGGCATCATCAAAAAGGGGGAAATTGTTAGGAACATCATGTAATAGGTTTTGATGATACCAACTGTTAAGTAGAAATCCCCAAGTCTCGATGCATAGGCAAAAACGCTGTAAGTTCGACAAGTAAACCAAGAGCGAAAATACAACCGGGTAACTTTGAGCTCAACTCGGAAAATATTTAAGCTTGAGGTAAATTTGTTTGAACATCTTAGAAGTCTCGTGTGTTGTAATCATATAGACAGATCAGAAGAAAGCATGGGACAACACTGGAGGAATAAGGGTCTGCGAGACATCAACTAAGTCTCGAGACATAAGCAGAGTTCGAGAGGTAGGACCTCTCGATACAGTTATCCAGTTCGAGACATAAACAGAGTTCGAGAGATAGACCTCTCGATATTTGAGTTCGAGACATCAAGCAATCAAGATATCAACCTTGGTCTCGATACACTAACAATTCTCCAACAAAGCTGAATGACGGTCAGGAAGCATACTTAAAGTTTGGAAAAGAAGAATATCATGGAGATGGAATAATGAAGAGGTGCCGAACGTGAAGATTTCAAAATGGGCGGAAATGGATGACACGTCAGATTTCCACCACAAACGGTCAAAAGGTGCACCAATGCTGAAGTGGTCTGATTCCCTACAAACAAGGAATAATGGGAATATAAAAAGAGTAACTTTTACCAAAAGACGAAAGTGGAGCATGGACTCAAGAAAAGTGAACTATGGAACATTCACTACAAGACAAAGAGGTTCAAGTTACAAGATCACCACTCCATGAAATATGCTGAAAATATGCAAGACCCATGATCAGCATGGGAGACAAATTTCAAACGGAATAATTTTCCCTCCAACGGAATTATTCCTCTACTCTCATATATAAGGACGTAAAGACACAGAAGAAAAAAAGGGGAAAGAGAGAAAAAGGAGTTAAAAAGAAAAGAGGTTCGAAATTCTTAAGAAGTGTCTGTCTAAAACGTTCAAGTGCAAGTGCTCAACTTGGAATATCATCCTGATATTCAAAACAGCGAGAAAACACATCTTAGTGTTTCAAGAGAGTTACAAAGCTTAAACTGTTATACATCCAGAAGGTGACCGAAGCTGCTCTACATCGAAGTTGATTCAACGATAGCTTGTGGTCAGATTGGAGCCTGTTACATTCAACTGTGACAACCAAAAACACCTTGCTTTGGATTAAGCAAGAGAGGTGGAGTAACCTGGCAGCTGTCCGAGTGAAAGAAACCTGAGGCTTGACGCGGGCTTGGTGATCAAAGGTCAAGTGCTCGAGAGGTGGAGTAGCTGGAAGCGGGGAGAAAGACCTTGGAGAGGCGGAGTAACCTGGGAGCTGTCTTGTGAAGATCCTGAGGCTTGACGCGGGCTTGGTGATCAAAGGTCAAGTGCTCGAGAGGTGGAGTAACAAGAAGCGGGGCGAAAAACCTGAGGCTTGAGGCGGGCTTCGTGATCAAAGCTCAAGCGCTCGATATTGTACTAAAAAGGGAAGTTTTTAGTGCAATCCTTCCAGGGAGTTTCTGGAAGAAGAGTGGACGTAGGCGGGTTGGCCGAACCACTTAAAAATCTCTCTTGCATTTACTTACTGTTTTTATCTCTCGCTAACCTCTCGATTGCACTGCATATAAACGCACTTCTCGAACTAACTCAAACTCGTGCTAACTAAAAGGGGATAACATTTCCGCTGCGCATAAAACTTTGTCTTCACCTCGTGAGGTATCGAACCTAAACATCCTAAGTTCAATACACACGAGAGGTTGAAAAGATTTGCAAAATCTTATACAAGTCTATTCACCCCCCCCCCTCTAGACTTGTACCCCATCCCCTTGGGACCAACAATTGGTATCAGAGCAAGTTCTCTGATCGATATAAACCTTTGTTTATATTGCCTAGAGATCCTTCTTTGAAAAATCTTTTAAAAGTTTTCAAAGCACGAGATAATTCTTCTAATATGGATAGCATGTTGTCGAGACATCTTCTCTTTGATCTTAGCAGGTTCGATGACTGGAAAACACGCATGCTTGCGTATCTATCAGCCCTCCATGATGAGATGGCCGAAGTTATAACATCTGGACCAGTCAAGATCATGATGGTAAACACGGCTGCTGAGCAAACCAGGGATACACCAAAGTATGTCCCCAAACCTAGGGAAGAATGGACAAGTGATGATAGGAAGAGAAACAACTTGGACAACATTGCCAAGGATATTCTCTTCAGAGCTATAGACGAAACCATCTTTCCAAAAGTAAGAAAGTGCAAAACGGCGAAAGAGGTATGGGATACTTTGATGTTAATTGGTGAAGGTGACGAACAGGAGAAGGAGAACAAGCTCACCGTGGCCATGAAGAAGTTCGAAGACTTCAAGATGAAGCCAGGAGAGAGCATCGACAGCATGGAATCTCGTTTCATGAAGCTATCAATAGAGATCAGTGATCTCGAGAAGGAGATTCCACAAAAGGAGCTAAACCTGAAGGTCTTACGAGGCCTTACCAAGGAGTGGGAAATGAAGGTGATCACAATGCGTGATCACAGGGATTTGAAGAACACCACAACCGACCAACTATTCAGAGATCTCAAAGCCTTCGAATTTGAGATGTTTCCAAGAGATGAGGACGTGGTGGACAGACGGAATGTGGCACTGGTTGCGGACCAACCAACCACCTCCTCAAGGTCAGATCCTAATCCCACTGATTTTTTATCTGACGAACAGTTTGCTTTCTTCATAAGAAAATTCAGGAAGTTCATGAAGAAGACACCGGAAAGCAATACAAGTTCACCTTCCTCCTCAAGAAGGAAAAATGAGAAATACACATCCAGAGGAATGGAGGAAGAAGATCAAGGTCTATGCTACAACTGCAGGAGACCGGGGCACTTCAAGGCTGACTGTCCTTACCCTAAGGTAAGCAAGTATCAAGGCCTAGAAGGTAGGAACTCCAGGAGAAAGGAGGAACCTAAAGAGAAGCCAGCACAAAGTGGCTTCAAGGGAGATACAAAGAAACATCTGCGCAGAAAGGCGCTTGTTGCTGAGGAACTCGAGAGAACAATCGAGGAGTCCGAGACGTCGAGCTCCAGTGAAAGCAGCAGCAGCTCAGAGGATGAGAGGGGGCTCATCTGCTTATACACCGAGGAAGAAGAGAATCAATGCCTAATGGCCATTGACAATGAGGTAACCTCTACTTCCACATCTCGCTGCTCTACTTCTACCTCTCGTTGTTCTTCCTTCAGAAGCGATGAAGATCCCTTTGAGATGCTTGAAACATTTAAAAGGGATCTCGCAGTCGCTAATAGCACTCATGCCAAAATCAGGGAAGAAAACAGCAAGCTAACTGCTGAAAGAGATATGCTTAAGAACGTCTCGAAAGAGAATTCAGAGCTAACTCTCAAAGTAAGTGAGTTAGAAGCTAAAATAATCCAACTGACTGAAGAGTGCAAAACTCGAGAGATCACAGAAAATGATCTTAGAAAGGTTATAGCATCATATTCTAATTCCTCCAAAGCTATGGAGAAAATGGTGAATGATCACAGACCTACAAGTGATAGAACCGGTCTAGGGTTCCATCGAGACCATCTCTCGAGAAATAAACAGACCAACGGTTTGGGAACTTCAAGAAATGGAGGATCTCAACCCAAACCAAATAAAGGTCATAAAGGACCAACAGAAAAGACCAGAGTAGCTATTCATAAACCGTCCCTATACACCAGCAATGGAAAGTATAGGAAAGCTACGAAGAATGGCCGGGTAAACAATATCGAGAGATCACCTTGCTATCTCTCGCAAGGCCATTCCAAGTACAAAAAGAGCTACACTCCATATAATGCACCTCAAGGCAAATATGGAAGGTCTGAGATCCACATAGTTAGGAACTCACGGATGGAGAAAGGAAGACTCTATCCATCTAGTGAGAATTGGTCATCAAATCACAAGTTCTGGAAGAAACCTCACTTTCAGCAATTTCACATGACCAAACAGCGTATGAAAGGCATGGTGCATAAGCCGGTCGAAAAGTCTCTACCTAAGTTGATTTATGCACCAAAGAGGCCTAAAACCTTTGCTAGCATTCCTTATAATTATCAAACGTACAATGGCTACATTGCGCCTAGGCCTGGAATAATGGGCACAAGGTATAAATGGATGCCTAAACTCACTAACCCACCAGGACCCAAAGTTTGGGTACCTAAACTTGCTTGATTTCCTTGCAGGACACCAGGGACGTGTGGTTCATTGACAGTGGATGTTCGAGACATATGACTGGAAATCTAACACTGCTTGAGAACATCCAACCTATCGAAGGTCCCTTGGTGACATTTGGCGACAACGAGAAGAAGGGACGCACAAGAGCTGTTGGTGAAATCCAAAAGAAAGAGCTGGTTATTAAAGGAGTGTCCTACGTTGAGGGGCTCAAGTTCAATCTCCTTAGTACAAGCCAGTTCTGTGACAAGGGCCACAAAGTTGTCTTCACCAAAAGCAAATGTCAGATTATGAACGAGGAATCTCTCGAAGTCGTCTTGGAAGCAGCAAGGAAAGGAAACATGTACATAGTGGATTGGAGGTCTGCAAAACCATCCCTATGTATGCTAGCAAGGAGCAAGGAAGATTTATGCTGGGATTGGCATAGTAAGCTTAGTCATCTGAACTTCAAGACTATCAACAAGCTTACTAAGAGGAACTTAGTGGAAGGACTGCCCAAAGTGACGTTTCGAAAGGATAAAATCTGTGAGGCATGTCAACGTTGCAAACAGATCAAATCCTCTTTCAAGAGCAAAGCCGATACATCATCCACTAGACCATTAAGTCTTCTTCACATGGACTTATTTGGCCCAGTGGATCCACCCAGCATAAAGGGAAAGAAGTACACTCTTGTGGTAGTGGATGACTACACAAGATTCACTTGGACCGTGTTCTTAACCAAGAAAAGCGAGACAAAAATTGCCCTACCAAATCTCTTGAAACAAGTTCAAGTTGAAAAGGAAGTCTCGATACTAAAGATCCGGTCAGATCAAGGTGGAGAGTTCGTTAATCAAGTAATCGAGAGCTACTGCAACGAGAACGGAATTCATCATCAACTATCAGCTGCTCGAACACCTCAACAAAACGGGGTTGCTGAAAGAAGGAACAGAACTCTCAAAGAAGCCGCAAGGACCATGCTCTCGCAAGCCAACATATCACAAGGATTTTGGGCAGAAGCAATCAACACAGCGTGCTACACCCAAAATCGGTCCTTGATAGTAAAAGGAGTTGGAAAGACTCCATATGAGTTGTGGAATGGAAGAAAACCGAATGTAAGCCACTTCCACTCATTCGGGTGCAAATGCTATATTCACAACAATGGGAAGACTCAACGAAGAACTTTTGAAGAAAAGGCAGATGATAGAGTATTTCTGGGATACTCATCGACAAGCAAAGCACTCAGAGTCTTCAACAAGCGGAGTTTGGTGGTTGAAGAGTCCATACATGTTACCTTTGATGAAAGGGCATCAACAGATCAACCATCAAAGACAACGGAAGCTGCTGAGGAAGATCAGCCAGAGTCTATCGAGAGATCAAACTTACCTCTCGAAGACAAGCAGTCGATAGTTCGAGACATAGCAGAACTCCAGTCAGAATCAGATGATGAAGAGTCTACCAAGAAGAAAGCGCCTGACTCAGTTGATCAAAACCAGATCATAGATGTTCAACCCATATCTCAACCTTCAATGGAAGTATCAACTGAGGAGCCGCAACCCGACCTAAGATGGCTGAGAAGTCACCCTGCTGATCAAGTGATCGGAGATGTACGTGACAGAGTTCGAACCAGATCAGCTTACAGAGAAAGCATGTTTGCTTGTTTTCTATCTCAAATAGAGCCTAAGGTGATCGATGAGGCTCTAAGCGACGCAGATTGGGTGCAAGCTATGCAAGAGGAACTTCATCAGTTCGAGAGGAACGACGTTTGGGAACTAGTTCCGAGACCTCATCATCAGAATGTCATTGGTACAAAGTGGGTTTTCAGAAACAAGATGAATGAGGATGGAGTTATTGTTAGGAACAAGGCCAGACTTGTTGCCAAAGGCTATTGTCAGGAGGAAGGAATAGATTTTGATGAAACCTTCGCTCCAGTGGCACGTCTCGAAGCCATACGCATCTTTCTCGCATATGCCGCCTTCAAAGACTTTAAGGTATATCAAATGGATGTCAAGAGCGCTTTTCTGAACGGACTTCTCGAAGAAGAGGTGTACGTTGAACAACCTCCGGGTTTCTTGAAGGACGTAGGAGCTGACAAAGTATACAAGTTGAAGAAGGCACTCTACGGCTTAAAACAAGCTCCAAGAGCTTGGTACGATACCTTATCCTCTTTTCTACTTCAGTGTGGGTTCACCAAAGGCCTAGTGGACAAAACATTGTTTAGGATTAAGGATGGGGATCACATCTTATTGGTGCAAATCTATGTGGACGATATCATTTTTGGTAGCACCAATCCAGACTTGTGCGAGAAGTTCTCCAGTTTGATGAAAGGAAAGTTCGAGATGAGCATGATGGGAGAGCTCAACTACTTCCTTGGACTACAAGTGAGACAGCTTAAGGAAGGTATCTTCATCAACCAGGAGAAATACACCAAGGATTTGCTCAGGAAATACAACATAGAAGGGAAATCCTCAGTCAAAGTACCTATGGGAACCTCTCTACGTATCGATGTCGACAGCGAAGGTCGAGAGGTCGATCAAACCACTTATCGAGGTATCATCGGATCTCTTCTTTATTTAACTGCAAGTAGACCAGACATATCCTTTGCAGTAGGTGTATGTGCTAGATTTCAGGCAAGTCCTAAGGAAAGTCACCTAAATGCATCCAAAAAGATTCTTAGATATCTAAAGGGTACGCAGAGTGTTGGGCTCTGGTATTCGAAAGGTGGATCTTTCGAACTTATGGGTTATTCAGATGCGGACTTTGCCGGTTGTAAGATAGATCGAAAGAGCACATCAGGGACAAGTCAGTTTCTAGGTGGAAGACTTGTCTCATGGTTTAGCAAGAAACAACATTCGATAGCTACAAGCACTGCTGAGGCAGAATATGTAGCAGCTGGAAGTTGTTGTGCTCAGATCTTATGGATGAAGCAACAGCTAATGGATTATGGTGTTGAGTGTAAGGAGGTTAAAATTATGTGTGACAATACAAGTGCTATTGCCATCACCCACAACCCAGTGTTACACTCCAGAACAAAGCATATTGATATTAAGTATCACTTCATCCGAGACCACGTTGAGAAAAAGGACATCACTTTGGAATATGTTGCAACGGAGGAGCAACTAGCAGATATTTTCACAAAAGCGTTATGTGAAAATAGATTCTCTCAACTAAGGTTAGAATTGGGAATGATAGAGTTGGGTTGAATGGTCAAATCTTATCTTCTTGTATTTAGTGCCATGAACTGTTTCGCATGTGAGGGGCGGTTTCATCAACTTTATGGCAGCTTTGGAGTTACACAAGCATTGAATGGTCATTCATATTGCATCCCGTGACTCAACAGTGGTAACCCTATTGGGCTATAAATAAGAGGGTTTCTTTCAGAAGTTCATACCATCAACTTCCCATGGAGAAAAAGAAAGGAAAAGATGATGTTCCATTCTTTTATAGAGGAAAGAAACCGGCAGTCAAGTCCAAAGATTTTCAAGGAGAAAACTATCCAGAATCAATGAAGGGTGAACAGATTACGGAGCTTCCTGATAATCCAAGCAAGAATCCTATTCCATTCCAAGGTGAATGGATCCCCAAATACGAGGAGATCCACAACGATGGGATACTGGAATCGGGAGAAGAGTCCTGCACAAGAGGGACTCCTACTGCTGCACATTCTGGAAAAGGGCCTTCCTCAACCAAATGGAGAACCAAGGGAAACGGAGAGGAAGACCAGATGGGACTTTCTGAGGTCTGCAGCAGCCAAAGGGATGATCATACCTAATCCAAAGACATTAAGAGGATTAGCGATGAAGATGGTCACTCCCAACTATAGTAAGCAGCTCCGGAGAGAAGAACAAGAAAAGGGAATAGCCACCCCCAGTTCTGTTATTAGACAAATAGGACTTTAGATGGCTAGTTCCCGCCTTAACGATAGATTCCTATTAGGCTGACCAAGGCCAAACAAAAGTTTCTAGGGAATTTAATAGGATATTGATTCATATGTAATGTATCTGGAAATCACTAAATGAACTTAAGGATATGTTCCAAGTGATATCTTTTAAATGAATCAAACTTGTTTCTCTCGCAATCTGTGTTCGAAAGGTAGTTCGAGAGGTCACCCGATCAGTTTGTCTACATACATTATGTCTCGAAGAAGGGTAGTTCGAGAGGTCACTTCGAAAGATAACAAACTGATATCTCTGAAAGGAGGAATAAGGAGGGTTAGGGATCAAAGGGAAGATCCCTAACCAGATCAAGATGGAGGAATAAGGAGGGTTAGGGATCAATCACTCAGGGGGAAGATCCTTAACCAGATCAAGACGGAAGAATAAGGAGGTTTAGGGATCAATCACTCAGGGGGAAGATCCTTAAACTCATGAGGAAGATCATTCACCTTCGAAAGGTGAATTTGATAAGCTCAACGGATATATGAGGTGGAACGGCTATCTTTGGACATAAATGCTAGCCACGTGGTCATCGGTTACTGACGGTTTTTCGCACTTAAGGGCATTATCTTGATTAGTGGGAGCATGCTTATTTTAAAATATCAATACTCCACTGTCTCAAAGCTTAAACCGTTCTATACTTTACCGAAATACCCTTACCAAAATACCTTATAAGCTGACCGTTATCAGGGGTATTTCTGACTTCTTACATCTTTTAAATCAACCGGGATCCTTCCACGGGTCAAACTCTCAACCCTACCCATACATCCAACCCGAATCCGTCTAATATAAAAGCAAAATCCTTCTTCTTTACCCGGATTCATACTCAAAACCATATACCCAAAATCCCCAAATCCTTAGACGCTGTACACATTCCCTCCAAAACACACAAACTTTCTTCAATGGCGTCTGAATCATCATCTTCTTCATCTTCATCTTCATCCTCCAGTGCATACCAGAGAGAGCTAGACCACATACGCTCTCAGATTAAACAAGTCAAGGCGGGAAGCATCCTTGACAAAGATGGCTTCATCACCCACTCACCAAATCCAACAATGGCGGAGAGAGTCTTGAAGAAATTTGAGAAGGCAGGACTAATGCGGTACATGACGCATGACTACCAAACCATTCATGACCTCGACTACACAGAATGGTTCGCTCATGCCAAGGTCACGAAGGGCAAGATTGAAAGCCGCTTCAACGAAATAGCCATAACAATCTCTGTGGGTGATTTACGAGCAGCATTCGACTTTGCTACATCGGAGGAGGCAGTCAAGCACCTATCGGACTACAACATGGATAAGCAGGAGTTTTGGGACAAAATCCGATTGGAGACTGCACCACCCAGAGCATCCTCTGCCCTCCGCAGATTTCATTTGAAGGAGAGGTTTGCCCTAGCCGCCGAGCTCATCATAAAATTCATCCTCGGCAAGGTGTCCGGAACAGACGAAGTCAATCTGGACACTCTGAAAATCCTCCACGCTATCTGGAACAACAACAAGTTGGACTGGGCTCACATCATCTTCNTCACGAAGGGCAAGATTGAAAGCCGCTTCAACGAAATAGACATAACAATCTCTGTGGGTGATTTACGAGCAGCATTCGACTTTGCTACATCGGAGGAGACAGTCAAGCACCTATCGGACTACAACATGGATAAGCAGGAGTTTTGGGACAAAATCCGATTGGAGACTGCACCACCCAGAGCATCCTCTGCCCTCCGCAGATTTCATTTGAAGGAGAGGTTTGCCCTAGCCGCCGAGCTCATCATAAAATTCATCCTCGGCAAGGTGTCCGGAACAGACGAAGTCAATCTGGACACTCTGAAAATCCTCCACGCCATCTGGAACAACAACAAGTTGGACTGGGCTCACATCATCTTCGACTGCCTCAAACATCAAGTGCAGAGCTCAGTTTCCTACTCCGACCTGACAATCTACAAAAAGGTTGGTTTTGGCTTTGTTGTTCAATTTCTATTGAGACTGAAGGGCTTCGAACTGAGGGAAGGGCGAGAGGTTCATCGGAATACCTATATGGGTAGAACGAAACCTCAAGCTAAGGCAAAAGGTGCTAAGGATGCATCTTCACCCTCAAAGCCTAAGGGAAGGGGCAAAAGGAAAGTCCCAGCTAAGGAGAAGCGCTCTGATGACGAGCTTTTGGACACCCCAGTCAAGAGGGTTGAATTGAAAAGGAAGGCCAAGAGGACCAAGACTGCTGCTGTCACCCAGGTTCGAGAGGTGACACCGTCCGTTATACAAGTACCATTTGAGGACAGGGCACAAGCCCAGGGGGAACCTCAGGCTACACTGGCCACTGAGGTTGAGAGAGTGCCCCCTACCAAGTCCCTGTCAGGAACTTTAAGTGTTGATATACTTGCTGTTGATGGTGCTGAGGATGTTGATGAATCTGTTGGTTTGCCTCAAGAGGAGGCTCGAGAAGTTGAAGGTACTGGGATCAGTGATCCAGTACAGGGTATTGTTGAGGAACCACGACAGGTGGTTCGAGAGGTAGATATTCCAGCAGCTGAAGATCTAGACTGTGTGGTGGCTGCTGATGGTCAGGGCACTGTGGTCAGGAACCCAGTGCAAGCTTTTCTGAATGATGGGTTGACACATGATCTCTCGATTGTTCGAGAGATAACTGAACAAGCTGTGGAGTGTGCATCAGTAACAGAAATCCTACCTGCTGACTCTGATGAGCTGAATGCTGANGTCACCCAGGTTCGAGAGGTGACACCGTCCGTTATACAAGTACCATTTGAGGACAGGGCACAAGCCCAGGGGGAACCTCAGGCTACACTGGCCACTGAGGTTGAGAGAGTGCCCCCTACCAAGTCCCTGTCAGGAACTTTAAGTGTTGATATACTTGCTGTTGATGGTGCTGAGGATGTTGATGAATCTGTTGGTTTGCCTCAAGAGGAGGCTCGAGAAGTTGAAGGTACTGGGATCAGTGATCCAGTACAGGGTATTGTTGAGGAACCACGACAGGTGGTTCGAGAGGTAGATATTCCAGCAGCTGAAGATCTAGACTGTGTAGTGGCTGCTGATGGTCAGGGCACTGTGGTCAGGAACCCAGTGCAAGCTTTTCTGAATGATGGGTTGACACATGATCTCTCGGTTGTTCGAGAGATAACTGAACAAGCTGTGGAGTGTGCATCAGCAACAGAAATCCTACCTGCTGACTCTGATGAGCTGAATGCTGAAATCACATCTCGATTGAATCAAAGTGTTGAGAATGTATCGAGTTTGGACGACTTCTCCAGAGTACTTCGCTGGATCAACTGGAGAACAGGTCCCTTTGATCAATTGATCTCAAGAGCAGCAGAGATGGAGGCTGAGGAACGATTTGCACTAAACTGGTTAGATCTCACTGAAATCCCAGCCGACGAGCTTCAAAACCGTGCCCATGAGATGCAAGTAATCAGGAGTAATCTTGGTCGATCTGACAAAGGAAAGGGCATAGCTGTTGATGCACAAGAAGATGAAGCCGAGCCTGAAGAAGATCCTGAACTAGATGCTCAATTTCGAGAGGATATCAGGCTTGCCACAGCAATATCCTTGGGACAAAGTGTAGAACACACGAGAGGTCCAGGAGAGACCTCTGGGGTTGCTCGAGATGATGCTGACACTCCTACTCCAACTGCAGCAATCCCCTTGTCCCAAGTGAGTGAATCTGCTCTAGAAGACCAGGTAGCTTCGAGAGGTGAATCTGAGACCTCTGAAGCACATGAGGTGGCACCTAACTCTGTCTTACTACTGCCACCACCTGAGTCCACACCCTCGAATGCAATAGATGAAGCTCAGACAGTTCGAGAGGGTGAAATTTTGTTGCTCCAACTCCCAGGCTTTCCCATCGATATGGTTAATAGGGAAAGGTGGAGTGCACCAGTTGCTCCTGAGATAATAGATATTCCAGATTCACCAGAGCATACTGAAGTGCAAACAAGTGAGCAACAAGAGCAGAATGAGGAGAACCCTGCTGGTTCGAGAGTTGAGGTTCAAGAAGGTGGAAACCGGGAAGCACCTGCCGATGAATCAACTCCTCCAGTAGATGATCACGTTCCCAGCACTGGTTCGAGAGGTAGTGTTGAGGGGGAACCTCAATCAGATGGAAACCGGGAAGCATCTGATGCAGAGACTCCCACCTTGGCCAATCCTACCTTACCAGCAGCTGAAGCTGAGGCTCCAGGTTCGAGAGGTGAAGAGCAAGAAGTGATCCATCCCTCAGGTGGAAACCGGGAAGCACCTGATATGGAGCTACCTTCGAGCTCTGATCCCAGTGTCCCTGCTGAACCTCAGGAAGTCAGTCGAGAGGTGGACTCGCAATTGCAAGTCATGGGTGGAAATCTGGAAGCACCCAAGTCCCCTCCAACGAAAGGTACATCTCGATCCTCATCTCCTACTTCTGACTATGATCAACAGGCCGAAGAAGTCTTCATTGGCGAAGTGCGTCAATTCATGGCTGATCAATCTCAGAAGATGGCTCAGCTCGAAAGAATACTCGCTGTGGTCCGCAATGCTGCAATGCCTGCTGATGGCACAAGTGAATCCCAAGGCCGTCATGCCGAACTTCTCGAACAGGCAATATGGGCTGAGGATGCAGCACGGAAAGCCACTGATGAAGCCGCTGTAGCTCGAGCAGAGGCTGCAAGTGCGAGGGCTGAATTAGCCGAGATGCGAGCAGAGCTGCGAGCCTTCCAATATTCCAGTGAACTTCGACAGGATGTGATGAAGGCCATACTCGATGACCTGTCGAACCAAGTCCCTGCCCAACTTCAAGCTATTTTCGAAGGTATGTCCACCCTCCTCTCCCGTACTGATGATGCCAACAAGGGGGAAAATAAAGAGAAAAAGAAGGGGGATACAACGGGCAAGAAAAGGGCAGCAAGTGAACCAGCTGGACCTCCTCCTCCTTCAAAAGTTCCAAAGTCAACAAGAAAACAAATGGAGGAAGCTGAAAGAGCAGATATGTTAAGGATCCAGCGTTCACTGGAAATAGGAGAAAGAAGAGAAGAAGACAAGGAAATCAGAAGAAAGAAACAAGAACAACAAACAGCCAAAGAGAAGAAAGACAAGCTACTCCTACAGAGCTACAAGGCAGGGACCAAAGAAGACTCAAACGAATATCTTCATGGAATCATAGTAAGTCTTCTTACCAAAACTGACTTAGCTCTTCATAGCGGTCTCACTCTTCCGGAATGCATCGAATGGTGGAGAGATGGGGTGATTGAAGGCAACTTCATAGGTGAAGCCTTTGTCAATTACCTTCACCTGGATATATCAAACGAATATCTAGAGCAGGTGAACTTTGAAGACCTCCACAAGACACGAGCAGCCATAAACGAGAAGAGGAAAGCGAATAAGCAGTAAGCTCTCGATGTCTAAATGCATTCGAATTTGATGTTGTTCTTTATCTTCTCTCTTTTCTTCTAAAGCCCTGTAAAACACTCCTGTTATGATAATATATATATCTTTTGTTGGGGTGTTGCGTGAGTTTNATGTTGTTCTTTATCTTCTCTCTTTTCTTCTAAAGCCCTGTAAAACACTCCTGTTATGATAATATATATATCTTTTGTTGGGGTGTTGCGTGAGTTTACTTATTCATGCTTTAGTAGATCAGTTGTCAAACTTACCATATGCGCTGAAAATAAAATCAATGCTTTTTCTTTTTCAAATCAGCCATATAAGTAAGTATAAGTGTTGGCATCATCAAAAAGGGGGAAATTGTTAGGAACATCATGTAATAGGTTTTGATGATACCAACTGTTAAGTAAGAATCCCCAAGTCTCGATACATAGGCAAAACAATGTAAGTTCGATAAGTAAACTAAGAGCGAAAATACAACCGGGTAATTTGAGCTCAACTCGGGAAATATTTAAGCTTAAGGTAAACTTGTTTGAACAACTTAGAAGTTTTCGTGTTGTAAGCAAACAGATAGATCAGAAGCAGGCACGAGACAACTCTGGAGGAATAAGGGTCTACGAGACATCAACTAAGTCTCGAGACACAAGCCAAGTTCGAGAGGTAAGGACCTCTCGATATACCTATCGAGTTCGAGACGTAAAGAATATTCGAGAGATAGACCTCTCGATACATGGGATTGAAACATCAAGTGGTCGAGACATCTTTTATGGTCTCGATAAACCGGCACTTCTCCAAGAGGCTGAATGTTAGTCAACAGGTGCAGATAAAATACTCTAAGTTTGGAGAAGAAGAATATCATGGAGATAAAATATTGAAGAGGTGCTGAGCGGGAGGTTTCAAAATGGACGGAAGTGGATGACACGTCAGACCTCCACCACAAACGGTCAAGAAGTGCACCAATCCTGAAGTGGTCAGATTCCCCAAACAAGGAATGATGGGAACATAAAAAGAGTAACTTTATCCAAAAGAAGCAAGTGAAGCATGAACTCAAGAAAGTGGAATATGGAATATTCACTACAAAACAAAAGGCTCAAGTTACAAGACCACTACTCCATGAAAAATGCTGAAATTGTGCAAAGACCCATGTTCGGCGTGGGAGACCAATTTCAAACGGAATAGTTTTCCCTCCAACGGAACTATTCTTCTACTCTCATATATAAGGACGTAAAGACACAGAAGAAA
>NC_044920.1:9898086-9915474 GCF_003576645.1 Ipomoea triloba | reverse complement strand
ATTTCCGCTGCGCATAAAACTTTGTCTTCACCTCGTGAGGTATCGAACCTAAACATCCTAAGTTCAATACACACGAGAGGTCGAAAAGATTTGCAAAATCTTATACAAGTCTATTCACCCCCCCCCTCTAGACTTGTACCCCATCCCCTTGGGACCAACAGAGGAATCTCTCGAAGTCGTCCTGGAAGCAGCAAGGAAAGGAAACATGTACATAGTGGATTGGAGATCTGCCAAACCATCCCTATGTATGCTGGCAAGGAGCAAGGAAGACTTATGCTGGAATTGGCACAGTAAGCTTAGCCATCTGAACTTCAAAACTATCAACAAGCTTACTAAGAGGAACCTTGTGGAAGGACTGCCCAAAGTTACGTTTCGGAAGGACAAGATTTGTGAGGCATGTCAACGTTGTAAACAGATCAAATCCTCTTTCAAAACCAAAGCCGAGACATCATCTACTAGACCACTAAGTCTTCTCCATATGGACTTATTTGGCCCAGTAGATCCACCCAGCCTGAGAGGAAGAAAGTACACTCTTGTGGTAGTAGATGACTACACAAGATTCACCTGGACCGTGTTCTTAACGAAGAAAGGCGAGACAAAAGTTGCTCTACCAAATCTTTTGAAGCAAGTTCAAGTTGAAAAGAATGTCTCGATACTAAAGATTCGGTCAGATCAAGGAGGAGAGTTCGTTAATCAAGTTATCGAGAGCTACTGCAACGAGAACGGTATTCATCATCAGTTGTCAGCTGCTCGAACGCCTCAACAGAACGGGGTTGCTGAAAGAAGGAATAGAACTCTCAAGGAAGCTGCAAGGACCATGCTCTCGCAAGCCAACATATCTCAAGGATTTTGGGCAGAAGCAATCAACACAGCGTGCTATACCCAAAATCGGTCCTTGATCGTGAAAGGAGTTGGAAAGACTCCATATGAGTTGTGGAATGGAAGAAAACCGAATGTAAGCTACTTCCACACATTCGGGTGCAAATGCTATGTCCACAACAATGGGAAGACTCAGCTAAGAACTTTTGATGAAAAGGCAGATGATGGAGTATTTCTGGGATACTCATCGACAAGTAAAGCATTCAGAGTCTTCAACAAGCGGAGATTGGTGGTTGAAGAATCCATACATGTCTCTTTTGATGATAGAGCATCAACAGATCAACCATCAAAGTCAATGAAAGCAGCTGAGGAAGCTCAGTCGGAGTCAATCGAGAGATTAGACTCACCTCTCGATGAGAAGAAACCGATAGTTCGAGACGTAGCGGAACTCCAGTCAGAATCAGATGATGAAGAGCCTACCAAGAAGAAAGCTCCTGACTCAGTTGATCCGATCCAGATCATAGATGCTCAACCCACATCTCAACCTTCAACGGAAGTATTAACTGGGGAGCCACAACCCGACCTAAGATGGCTGAGAAGTCACCCTACTGATCAAGTGATTGGAGATGTACGTGACAGAGTTCGGACCAGATCAGCATACAGAGAAAGCATGTTTGCTTGCTTTCTATCTCAAATAGAGCCTAAGGTGATCGATGAGGCTCTATGTGATCCAGATTGGGTGCAAGCCATGTAAGAGGAACTTCATCAGTTTGAACGGNCCAGTGTTACATTCAAGAACAAAACACATTGATATCAAGTATCACTTCATCCGAGACCATGTTGAGAAAAAGGATATAACTTTAGAATACGTTGCAACGGAGGAGCAACTAGCAGATATTTTCACAAAGGCGTTATGTGAAAATAGATTCTCTCAACTAAGGTTAGAATTGGGAATGATAGAATTGGGGTGAATAATCAAATCTTATCTTCTTGTATTTAGTGCCATGAACTGTTTCGCATGTGAGGAGCGGTTTCATCAACTTTATGGCAGCTTTGGAGTTACATAGCATTGAATGGTCATTCATATGGCATCCCGTGACTCTACAGTGTTAACCTTCTGGGCTATAAATAGAGGGTTTTCTTCAGCAGTTTATGTCATCGACTTCTTCATGGAGAAGAAGAAAGGAAAAGACGATGTACCATTCTGGTATAGAGGGAGAAAATCAGCAACGAAGTCCAAAGACTTTCAAGGAGAGAACTATCCAGAATCAACGAAGGGTGAACAGATTACGGAGCTTCCTGATAATCCGAGCAAGCATCCTATTCCCATCCAAGGTGAATGGATCCCCAAATGCGAGGAGATCCACAACGATGGGATACTGGAGTCAGGAGAAGAGTCCCGTATAAGTGGGACTCCTACAGCTGCACATTCTGGTAAAGGAACTCCCTCAACCAAATGGAGAACCAAGGGAAGGGGAGATGAAGCCTGTGAGGAAGGTAGCAGCAGAGAAAAGGACAAGAAGGAGTAGCCACCTCTAGTACTGTTATTAGGATAAATAGGACTTTAGATGGCTAGTTCTTGTTCTAACGTTAGATTCCTATTAGGCTGTCCAAGGCCAAACAAAAGTTTCTATGGAATCTAATAGGATATTGATTCATATGTAATGTTCTCGAAAATCACTAAATGAACTTAAGGAAATGTTCCAAGTGATATCTTTTGATGAATCAATCTTGTCTCCGTATCGCAATCTGTGTTCGAAAGGTAGTTCGAGAGGTACATGTTCAGTTTGCCTATTTGTGTTATGTCTCGAAGAAGGGTAGTTCGAGAGATCACTTCGAAAGATATCAAACTGACTATCTACGTATCTCTAAATGGAGGAATAAGGAGGGTTAGGGATCGATCACTCAGGGGGAAGATCCTTAACCACAGGAATGCTTAGATGGAGGAATAAGGAGGTTTAGGGATCAATCACTCAGGAGGAAGATCCTTAAACTAGCAAAGTCGAGAGTTTACCTTCGAGAGGTAAAACTAATGAGCTCAACGGATATATGTGGAATGGCTAACTTTGGGCATTAATGTTAGCCACGTGGTCTTCGGTTACTGACGGTTTTCCGTTCTTAAAGGCATTATCTTGATAAGTGGGAGCATGCTTATATAAATATCATCTCTTTATATCCCACTATCCAAAACCGTATTATATCTTACCAAAATACCCTTACCATACCTTACATACATAACCGTTATAAAGGGTATTTCTGACCTTTCATTTCTTTTAAATTAACCGGGATCTCTTTTTCGGGTCAAGCTCTTAACCCTACCCATATATCCAACCCTAATCCACATGATATAAAAGCCAATTTCTTCTTCCTCACCCGGATTCAAGCTCAAACCGAATACTCAAAACCCCCAAATCCTAAACACTGTACACAATCCCTCCAACACCTCAAACAATGGCGTCTGAATCATCATCATCATCTTCCGATGCATACCAGAGGGAGCTGGAACACATACGCTCTCAGATAAAACAAGTCAAGGCGGGGAGTATCCTTGACAGAGATGGTTTCGTTGCTCACTCGACGAACCCAACGATGGCGGAGAAAGTCCTGAAGAAGTTCGAAAAAGCAGGACTTATGAAATACATGACACACGACTACCAAACCATTCATGAACTCGACTTCACTGAATGGTTCGCGAATGCCAAGGTCACGAAGGGCAAAATAGAGAGTTGGTTCAATGAGATCCATATCACGACCTCTGTTGGTGACCTCAGAGCGGCATTCGACTTCGCGACGTCGGAGGAAGCAGTCCAGCACCTCTCGGATTACGACTTGGACAAACAAGCTTTTTGGGATAAAATCCGACTGGAGACTGCATCGCCCAGAGCATCCTCTGCCCTCTGCAAGTTCCACCTAAAGGAGAGGTTTGCTCTTGCTGCCGACCTTATCATGAAATTCGTGCTCGGCAAGGTGTCTGGAACTGATGAGATTAATCTGGACATCCTCAAAATCCTCCACGCCATCTGGAACAACAACAAAATGGACTGGGCACATATCATCTTCAATTTCCTTCAACAGCAAGTGCAGAGCTCAGTCTCCAACACCAACCTGACGATCAGTAAAAAGGTTGGTTTCGGTTTTGTTGTTCAATACCTTTTAAGTTTGAAGGGCTTAGAACTGAGGGAAGGGCGAGAGGTTCATCGGAATACCTATATGGGTAGGACGAAATCTCAAGCTCCAAAGGCTAAAGGTGTTAAGGTTACACCTTCTCCCTCAAAGCCTAAAGGAAGGGGTAAAAGGAAAGCCCCAGCCAAGGAGAAGGAATCTGATGATGAGCCTCTGGATACCCTGATCAAGAAGGTTGCCTTGCCAAAGAGGGCTAAAAAGGCCAAACTATCACTCAAATTCGAGAGGTAACACCTTCAGCAATCCAAGTACCATTCGAAGACAGGGCACAGGCCCAGGGGGAACCGCAGGCTACACTGGCCGCTGAGGTTGAGAGAGTGCCCCCTACCAGATCCATCTCAGACGAAATGTTTGTTGCTCTGAATGTTGATGGTGCTGGCTTTGCTGATGAATCCTTGGTTATACCTCGAGAGGAAGCTCGAGAGATTGAAGGTACTGGGATCAGTGATCCAGTACACACAGATGTTGAGGAACCACGAGAGGTGGTTCGAGAGATAACAGTGGAAGCTGCATCGGCAACAGAAATCCTGTCTGCTAACTCTGATGAGCTGAATGCTGAAATCACTTCTCAGTTGGATCAAAGTACTGAAAATATGTCTAGCTTGGATGACTTCTCCAGAGTACTTCGATGGATCAACTGGAGAACAGGTCCGATTGATCAACTGGTTTCGAGAGCAGCAGATATGGTGGCTGAGGAGGACTTTGCTTTAAATTGGTTAAACCTCACTGCAATCCCAGCCAATGAACTTCTGAATCTTGCCCATGAGATGCACATGACCAGGAGAAATCTTGGTCGATCTGACAAAGGAAAGGGCATCGCTGTTGATGCGCAAGAAGCTGAAGCCGAGCCTGTAATGGATCCTGAATTAGAAGCTCAATTTCAAGAAGATATCAGGCTCGCCACTGCATTATCCTTGGGACATCAAGTAGAGGTTACGAGAGGTCCAGGAGAGACCTCTGGGATTGCTCGAGATGATTCTGAGAACCCAATACCAACAGCCGCAATCCCCTTGTCCCAAGTAAATTTCTCTGCTCTAGACGAACAGGTAGCAGCTTCGAGAGGTGAATCCGAGACCTCTGAAGCACTTGAGGTGGCACCCAGCTCAGTCGTATTGCTGCCACCACCTGAGTCCACACCCTCGAATGACACCGATGAAGCACAGATAGTTCGAGAGGGTGATATTCCGTTGCTCCAACTCCCAGGCTTTCCCATAGCTATGGAACTGCCTTCACCATTCCTACTACCAAATGGCACAGCATCAACCTTTGCAGCTAGGATGGTCGAAAGAGAAAGGTGGAGTGCACCAGCTGCTCCTGAAACAATAGTAATTCCTGACTCACCTGAGCAAGCTGAGGTGCGATCTGATGAGCAACGAGAGCAGAATGTCCAAAGTCCTGCTGGTTCGAGAAGTACTGAAGAGGACGATGCAACCATCAAAGGTGGAAACAGGGAAGCACCTGTCGAAACTTCGTCTCAAACCTCACTAGCAGATGACCAAGTTCCCAGCACTGGTTCGAGAGGTGACGCTGAGGGGGAACCTTCATTGGATGGAAACCGGGAAGCGTCCAATACCGAAGATCTCTCCCTGGCTAATCCAATCCCAACAGTTGCTGAAGCTAAGGCTCCAGGTTCGAAAGGTGAAGAGCAAGAAGTGATCCATCCCTCAGGTGGAAACCGGGAAGCACCTGATATGGAGCTACCTTCGAGCTCTGATCCCTATGTCCCTGCTGGCCCTCAGAAACTCAATCAAGAGGTGGACTCGCAAATACAAGTCATGGGTGGAAATCTGGAAGCACCCAAGTCCCCTCCGACTAAAGGTACTTCTTCTCCTTCAACTTCTAATTATGATCAAAAGGCCGAACAAGCTTTCATTGGCGAGGTGCGTCAATTCATGGCCGATCACTCTCAGAAGATGGCTCAGATCGAGCGCATACTGACCATTGTTCGCAACGCTGCAATGCCTGCGGCTGGCACAAGTGAATCTCAAGCCAGCCATGACGAACTTCTCGAACAGGCAGTATGGGCTGAGGATGCAGCACGGAAAGTTGCAGATGAAGCTGCTGTAGCTCGAGCAGAGGCTGAAGGTGCGAGAGCTGAATTAGCTGAGATACGAGCAGAGCTTCGAGCCTTCCAATATTCCAGTGAACTTCGACAAGACGTGATGAAAGCGCTACTCGATGATCTGTCGAACCAAGTGCCTGCCCAACTTCAAGCACTCTTCGAAGGCATGTCCACCCTCCTTTCCCGAGCCGATGATGCCACCAAGGGGGAAAATAATACTCAGGGAAGGACATCAACAACTAGCAAGAAAAGGGCAGCAAGTGAACCAGCTGGACCTCCTCCAAAAGTTCCAAAGTCATTGAGCAAACAACTGGAGGAAGCGAAAAGAGCAGAAATCTTAAGGGTCCAGCATACACTGGAAATGGAAAGAAGGAGACAAGAAGACAGAGAAAGGAGAAGAAAAAGACAAGAACAACAAACGGCCAAAGAGAAGAGAGATGAGCAATTTATGAAAAACTTTAAGTCAGGGTTCAAAGATGACTCAACTGAGTACCTCAATGGAATCATAGTAAGTCTTCTTGCCAAAACTGACTTATCTCTTCATAGCGGCCTTAATCCTCTGGAATGCATCGAATGGTGGAGAGATGGGGTGATTGAAGGCAGCTTCATAGGTGAAGCTTTTATCAATTACCTTCACCTGGACGTATCAGATAAATATCTAGAGCAGGTGAACTCCAAGGACCCCATCAAGACACGAGCAGCCATAAACGAGGAGAGGAAAGCAGACAAGCAGTAAGCTCTCGATGTCTACATGCATTCCAAATTCATGTTGTTCTTTATCTTCTTTCTTTTCTGCTATTTCATGTAAAACATTCCCTTATATTAATGTATATATCTTTTGCTGGGGGTGTTGCGTGAGTTCTTACTTCATGTTTTAGCAGATTAGCTCGCTTGTCAAACTTACCGTATGCGCTGAAAATAAAATCAATGATCTTTTCTTGCTAATCAGGCATACAAGTAAGTATAAGTGTTGGCATCATCAAAAAGGGGGAAATTGTTAGGAACATATTGTAATAGGTTTTGATGATACCAAATGTAACCTATAATCCCCTAAGTCTCGAAAGATAGAATTATATGTAAGTTCGACAAGTAGACTAAGAGCGAAAATACAACCGGGTAACTTGAGCTCAACTCGGAAAATATTTAAGCTTAAGGTAAACTTGTGTGAACATCTTAGAAAGTCTCGTGTTGTAACCTTATAGATAGATCAGAAGAAGGCACGGGACAACACTGGAGGAATAAGGGTCTGCGAGACATCAACTAAGTCTCGAGACATAAGCAAAGTCCGAGAGATAGGATCTCTCGATACAACAACCCAGTTCGAGACATAAGCAGAGTTCGAGAGATAGATCTCTCGATACATGGGGATCAAGACATCAAACAATCGAGACATCAATCTTGGTCTCGATAAACTGACATTTCTCCAAAAGGCTGAATGACGATCAGGAAGCATGAATAAAGTTTGGAGAAGAAGAATATCATGGAGATAAAATATTAAGGAGGTGCCAGAAGTGGATGCCACATCAGAATTCCACAACAAACGGATAGAAGGTGCACTAATCCAAAGTCGGTCTTATTCCCTAAAACGAGGATCAATGGGAATTTAAAAAGAGTAACTTTTACCAAAAGTAGCAAGTGGAGCATGGACTCAAGAAAGTGGATTATGGAATATCCACTACCAAACAAAAGGTTCAAGTTACAAGACCACCACTCCATGAAAAATACTGAAAAGATGCAAGTCCCATACATAGCATGGGAGACAGATTTCAAACGGAATAATTTTCCCTCCAACGGAATTATTCCTCAACTCTCATATAAAAAGGATGTGAAGACACAAGTTCAAAAAAAAGAAGAAGAAGGTTGGTTCATTCGAAAATCTTAAGAGGTGTCTGATTAAAACGTTCAAAAGTGCAAGTGCTCAACTTGGAATATCATCCTGATATTCAACACAGCGAGAAAAACACATCTTAGTGTTTGAGAGAGTTACAAAGCTTAAACTGCTATACATCTAGAAGGTGACCGAAGCTGCTCTACATCGAAGTTGATTCAACGATAGCTTTTGGTCGGATTGGAGCTTGTTACACTCAACTGTGACAACCAAAGGTCCTTGCTTTGGATTAAGCAAGAAGAGGCGGAGTAACCTGGCAGCTGTCTAGTGAAGATCCTGAGGCTTGAGGCGGGCTTGGTGATCAAAGTTCAAGTGCTCGAGAGGTGGAGTAACTGGAAGCGGGGAGAAAAACCTGAGGAGAGGCGGAGTAACCTGGGAGCTGTCTTGTGAAGATCCTGAGGCTTGAGGCGGGCTTGGTGATCAAAGCTCAAGTGCTCGATAGGTGGAGTAACAAGAAGCGGGGCGAAAAACCTGAGGCTTGAGGCGGGCTTCGTGATCAAAGCTCAAGCGCTCGATATTGTACTAAAAAGGGAAGTTTTAGTGCAATCCTTCCAGGGAGTTTCTGGAAGAAGAGTGGACGTAGGCGGGTTGGCCGAACCACTTAAAAATCTCTCTCGCATTTACTTTCTGCTTTTATCTCTCGCTATCTAACTCTCGAACTGCACTGCATATAACCGCACCTCTCGAACTAACTCAAACTCGTGCTAACTAAAAGGGGATAACTTTTCCGCTGCGCATAAAACTTTGTCTTCATCTTGTGAGGTATCGGACCTAAACATCCTAAGTCCAATACACACGAGAAGTCGAAAAAGATTTGCAAAATCTTATACAAGTCTATTCACCCCCCCCCCCTCTAGACTTGTACCCCATCCCCTTGGGACCAACAGCCGCCCTTGAAACTGGAAAGTATTTTTCAAGGAACACCGTCTTCAAGTCATTCCATGTGGTGATGCTCCCGGAAGGTAGGTAATATAGCCAATCCTTTGCTGAATCTTTCAAAGAAAAAGGAAAGGCTCTCAACTTGATTTGTTCTTCAGTAACCCCCGTGGGTTTCATACTTGAACATACCACATGGAATTCCTTTAAGTGTTTGTGAGGATCTTCACCTGCAAGTCCATGAAAAGAAGGCAAGAGATGAATTAATCCAGATTTTAATTAAAATTGTACATTAGCATCTAAAGCAGGAAAAGTTATGCATAAAGGTTGTTGATCTAAATTTGGGGCTCCAAGCTCTTTTAAAGTCCGATTTTGAGCCATGGGTTTTTCTTCAAAATCAGAATGTGAGGAAGATGGGGAATCAGTAGCCAGTGCACTAAACTGCAATTTCCTACGAGCTTGTTTTCTTAAGTTGCGTAGAGTTCTTTCAATATCTGGATCGTATGGCAATATTTCTCGATTAGCAGATCAAGTTATAGGCATAAACCATAAAAGATATTGCAGAAATTAGACAAAGTAATGAAGACACAAAAGTTTATTAGTTTTTTTTTTGTTTTTGACAAATGACGAAGAATAAATGAATAAATAAGCAAACGAATAAACACAAAAATAAACTAGAAAAGCTCCCCGGCAATGGCACCAAAATTTGGCGAGCTGTCATAGGCTCCCAAATTAGAACCTTAAACATGTAGTAGTGAGAGTAAGGGTCGATCCCACGAGGAGTAACTAGTTTAATTTAAGACTTCAAATTAAAGAGGGGATTTGGTATGAAATTAACATTCAAAATAAGTAAACAAATAAATAAATAAGTAAATAAGAATAAAGAAGATGAGAATCAAGCCAAAGTTTACTAACTAAATCAATTGAATTTCAACACTTGGTCTAAGAAAACATTCACTACTGGACTTTAGTAACTGATCATAGATTCACGGTTAATTCATAAGTTGAGCATTCATTGTGGAATTAATTTCCTATTTTCCTTAGTCATAGGTAATCAAACGCAAGCTGTATCAACTACCCCTAACTACCAAATAACACAAGACAAGCACTTATATTTAACTTGATAGCAGCATTAAAATGAGAAAATCAATGAAACGGAATAACATAAACACATGCGGTTATGTTTAATTCATATTAATATTCTTCCTAGAACTAAATTAATACTAACGTCATATTAATAAATCCCAATTGCTACACAGATTAGAAAACCAATTAAACGAATCGTTAACTAATCTAGCAATAAACTGTTCAAGTAATTAAACTAGTAGGCCTCCTAGCAATTAACTGGAACAGTCATATAAAATAAAACACAGAGAAATATCAATTACTCAAATGAAGATGAATTCAATATAAAAAAAAATTAATTCCATCTCACAGTACAAATTGATCCAGGGTTCATGTAATCTTGACCAAGTTTAGAGAATTAGCCTCGTAGGGCCATGAACCAGACAATATTAACAGAAAAATAAATCTTGTAAACTGGAGAAACTATCAAATTATGCACAGCTAGTCTGATTTCCCAACAACAAGAACTCACTACTATTTATACACTATTAATCCTAACAAAAACTCTTAAATTGAGGAAAATAATTAATCTGAAAATTAATTTGAACCTCTCAAAAATAGACCCAAATGGTGAAATTATTCCTTGCCATCCATTCTCCTGCTGACCAACGAAATCGTCTCTAATTAACAGAAGCTTCCGTCGAAATTTTTGCTGTGATTTTGACGAAGCATCTGCTGCCCTGTCGCTCCTCGTACGTATGTAAAGCTGCGCAAAAACCAACATAAACATTTGAATTTCCCTTTCCTTTTGTTTTGTTCATTTAGTAATTAGGTTATTATATATCTTGGGCTATTTTATTAAACAAATAAAGAATGGACCATAATGTTTTGGGCTCAAAATAATACTTAAATCATAACAAAGAATTAGGCTAAAAACTTGTTGGGCTCAAACTTAAAATTATTAACTAAATAAAATATTATTTAATTTATTGATTACTAAACTCTAAAAATTAATAATTATTATATAATAATAAATAATTAATGTAAAAATATTATAAAGATGTACATAAAAAAAAAGTATAAAATATGTCTATCATGCTCCTAGGGATTGTTCCCTAGGATCCGATTTGACATTCAGGTTATACCCAACCTCAAGGCTATAGACAAGACAAATCTCAGAGAATGTCAAGTGCTTTGGGTACTCGTGTGAATGATTGACTTTATCATTCTCTTATCATCTTCTCGAATCAACCGACATTGATTGTTCGGTTTTATGAGTTTGACTCTTCCACTCTTCGGCCTACAACTATTATAGTCCTCAGTCTTCGTTTCTTTGAGTCTACGAGTCTTCAAGTCTTCGTGTCTTCAAGTCTTCAAGTCTTCAAGTGTTCGGCTTGAATTCTTTTACTTGAGAAAAGATAGAGAGTAAGGACTCGTCTAACTACGACTCAGATAGGAATTCGTCATTCTAAACAATAAAGGATACAAACAAGGATTGGGAGGTCTCCTCGGGTCTTTGGTATCATCAAAATCAATAGTTCGGGGTTCCTAACACTTCGTTAATGATAAATAATCCATCTAACTTGAACTTAACTAATATTCTACCTCGGTTTGGATCATAGCATATATACATTATTTTGTTGTTGTATCTTGAAGTGGGAAATGGGATGGCAGGTTGACAGGCATTCAACTCATGAGACCCAAAGAGAATGGACAGACAAGAGACAAGAAATTCTAGATGAGCAAAAGGGGAAGATGGATCAACTCCGAAAGGAGTATGACAACAAGCATTCCAACCCACCCAAGTGAAGGAAATTGAAGGATGGAGGACTGTTCCTTGGGAAATGCTGGTTTCTTTGTTTAGATTTCGACTACTTGATGGCTAATTGTGGACAATGTTTTGTTTTGTTTAATTTCTTTTCATCTCGTTCTAGTAGCAAACAATTGGTAACTTGCTTGATGCTACCGTTAATGAAGTTTCGTCTAGCCAAGGACGTTAAACGTGGCGCTCTTGGAAGACACCCCAAGCAAAAAAAAAAAAAAAGAAGAGAAAGCCAAAAGAGAAAAGTGAGAAGTAGTAAAGGTTGACGTTTATATTCTTTATTCTTAGCGCTAACCTTTGTTGTACGGAAATTTTTTAGGGGCTGCGACTTGTCAGGATGCTTGATTGTCTAAGGAAGGGATATGCTCGGTTGGTATATTTGTCTATCCCTTTTTCATTTCGATGCCCCGTTTAACTCTAAAGTGTGAAAATATTTTCTAAGAGTTTTGTTTGTTTTGATGCACATATGATGAGCTTGACATGACTTTGATTTATGAATGGGTGCATATTTGTTGTCCTAGCCCGGAAACACTTCTACGTGTGAAAAAGCATTCTTGATATTTGATTGAGAGATCCCTGCTCCTCCTTCCACCGTTCCTCATGGCAACATCGAGTACGATGTTGAGTTTTAAAGTGTAGAAAGTATGCATTGCTTTTATATAAGGTTTAATGCTTGAGTTGATTGTTTTTTTTTTAACAAAGCATATATTGAATAAAACGGGAGGCCAAAGCCTTACAGACGCCTTAGGCCCAAAAGTGACCTAAGGCTCACAATCAACTCCGAGGCCCAAAGGCCTTACAATCTCAAAAAAGCCCAAAGGCCTACAAAACATAAGGGCTATCATCTAGCCTAGCAAAGAAGGCCCAAATGGGCTGCTAAATTTAAACAAAAATCTAATAGATCCAAACTAAAAACCACCAAAAGAGGCCACTCCGCCCAGTCCAGTCCACCATATAATTCATCACTTCATTGTGCTCAAGCCCATCAAACTTGAGCCCATCTTCAAACATCATTAACCAACCCATCTCTATTGTAATTCTGAAAAATACGGCCCAACTTAGATTGGCCATTAAGCTCTTCTCTCAATCATTACTGCATGGACCATGGTCCACACAGCTATGTGGACCATAAATAAAAAATACATTTTTAATATACTAAAAGTACATTATTTTTGTACTGAAGGTACATTATTTTTGTACTGGAAATACATTATTTTATGGTACTATAAAATAATGTACCTTCAGTACAAAAATAATGTACCTTATATTCATGATCCACACAGCTTATATTCATGGTCCACACAGCTACGTGGACCATGGTCCACATAATAATTTGCCCTTTTCTCTTTAACACACCATATTAAGTCAATATGGCATTCAAATAGATTGGGACCATACGGCCCAACCATACTCCAGCCCAAACAGCCCCTACTTAAAGGCTCATATTAATCCATCTCTTCAATTTCCTCTCAGCCTAATCAAACTGAGCCTTATCTCAATTAAACCATCACTTGCATTCGGCCCACAAATAATTGATCCAAGTATAATTCAGCCCATGAACACATCTGATTTCCAGTCCATACGGCCATATTATTCCAGCTCCATTTAATTCATGCGCATAATTCTCATCAGTACTGCCCAGATTCACATTCAACCTTCAAAGCATCATTTTCACTCCATCTCTCATATCATCGTCCATTCCGCAAGCAACATTGCCATGACAGCAACATCCTTGCCGCAACCCTTTCCAATCATAAATCCAGCTCTTCAGCCCATATGCAGATTCTTCCACCTATGAGCTCTTGGTTTGGCCTCAAGATCCTACCCAACAAATCATTTTCAGCACCCCAAGCAGGACTCTGCTTAACAATTTCTAAGAAAATTGCAGCTCCTCTCTCAGCCTTGCCTTTCCCTTCTTCAAGATAGGCCTTCTTCTCTTTGTCAAACACAGTCCACAAATAGTCATTCACAGCCTTCAAAGCCTCATTCACCCTTCTCTCAAATTCTTTATCCTTTCCCATAAACTCTTTCACAATTCCTACCCAATCCATATTGTTTTTAATCACCCTCCCCTTCTTCTTACTTGATGCATTTGAGCTTCCCTCACTCTCACAACCCCCATTCTTTTTTGTAGCTGGGGAGTCCCTATCAATCCAACCCAATTCCTTTTTCAATGTACTACCAATCTCCTTACCTTCCCTCACTAGTTTTAATACAAAGATCTCATTAGCCTTCTTAACTAGTTCATCAGTACTCTCATCATAAATCTCCTTTCCCAACTCTTTAAAAGCACGTTGGTAAAAGTTGTCCACCTCCTGCTTAGCTTCTTCAATCACTTTTATCAAATCACTATCATCCCCTGCCTTATTCTTTAAATTCTCAGCACATGTTCTATAGCTAACTAAGCTAGACTTTTCCTCCTCCGAGCTAGAGTCCTTAACATCTTCCTTCCTTGCCACATTACTCACCTCATTTTCCACTTCTTCTCTCCTTACTTCCACAGCATTGACTACTGCTTCTGCTATATTTCCTCCTACTTCAGTCATAGGGACATTTCCACAAGCAAGTGGCATGCCCTTATTCATAGTCAGAATTTCATTCATAGCTTCTCCTGCTTTTGCCAATGGAGCCTTTTCACAAGCAGTTGGCGTGCTTCTATTCGCATTCAGAGCTTCATCAGACTCACATGGCTCTGTTTCAGCACCTCCATTTTCCTCCATCCTTCTACTAGTATTCCCTTCTTCCCCCACCAGATTACGTTCTCCAGTTCGTGACCTCCTACAGTCGCTCATTCTATGCCCAAATCGAGAGCAATACAAACAAAATTTTGGCATCCATTCATATTCGACTCTCTACCAAAAGCCCTTCAAACCATTCCCAATCTCAATCCATACTCTCTCCACTAATGGTCTACTTACATCAATTTCCACTCGCACCCTTGCAATACTAGGTCGAGCTCTCTTCATTGTTGCGGAATCCATAAACAGAAATTTCCCAATCGATCCACACAGTCTGTCAAACGAGTTAAACAAATGCAATGGGAGATTAGGGAATAAAATCCATACCGGAACAAGCGAAGAGTCCTTCCATGGCTTCCAATCAGGCGACCAACGCGAGAGCCAAACACTCGCCCCACCAACTGTCATACGGTTTCTTCCGAGAATTACTCTGCAATCATCTTCAGATGCGAATCGGAGCAGGACGGTGTTCGCACTTAGCGATCCAATTTGAACATCGCCAGATATACGCGATCGAAGATCAGTCCTAATCAAATCCATGGAAGGTCTGTGTGACACCCCAACCTTACACAAGCCGAGATAGCTAAACTTTAACACAAAAGCTGCCTATCTCAACTATCAAACACAACTATCAAACATAGCGAAAGCGATTTATAACCTAAGGGGTATCATGCCACATCTAGATAAGAAAAACACGGCCTAGATGCACAGGCTAACCAAAAGAACTGAACTGCATAAATATAAATCCTCACATAATGTCAAAACATCCAAAATCTAAACAAGAGTATATAATGTCATCATTGGCACACAGGCCCAAAACATAACGTCTAAACAACATCACTATGTCTAAGCCGCCTCATAAAGATAAGCTCTAACGCGCTCTCGCTTAGACTTATTCCATACTTGGAAAACATACAAGAAACCATTAGCAAAAGACTGCTAAACAACCATCATTCACACCCACAAGGAAATACATATATATATTAAGTTTGTAAATAGGTTTACACACCCATATAGAATATATACACCAACGAACTGTTCAGCATTTAAAATCAGATACTCAACAACAACGCGATGAATAAAGGATAAACCAAAACTTTCCAACAATACCAATATCCAACATAATTGCACAAGACAACAAGTCTATAACGGAATATCAACCGAACCATGAATTCAATAGAATACTCATAAGAAACGACCAAACAAGAATATATACAAGAATATTCAATAACCAACAAGATATGATACAACTCAGGAATCAAGTAAGAGACCAAACAGACCTCAACCTAAGGATAACACCAACCCTTACCCTCCAACCGACATACCAATCCTCTTACCAATCATCAATCCCAAACTCAGTTCACAGAGGCAAATAATGCCCAAATCATAAAGGCAAATAGTGCCCAAAATATACAGAGGCAAATTGTGCCCAAAATATACACGGAGGCAAATGGTGCCCAAATACACAAATGGCAAGTAGTGCCCATATACACAAATTACAAATAGTGCCCATATACACAAAGGCAAATCGTGCCCGAATACACAAGGATACTCAAAGATCCACCATCCACATCTAACCTCAGACTCAGCCCCAGAACAACAGCTCACAGTGTTCATCTCATATTATGAACACAACCAACTCCCAGGTAATATAATCAAGGATTCAACTAACCAAGAGACTCAAATAAGGAACCAAGGGATGTGAATAAATACTCCAAAAACATGTTAAAATACTCAGCTAAATGCTCCAACAAAGTTCAGAACAAAAGGGGAAACAATCAGACAACAGATCACAGAACAACTCACTGGAACAGAATTCCAGTAGAACAGACGGAACCCTCCAACGGAACCCCGCCCTCCGCCACTCTCCTCCGCAAGGAGGGAGCGGATCACCTCGACGGACCTCGCTCTTCCGCCGTCCCTCACCGTGGCCTACTTACGGAAGACTCCAGCGGGACACATTATACCGCTGGGGTACTCCACAAGGGCAAACCCAAACCCCATATCGCAGACTCAGACAGAATACGCAATGTTCATTCCAGAATACAAAGATAGGATCAGATTGTTCAGATTACAACTCCCAGAAGCCAAATAAACATGGAATCCATACCAATAAATATCCATAAACATTAATATGCAAAGGATCAAGAACACAAGTTCATAATCCATCAAAATGACTTCACAGACAACCAAAAATAGGCTAAGCAGCAAAGAATTTCTCAGGATTCCAACACACCAAATAATATCATAGATTGAGAGTGTAAAAATAGGTTTTAGTGGACATGATGGTTACCTCTTGGAGCACACTTCACCCAAGAACTCTCAAACCTCCTTACAAAGCTTCACCTCCACCTTGATCATCTTTTTCCCAAAAGATCTCCAAAAGAACAACATAAGAACTTGTATAAAGATTATGAAAATAGCATGATGCAAGGTATATTCCTAGAGATAGACACTTACCCAAGCCTTAACAATCCTAAAAGAGCAATTTTGGCCTTGAATCTTGAAGATGAAAGTGTAGTATTCTCTTAGGGTTCTTTAGAGGTGAAAGGAGTAGGATGGATTATATTTGCAGGAAATGAAAAGAGGAATATGATTGTAAGTACAAGGCTTTTATATTAGTAGGGGTGATATATAATATATATATAATTATATATATATATATATATATATATATATATATATATATATATATATTAACTTCTTGAACCGGAATTTATTTATTATTCAAAAGCCAATTCTTGATTAAATAAGGATGCTTTTGAATATAATAAGTAAGAATATTATATATATATATATATATAATTATAATATTCTTGGAGGATTAATTCCTTACAAACTAGTAGTATAATAATAATGTGAGACCCATTTTATAAGGGCCCATTATTTATGTCTTACCCTAGTTGATACATACATAATATATGTAATGATCTTT
>NC_044920.1:9897485-9898061 GCF_003576645.1 Ipomoea triloba | reverse complement strand
CTTGTATAAAGATTATGAAAATAGCATGATGCAAGGTATATTCCTAGAGATAGACACTTACCCAAGCCTTAACAATCCTAAAAGAGCAATTTTGGCCTTGAATCTTGAAGATGAAAGTGTAGTATTCTCTTAGGGTTCTTTAGAGGTGAAAGGAGTAGGATGGATTATATTTGCAGGAAATGAAAAGAGGAATATGATTGTAAGTACAAGGCTTTTATATTAGTAGGGAAAGATCATTACATATATTATGTATGTATCAACTAGGGTAAGACATAAAATAATGTGCCCTTATAAAATGGGTCTGACATTATTTATTATACTACTAGTTTGTAAGGAATTAATCCTCCAAGAATATATATATATATATATATATATATATATATATATATATAATTCTTGAACCCGGAATTTATTTATTTATTCAAAAGCCCAATCCTTGATTTAATTCTTGTAAGGAATTGGGCTTTTGAATAAATAAATAAATTCCGAGTTCAAGAATTTTATATATATATATATATATATATATATATATATATATATATATATATATATATATATATATATATATATATATAT
>NC_044920.1:9863184-9897460 GCF_003576645.1 Ipomoea triloba | reverse complement strand
GAAAACATACAAGAAACCATTACTGCAGGAAAACATACAAGAAACCATTAGCAAAAGACTGCTAGCAACCACCATTCACACCGCAAGGAAATACATATATATATTAAGTTGTAAATAGGTTTACACACCCATATAGAATATATACACCAACGAACTGTTCAGCATTTAAAATCGGATACTCAACAACAAACGCTGAATAAAGGATAAACCAAAGACTTTCCAACAATACCAATATCCAACATAATTGCACAAGACAACAAGTCTATAACGAATATCAAGAAAGAATTCAATAGAATACTCATAAGAAACGACCAAACAGAATATATCCAAGAATAATCAATAACCAACGAGATATGATACAACTCAAGAATCAAGTAAGAGACCAAACAGACCTCAACCTAAGGATAACACCAACCCTTACCCTCCAACCAACATACCAATCCTCATACCAATCATCAACCCAAACTCAGTTCACAGAGGCAAATAATGCCAATCATAAAGGCAAAAGTGGAGGCAAATGGTGCCCAAAATATACACGGAGGCAAATGGTGCCCAAATACACAAATGGCAAATAGTGCCCATATACACCAAATAGTGCCAATACACAAAGGCAAATAGTGCCCAATACACAAGATACTCAAAGATCCACCATCCACATCCAACCTCAACTCAGCCCAAGAACAACCACTCACAGTGTTCATCTCAGATTATGAACACAACCAACTCCCAGGTAATATAATCAAGGATTCAACTAACCAAGAGACTCAAAAATGGACCAAGAGATATGAATAAATACTCCAAAACATGGTAAAATACCAACAAAATACTCCAACAAAGTCCAGAACAAAAGGGAAACAATCAGACAACAGATCACAGAACAACTCACTGGAACAGAATCCAGCAGAACACGGAACCCCCAACGGAACCCCGCCTCCGCCACTCTCCTCCGCAAGAAGGGAGCGGACACCTCGCGGACCCCTCTTCCGCCATCCCCTCACCGTACCACTTACGGAAGACTCCAGCGGGACACATTATACCGCTGGGTACTCCGCAAGGGCAAACCCAACCCCAGATCACAGACTCAGACAGAATACGCAATGTTCATTCCAGAATACAAAAAATAGGATCAGATTTCAGATTACAACTCCCAGAAGCCAAATAAACATGGAATCCATACCAATAAATATCCATAAACATCAATATGCAAAGGATCAAGAACACAAGTTCATAATCCATCAAAATGACTTCACAGACAACAAAAATAGGCTAAGCAGCAAAGAATTCTCAGGATTCCAACACACCAAATAATATCATAGATTGAGAGTGTAAAAATAGGTTTTAGTGGACATGATGGTTACCTCTTGAAGCACACTTCACCCAAGAACTCTCAAACCTCCTTACAAAGCTTCACCTCCACCTTGATCATCTTTTTCCCAAAAGATCCCAAAAGAACAACATAAGAACTTGTATAAAGATTATGAAAATAACATGATGCAAGGTATATTCCTAGAGATAGACACTTACCCAAGCCTTAACAATCCTAAAAGAGCAATCTTGGCCTTGAATCTTGAAGATGAAAGTGTAGGATTCACTTAGGGTTCTTTAGAGGTGAAAGGAGTAGGATGGATTATATTTGCAGGAAATGAAAAGGGAATAGGTTGTAAGTACAAGGCTTTTATATTAGTAGGGAAAGATCATTACATATATTATGTATGTATCAACTAGGGTAAGACATAAATAATGGGCCCTTATAAAATGGGTCTCACATTATTATTATACTACTAGTTTGTAAGGAATTAATTCCAAGATATAATATATATATATATATATATATATATATATATATATATATATATATATATATATATATATATATATATATATATCAATTGGAAAGACTAAGCCTAATTAAATCAAATAAATTGCCCGGTGGAAATAATTACCGGTCTCAAGGTTCGAACGAATTTACGGGGTACTACAGTCTGTCTCACCCAAATCGACCAATTACAGAGGTGTTTCGCTCCCTTTCTGCCAAACTATTCCATTCTTCCTCTGAAATCTTCACAAATGGCTTGGAATCGCAACTCTTAGTTGCAACTCAACCATTCTCGTCCCATTCGCGATCACAATATGAAGCTATTTCTGGAAAAAAATCGCAGGGGGTGAACACACATTCTGAATGTAGAATATTAGCGCCTCCTAGATCCACCGAAAAATTCCCTCCTACCTCCGCCGGCAGTAGTGCCGACGGTGGGCCTCTCCCAATCGCCAGCTTAGAGAGAAGGGAGAGAATTCTTTAGAGAGAGAAAGTTCTCATTGGGTGTATAACTAGTCGTAGTTGTTGCCGACTCTCTTGAGTTGATTGTTTGATTGAGCTTATTGGGTGTGTTTGACTTTTGGGGAGTGTGTCATTGTCAATACTATCTAGGAGGAATTTTATTCATATGCTAAGAAAAATTTTTGAAATATGCTTTGGAAGTTGCCTTTTGCACCAAATAATTAATTTGTTGGGAACCAAAAAGGTTCATATCCTTGTGTGATTGCACGGTCTTCACCTCTTATTTTGTTAGGACCTTAGTCAAAGATCTTTCGAAGTGGGAGTGTGTACCCTTTAACTTGAGAAATATAACGCAAGCGAAGCCCGGAAAATGTACTAAATTGGTAGGGCATGAGGCAAAAGGTGAGCCTAGCGAGCTAGTGAGTAAATCTCGATTCCCTTGAAAAAGGCATGAGGGGTTGTTTTGGAAGAAATGAGAAAAAGGCTAAGAAATGGCCACTCTTATAGATAAGATTCAAGGCAAGCCGTCCATCTAGGATTTGTGGCAACCATTGCACCGTTCTTCAAACAAGCGTAGAGATCTACGTGAAGTCGGTTGTCCCAATAAGATCCTAGAAGATGAGAAAATTGAGAGGAGGTGAGCCACCCCGCTTGGATTCGGGTACCCATTGCACTGACCTTCGAAAAAGCATGGAGCTCTATGTGAAGTTGGGTGCCCGATAAAGTGATCCGAGGGGGTTGAGAAGAAAGAGCGACCGTCCAAGCTATGGCGATGAGCGGTCTATGCCCCTACCCTCATTTATTTGTATGCCCCTACACATCGTTCCCACTACGGAGATCGGCTTAAAGCCCTTACAAAATGAAAGGTGAACCCCTTATTGTTTGCATGCTTGAAGAGGTGTGAAATTGGTTTTCTTGTTCTTGAACTTTACCTTAGGAGATTTTTGCTTCCTAAGCATATTCTTCCAAATCAATTGACATGTGTTTAATATTCCTGGTAGATAGTGTGGGGTATTTCACCCTCTCCGTTTTGGTAACACCCGCAAATTGCTTGATCAATCAATTGATAAGAGTACTTAACTATTTTTGGCGCTTAAGTGATTAGAGTTTAGATAGTAAATTGCTTGAAGACAAGCAATGTTTTAAGTTTGGAAACTTTGATAAGCGCAATAAATAGTCGGGTTTAGGGGTCGGTTTAAGGACTTTAATGCACTATTCTACACCCATTTGTAGTCATTTCATGCATAATAGGCTCAGACGTGATCATTCTTGCAAACTTCACTTTGTGTTGTGTTTCGAAGCCATTCCCGCAATACAAAATAGGATCCGAGGCTAAAGGAAGGAACAAACGAAGAAACGAAGCGGGCACAAGAGGGTCCACGCGTCTCCCACGCATGGGGCTGGCGTGGAATAATTCCAGTGTGGTTCCACACCAGGCCTCCACGTGTGGAGCTGGCGTGCACGAGGTCATTAAGGGCGAAATCGGGATTTGTCTTGAGACGGACTATTTAATTCAATCCTCAGCATTTTTGAGGGGATCCCAATTTAGTTTTAGATCTGATTTTTCATTTTCTCTCCCCTTTGGGGGAAATTCCCCAAAAATTCCTTAGTTCTAGATTTCTTAGTTAGGGGTTAGATATAGCTAGATTGGAGCAATAGAAGAGAAGATGTAATAGAGGGTAAGCATTGGATTGGTGTCTCTACTCTACTCTTGCTTTGGTTTAATTTCATTACAATTTCCATTTGCTTTCCTTGTTATTATCTTTTGCTTTGATTCTTATGCTTTAGATGATGATTGGATAGATCAGTTTAGGGGATTGGTTGCCCCAACCTAGTTATTGTGGTTGATTGGTTGGAATTCTTTCATTTGATTGTAGAAAATGATGAATTAGGGATCTAGTCTTGTGTGGTTGATGCTTGATTTGATTTGCTTCTACTTCCGGCTGTGATGGATAGTAGAATTGAGAAAAAGTGTGGTCTAGGAGGATGAGGTCCGAGAAGAGTGGTAGACCAAGTGTTCGATAGAATGCCCTAACCGAATGAGGAATTGGGATTCCGGAGTGTGACGCCACCTGACGATGGTGTCATGGGCTCCCTCGATTGAGCTCACATTGTCTAGAATCCCCGTAGTACGGTCAACCGCAAGAACTAGCTAAGACATCCAATCTCCCATTCCTTTTCATTGTGTTCCTTAGTCTATCCTTGCTTACCTCTTTCATTATGATTCTTTTGTTTTCTAGCCATTCATGCAACTCTTGTCTCTTAACCTCCTAAATGCCAACACGTAATTCGACCCCTATCATCCTTGAGAACACGACACTAGGGGAACTTCTTCCTCGTTTTACCACCTACATTCACCTCACCACAAACTAACAACATCACCCTTCATCACTTGAGCTTTCCCCTTCTACTCTTTTTTTATTCTCGAATTCATGAATTGGAAGTTCTTCACGCACGGGGGCTTCATCACTACTCTTTAAAGTGATGGTGTGGGCTTCCAATTGGTTCCTTCTTGAGATTTCTCACATCATCCATGCCAAAATGGTTTCCATTCTCTTCAATGGTTGCAATGTTTCCTCGTGGTATGCGACTATTTCTCCTCAATTTCCTTCTTAGCCGAAACTTTGAGAATGACCAAGTCTTCCCTATCATATTGAATGAATTCTTAAAGTCTCCTCTCGAGGCATTCATACCCTTCATTAAGCGGGAGGAATGGTTGGATAGAATAACACGGTTTCTCCCAATGTGGAGGGTTGTAGGCATAATATAGTTACCTTACTTCATAATTCCATGGTGTGGATGGGTATGGTGAATTTTTTGCTGGGGATGCATTTGGTGGAAATCATAAGGTCGAACAAGGATAGGTTCATCATAGAGATCATAGTACGGACAGTAGATTTTTCAAAAATCACCTTCAATGCACAAGAGGAATAACAAGATTTTGCAACTAGAAGTAATTGCTTATGAGTCCACAAGATATATGCAATGAATCCAAGTCAACAAGAAATCAACAAGTATCCAATACGTACAAAACAAAACAAGATGCAAAATATGTGCTAAACAAGAAAATGAACCAGAAAATGAAATTTAGAAATCCTATAAATCTTGTAAATACACTCCTAGATGTCAAAGTAAAAACACTCAACTCAATCACCATTTTCCTTCCCCGATAACGGCGCCATTTTGACATGGTATTTTTGGTGAGTGTTTGTAGATTAAGCGGTGGATGGTAATGGAAATGGAGTGGATGAGTGTAAACGAGGATAGACTCCCAGAGTGTCGATCTCACGAGGATGAAAACTTGGAGTTAAGTAGAGTGCATGACAATCGTAAGTGTGTTGCCAACAGTTAACTAGGAGCAAAGAGTTGGAACAAAAAGCATTGGAGGCAAGGAAAGGAAAGACAACAAGCATGAAAGTACAAAACAACTAAAGCGGGGAGTAGGATTGAATCACTAGATCTTATGCATGCATTAGGCTACGATTGACTTGATGTAATGCAAATTATTGCTAACTTTTGGGAGCCGTTATGCATACACTAGGCCATTTCGTACCTAGACTCTTAGATCACACCTCAATGTGACTAAGGTATTTTCACAAACACATTGCCTACACATCCTCTAGAGCCTTGCCCTCCCGGATTGAAGGACGGGGAATGCAAATGTGTAAGACTCCGTAGAATTGCAATCTCTTGCCAATTCTACTCTATCAAACTCCTTACTCATCCCGATCGGTAATGAGGAGAGGATCAGCACACAACATTATTCACATCAAAAGCATTCAAGACATAATTGCAAACATCTCATCCCAACAACATTGAATAGATCAAACATGCATAATCTCTAGTTCATCAAATCTAACTCTTAGATATTCTAGCCACAAATCATCATGTAATTGAAACACAATTGTAGAAAATCAAGTATAGCAATGGAAGATGTAATGGTAAGATCAATATATGAAATTAAAAATGAAAATAAGAAAATTACCAAACTTGGGTCCACAATTGCAATGTCAATTACACAAATTGGAGAGAAGTTCTTCCACAATCAAGAAATTTGTCAATTTTCTTCACTCTAGATCACCTCTCTCTCTCTCTTAGGAATTGAAGAATTGTAGAGTAGCTAGTTAATTCTAGGTCTAATCTAGAGAGAGACAATATCTAAACTAAGATAAGAGCTCTAGATAAATGAAAATGAAAGAATGAAAAGATTATCTTAAAATCCTGCCACCAAGATCTATTTTCCTCTCTAATCTGTCCAACGTACACAGGCGTACGAGTGTATGCCTTGCTCGTATGCTCGCTAGTCCCATGTTGCATTTTACTCTTTTTCCCCTGTCTTGCTTCAGATTGCCTACAAACCACTCAAATTTCTTGCAATATTCAATATTGGTCATCAAAATATAATTTGTAAAAAATCTATCAATTAAGCACACAATTGATACTAAGAGGACTCAATTAATGCAATCAAGACCACTTAAACATCCCATAAAAGTAGCACATTTTGGAACTTATTAGATGTAACACCCCAATTTTCACATCTTGGATTTATTACAAAATCCCTAATAATACATTGCGGAAGCTTACATCTTATCAGCAGAAAACTGGGTGTTACCGCCACGCTTAGGTATCTCTCCTATACCCAAACGTTAAGGCTAAACTTACATCATCAAACAACCACATCAACCTTCAAGAGTGTACATATGGAACTAATCCTTCCAGGGTGTCTATTCTAGGATAGAGTAGTCTTCAACCTCGACTCCCATCCTATTCAGAGTTCATCGGGCCACAGAGGCCCACGCTAGACTGCATCTAATAAAGGACACAATGAAGTGCAGTTAGCGCGACGGCTAAGTAAGGAAATCCATTATCACTCAAAAGTAATCAAAGGTTTCGAAAAACATAATTTTCAGAAAAACCTTAAGCTTTACCCATAAGTTGCAATCTTCCTGCAACCAGATTAACAACCAAAACAGTACAATACAGTATATAAGTGACATCAGCACATAACACTTCCATTTCCGAGAATTTCATAATTTAACTCAAAGTGAGATTCACAACGCACGCTTTACTGATTAGGACTTTCGACCTTTTATTCTGCGATCTAGTTACGGAGTAACTAGATTTTATAATTAGTAAAAACGCTCAATAATTTCATAACTCCTTCTATTCTCAGCGAATAGACTTCGCTCTGCAGTATGAATTAATCATACAAAAACATTCCAATAACTCCCTCAGCGAATAGACTTCGCTCTGCAGTATGAATTAATCATACAAAAACATCTCACTAATTCTCTCAACGAATAGACTTCGCTCTGCAGTATGAATTAATCATACAAAGACATCTCACTATTCTCTCAGCGAATAGACTTCGCTCTGCAGTATGAATTAATCATACAAAGACATCTCACTAATCAGTATATTCATATGGCGACTCAAAATTATCATACTTGCTCAATTTTGTTTCCAACATTCAGATATTGGTCAATGATTTTCCACCATGAAAATCCAAGTAACGAGAGTCATATTATTTCTTAAAACGCAATTTTTCCTCAAGTTAAGAAATGTAATGCACAAAAATAATATTCGAGCTTTCAAAAATTTACCCGGTTGCCCGTAGGCCTTCCAAACATCATAACACTCGGGATTAAAAACATCGGGGGAAGGTTTGGTTAAAAACGAGTCGGAAACGAGTCCGCGTCGCGCGGACTCGCGGCTGGCCGCACCAACGGACGCACGGCGGACGCAGGCGTCCGAGCCGCGTCCGCTGGTTCGGCATTTATCGCCGAAACTGGACGCCCACGGACGCGCAGCGGACGCACGTCCGTGCCCGCGTCCGGTCTCTCGGCCGAGGCGCCGAACCATTCTTCCGCAAGGGGCGCGCGGTAGACGCGCGTCCACTGTCGCGTCCATCCGATTCTACCCACCTTGGGCCGCAAGAACGGGGTTGTAACGACCCGATCTTCCACCATTTTCACAAATATAAGCATATATGGACCTAACAAAACATATACATGCATAAAATAACTATGAACATGCATATTAAAATTTACCAAAAATCAAAGTATCGACTTTTGAGCCAACTTGTAGATCCATAAACTTAACACTTAATTTTCATGTAAAATTCCTAGTCACATAATTTACTAGCATTTGATCACCTCCAAGTGACTAAGCCTACTTAAGGGATTCCTTACCTCCCAAGAAGATTTTTAAACCGTAGAAAGATGGTGATCTTCTCCTTCAAACTTTTCACCGAAGATCCTAAACAAAATCACCATAATAGCCACATTTTCATGAATCCTTAACTTAAACTTAAGTTCTAGGAAGGATTCTAGCCATATTAACCGAATAAAACCGAAATCTTACCTATTATGGAAGCTCTTGTGTTGAAGAACATGGCTATGGAGTTCTTGGATCCAAGAGGAAGATGACATTTTTCCTTCTCTTTTTCCTTCTCTAATTTTCGAAAATGGGTGTGTGGGAGAGAGAGAGGAAGACTTGGAGTGTAGGCTTGGCTTAGCTTAACCCATACACTTCCCATTAATTAATTATTTAATTACCATGTGGCAAATAGGGATGCCACTTGTCACAATCCTATGGTGTGCCTTGTAGAGCAAGACTCCTTTGCCAGTTAGGGATTAAATCAGATAAAAGTTCGGAGGAATATAACTTAATTCGGGAAAATTTCAATACCAAAATTATTCTAAAAATAATCCCGTCAATAACCGCTAAAATTGGGAATTTTTCGGTATCTCGCGAAATATAGGTACGAAGTCCGTAACAAATTTCACTCTTACAGTTCGTCTAATCTTCACTGAACTGAGTAGGAAGTTCACGCTTAATCGTATTATGCTTAATGATCCATTCTCTAGGAAAATTCGGATGGTATATACGTCCTTAAAAATTTTACGGTTCGTGACCGGTACGTAGATCGCAGCTTGTTAATAACTAGTCCCACTTATAAATATCCTTCTGAAGTACCGAGAGATCATCTCATAAAAAAAAATATTTTTGAACCTTAACTTTGTCGGAAAAACCGAGGGTTTACATTAGATTTCATCATATATACAATGAATGGCATGGAGGTCACCATTGTTCATGGTGATATCAGGGCACAGTTTAATTTTCCAGTTAGGGATGATAGTTATCATCCAGACTTTTCCAGTCATGTCTTCGAGAGAGAAGACTTCTGGAAGGTAATTCATGGTGCCAATGCTCCTACCAAACTCAAGTTCCCTATCAAGAAGAAGATACTCAAACTGGATTATGAGTATACGACGGACATTCTGAGATAGGTGGTCGAGAACAAGGTTTCTAGCACCGACGACATATCCGAGGATAAGATGCGGATGCCCCCTCATCAACAAAGAAGAAGTTGAAGACTTCTACAGAAAAAGGAGCACCATCTGCTTTGGCTGTGAAAGAAGCTTTTACTTCGATTATACCTGAGGCATCAACCAAAAAGGCACCTGCCAAGGCTTCGAAGAAAGACACTTTGAGGGCTCTAGCCGAAGATCAGGCCGAACCAACAATGAAGCCTTTGAAGAGAAAGACACCTGCCCCTACTCCACCAACCATTCCAGTACCTATTCCAACTAATGATCCAACCATCTCTCAAGCTAATGTTCCAGCTGAGGTTGCTGTTATTGAGACTCCAACAATTCTACAGACTGTGGAAGTCCAACTTCCGGACGTAATCCGAGTTGATAGCTCTCATGACATTCCCCTAACCGAGGTGATCGCACAAGCCTAGAAGCCTAAGCGCAAGCAACCAGTTGATTTGGAGGCATGAGAGCGATTCGCATTTTCCTAAAATAGTTCTTTTTAGGTTTTTGTTTTATTAGATAATCTAGAGGTTGTTTCCAGACAAGTGTTTTTGATTCACTATATTAGTATTTGTTTGGAGATCATTTTTAGAAGTTTGTTTTAGTTGTGCATTTAGATATAAGATGTATTTAAACATAGCGGTTTCACCCCTTTTTCGTCGTTTTGTTTTTGGGCTTTCGCAAATTAAATAGTGGTTTTCAATTTAAATAAAACTAATTTTTAAACTTATCTTGGATTTTTATTTTTGGAAATGGGGTGTTACAGGAGTATTCCAATTAGGGAATTTTGTCAAACACTTTGTCTACAAGTTCCCTCCGGATCTCATCTTCTCAGATTGAGAGCGGGAGATGTGGGTAGTGGGCTACATCTCTTTGCGATATCTCGCCAAAGAGATGATCCTATACTCTTGAAGAGATCGAGGCCCTCGATCTAACAAGGTCATACAAAACATACACACAATTTCAACATTCCCCAAAGAAATCAAACTCATTCATCAATGTTAGATTATAGACACCAAATCTCCATCCTTCCTAGCCCTAATCCTAGGGGTTAGCCCTTCATGGGCTTTAACAAAACCATCTCATTCAAATAGAAAAGCATATTTACAAGATCAAGATAAAAAAAACAAATAACTTTAGGAAAAAGGAAAAAGCAAGAGAGTTCAAAAGAGAAAACAAGTTTTAATGAAAGAGTGTACCCAAAGGATCTCAAGGCTATGGAGATCCAAGTTCTCTTCTCCAAGGAGCTCTTCCTCCTCTTCCTAATCCTTTCTAACCCTAACCTAAAGTGAGAAGTGAAAATTTGACAAAAGATTCCCTCCTCCTAGCTGAAATGTCCCTTAAATACTAAAACATCGCGCAGGATTCTGGTGCCTGTCCACGCCTGCTCACACGCGTGTGGACGGTTACTGGAATGATTCCACGCCAGCTCACACGCGTGGTGGTGCTTGTGGGCGTGAATTTCTTCGTTTTCGTCTCTTTTGTTGTTTCCGGTTTGGTCTTCGTGTGTCCCCGTGTGGATTGGTTCTCCTTTTCATTGTTTTATGCTTTCTTCGGTTGATTTCAGCCTCTAATCTTGTGGGAATCCTTCAAAACACTCCACACAAAACTCTTTTGCAATTTGTTAGTAAAATAGCACGAAAACACATAATTGCATTCTTCAAGGCTTTGTTTTGGCAAGAAATCAACTTAATTAGTTCTAGATAATTAGGTACTTTTGGCGTCTATCATGGACAAAGTGGATCATACTTCTCTTGCTGAGGCCGGACGTTTAAATGATGACCCTAATGTTCTAGAGGCCGAGGACGCAACACCATCAACTACTGATGAGTCAACCGAGTAGGTTGAGGAGGCAACTAATCAGATGCAATTGGTTCTATACCAAGAAGTAATACTGTTCACACTGATTCACTGAACACATTAACTTAAATACTTAACTAAACTACACAAGAATGGCAAGGAATATGCTAGTTATTCCCATAACCACAGTTGCCTCTGAGAGTGCATTTAGTACTAGGGGTAGGGTATTAGATGCGTTTAGGAGTTCCTTAACTCCTAAAATTGTAGAAGCCTTAGTCTGTGCACAAGATTAGTTGAGGGCACCAAATCACCAAATCTCTATTGAGGAAAACTTGGATGAGGTTGAAAGATTAAAGAAGGGTACAATTCTCAACATTCTAAGTTTCTATACCTTATATTTGTATTTGTTTGTTATTTGTTAATGATTTTGTCTATCTTTTTGTGCATAATTGTCCACTGTAGCTGGTTCTTCACTAAGGGTGTGTTTGGAAAGCATGAAACTGGCTTTTGGAAAATGTTTCCTGGAAAATGACTCATTTTCCAGAAAACATTTTCCTTTCTAGTGTTTGGTTGCATTCCAGAAAACTATTTTGGTGTGTTTGGTTCATGTTCTGGAAAATGAGCATAATTACTTTTAATTTTAAATATTTAAAATATACAATGGTGGTGGTGGGTGGTGGGGGTGGTGGTGGGTGGGTTGGTAGTAGTGGTGGGTGGTGGTGGTGGTAGCGGTGGGCGATGGGGGTGGTAGTGGCAGTGACGGTGGGGGTGATTGGTTGCTCCACTGCTGCAAACGGAAATGACTTCCCCCAAAAAAAAGGGAAGTCATTTTTCAGAAAATCCCCTATATTTTTCATTGACTTCCATTTTCCCTCTCTAGCCAAACACTGAAAACCCGGAAAATGATTTTTTCCAGAAATCATTTTCCGGGTTTTCAAACACACCCTAAGTTCTGTTGGAACACTGCCAACAATTGCTATAATACATTTATATAATTTTTGTTTTATACTTTTAGCATAAGTTTATTTTGATTGCTAATACATTATACATGTTGACTGTTGAGTGTTGAGGGCTTTGAGACAATCAGAGTGTTATAGTGTTATTACTGCTAAGTGGCTTGGTAACATTTTTGTAAATGTTGTTGCCTTTAGGCAGTTAGGCATTTGCCACTTAAGTCTTGGGTCTTGGCCTCTCATTGACTCTGGTAAGTGGTAAGGATTAGTCTGTGAAACACACCCTTAATTTTGTCCAATGGAATTCTGGTATATCACTCTCCTTTCATATCATTTAGTTATTTTTTTACTTTATATTGAATTATTGATTACTATTTTACTAACTTCAATAGTTGATTATGGTTACGATGATATTTCCACCAAGTCTGAATCAAAGAACTTTGGGAGTTTGGGTTGGTATGTTGCTATGAGTTTTATTCTAAAACTCATGTAGCAATTTTCCCCCAACTCTACCTTGATATGAAAAATAGCAATCAAGACTTTTTTAATCTCTTAGCAAAATTGTAATTCTATATTTCTTTTATTTAATTTATGTTTGTCTTTAATTCACTAATGATTTAAATATGAGCAGGAAGAGGATGAGTGTTGAATAAATTATAATGAATGCTAATTACTGAAATGTTGATTACTGAGTAGCTGATTGTTGAGTGCGGAAATCCTCTTTTTGATTTGTTGTGAACTATCAACTGTTTTGTAAATTATAACTTTTAATTTGGATTTTGGAGTTAGGCTGTTATCCACTTGACACTTTGATATTTTGGACTTTAAAGTTTAAACTTTGGACTTTGGACTTTTAATTTTTTTTTTTGAAAGCCAACTTGGGGAATAGATTAAATCAACTCAGAAATAGAGTCAGGGGGGATAGAATCTCAATACAAAGCAGAAGATTGTGAGAAAGCTAACGCCGCAAGAGCGTGAGCCCCTCTATTAGCAGTCCTTGGAATTAAACTAACTGAACAGCGAATAAAGGAAGACATAATAGTCCTAGAAGCATCAATTGAAAAACTAACATATGAGAAAAGACTGATAGTAGTTGCAGTTAACAAGCTCTTGAGAGTGGAACAATCCGTGTAGATATGCACCGAGGATACACCCCGATCCTTGAGCCATGACAAGGCTTCTTTGCAGGCTAACGATTCCACCATAAGTGGTGAATAACAGTTCGGGAGCCTGCTGTTGAAAGCTGCAACGAAGCCGCCATGTTGCATTAACACCGCACCGACCGTGGCCGCCTTTGTCTGCTGATGAAAGCCCGCGTCGACATAGCAAAGCAGCTCTGCATTGTGCACGAGACTTTTAATTTTGTTATTTGTAGCTTTGTAAATTTTAAGTTTGTAATTTACTAATTTAGATTTTAGTAATTTAGTTTGTATTTTGTAAGTTGTAAGTTTGTAACTTATAGCTTTGTAAGGTTAACTGAGTTAAATCTTTTATAGTTTAGTTTAATTTATTAATTTTTAAAATCTTTTTCCAATCCGAACCAAAGTCGAAATTCAATTAAAATCGACCAAAATCTGAACATGCTTAATCCGAAATGAGTATTTAACAAATTTACACGGTTTGGATTTAAAGAAATTAAACTAAACTCCGAACGGGTGGGATCTGTAAAAATGAACTGCCCGAACCCGCCTGCTGCACACCCCTAACTAAACATATGAATGCTATATAACCTATCAAATATAAACTTGGGAAAGTGACACTTTTTTCCCCTGAATTATAGGCTTTTATCACTTTTTCCCCTTGAGTTATTTATGTACTCACATTTGCCCCCTCAATTATTTTTAAAGTGACAATTTTTCCCCATTTGATGTTAAATAGACATTTTTACCCTTAAAATAATTATTTCATTTATTTTTCTTCTCTAACAAATTATTGCTTATATGTAGGGATGACTAGGTTTGATTTGAATCGATCCGGACACTATAGCAACTAAACTAAAATAACAAGGATGGTTCTTGTTACGATTCAGAACCGAAAAAAAATTGTTGAATTTAAACAATTTCAAAATAAAAAATAAAATTTACAAAAATAAATAAATAAATAAATTTTGAACCTAAAACTGGAATCAAAATAAATGTGAACAGGAACTGAATAGATTTATCAGTTATAGTGTTTACAAATCTGTTTGGTTCTGGTTCGCATTTATTATGATTTCAGTTTCGGTTTAAACGGCCGATTCAAAAGTTATTTATATATTTTTGTATATTCTATTTTCTATGTTAAAAATAATCTAAATTCAATAATATTTTTTTTCCAGTTCTGAATTGTAACAATAACAATCCTTATTATTTTAGTTCAATTGTTATAGTGCCCGGTTTGATTCAAAACAAGTCGTAGTCATCCCTACATATAAGCAATAATTCGCTGGAGAAGAAAAATAAATGAAATAATTATTTTAAGGGTAAAAATGTCCATTAATATTAAAGGGGGAAAATACGACTTTAAAATAATTGAGAGGACAAATATGAGTACATGAATAACTCAGAAAAAAAATGCTATACACATATATTGGTGTCGATGCTCTAAAGTAGGTGTATTCAATCATTACTTTCATAATTACTCTATTTTTTTTAAATTACTCTATTTTTTAACACCATATTTAAATTTTATAAACCTTATACCTAAATCCGATGAAGATATCTTCATCTAAAAATTCGAAATAATATTATTTTTACTTCATTATTGCTTGTATATTTCGATTTTTTATTTTTTTCTACGAACTCCTTATCCTAACTTCTAAACTTTCTCTACGAAGTTTTTATCCCTAACTTCCAAACTTTCTCTAATAAATTTTTTTCTTGCTAAATACATGAAAAAACCAAAATTTTCATCCATCAAATTTTACTATATGTTTCATAATATTCATATAAATACTTGTATATTTTGATTCTATTCTTTTTATGTTTATATTAGTAATATATATATATATATATATATTGAATTTTTTAAATTTTATGGAACTAGTAATTATATTTTTTAATATTTTATTTGAATAGTTCTATTACTATAAATTTTAGTGTTCAAGATTGTTATGGATACAAATAATTATACTGATACGGGTAAAGAACTATATAATAATAAGAATTTTGTGAGATATTATAACATGTTTTGTAAGGAAATTATAAATAATAAGAATCGAAATAATGAAAGGTTTGTAAGGATGTATTCAATTTAGAATTTTAATGACTTTTGTAAACTTTTTAAAATAAAAAAAGTCCATAAAAACTTATGAATGTTTTTATATATACTTTTATAGAGTCTTACCAAATTTTAAAAAGTTTTAAATTACTCTACAAAAGTCAATAAAAATTTATTAAAATCTACCTTGGTCACGGCTCTGGAATTTTTAGGTTCCGCCGAAAGTGAAGGTTTTTTGTTGGCAATTAGCATCCTCTTGCTTACCCACACGTGATACACTGCTTAGAAGGAGGGTTTCGTGCTCTTTATTATGTCATTTGTGTGGCAATGTGGAGGAGTCATTTATTTGTTGAATGTCTTGAAACCGGTCGGATATGGAGTAGATTGGGTCCAGTAATGCCTATTCAACAAGGTAATGTGACTGATTGGTTTTTTTTTCATCATCTAGATGTGCTTAATGATCAATTGTGTCTCCAATATGTAATGTTGTGTTGGGGATTATGGCAGAGCAGAAGTAATCGTAACAAGCGAAGGTGCTGGAAGGCTTCCAAAACGACAAGGCTTTGACAACGGTTCTCAACTGCCAGCCAAAACGGCATCGTCTGAACTTTTCTTAACGCCTTTTAACTTCCAGCTTCTAATGGCATCGTTTCCTTTGCGATTCCCAGACTTTCTTCCTTGCTTTCTGGTTTCAACCCTGGGCCTCCATTCACTAGTTTATTCAGGCATCCTTCCATGGCTGTTGCAACACCCTACGCTCTAGGCTCCAGCTGATCCTTGACCCCAAGGATCAAATGTTGGGAATTGACTCCTTAGGTGGTAGTAATCTCCCCAAGTAGCATCTTCTTTAGGTAGGTTAGCCCACTGCACCTGAATTTCAATGACTGCCTTGTTTTTATTCTTTACCAACCTCTTTCCCAACACAACCACAGGTTCAGTCATCACTTGACCTTCCTGCCCTATGGATAGTGGGTTCAGCTGAGCCACAATACCCTCACCAATTCTCTTTTTGAGTTGAGATACACGGAACACTAGGTGCAGCAATCTTCCTAGCGGCAATTAGAGTCTGTAGGCCACTTCTCCCACCTTCTCCAACACTTGGTAAGGCCCATAAAATTTGGAGGGCAGCTTTAGGTTGCTTCTTATTGCCAGAGTCACTTGCCTATAAGGTTGAATCTTAAGATAAACCCAATCTCCCACCTCCAATATTCTTTCACTCCTTCCCTTGTCTGCTTGAACCTTCATCCTATTTTGTGCCTATTTAAGGTTTTCTTAAGTGCTGCTAATACAACACGTCTTTCTGCTTGCCAAGTAAAGTCTCCATCCTTTGTTTGTAAATTAGCAGCTAAGAGGGGAGGAGGGTACCCATAAAGTGCCTAGAATGGAGTGCACCTTAGAGAAGAGTGATAGTTGGTGTTGTACCACTATTCTGCTAAGTGCAACCATTTTGCCCAACCTTTTGGTTTCTGAAAAACCATGCACCTCAAGTAACTTTCCACACATTGGTTTACCTTCTCGGTCTGCCCATCTGTTTGGGGGTGATAGGCAATTGAGAGGTTTAGTTTAACCTGCATATTTTTACTAGTGAAGATCTTGTCTCTGTCAGATATGATACTCCTTGGCAGCCCATGTAGTTTATATATGCTTTCAATGAACAATTCAGCTACAGTTTCAGCATTATAGGGGTGTGTGAGGGCCAGGAAAAGAGCATACTTGGTTAGTCTGTCCACCACCACTAATATTATCTCCTTGTGCTGGGATTTAGAGAGGCCTTCAATGAAGTCCATAGAAATACCCTGGCATGCTTCATCAGGTATATTCAGTGGTTGCAACAACCCTAGGTAGGCTACATTCTCATTTTTGCATCTTTGGCAAATGTCACAACTTCTGACCAATTCCTTAACCTCTTTCTTCAATCCTTTCCAGTAAAACAGAGATTTTAGCCTTTGATAGGTCCCAATTTGCCCAGAGTGGCCCACAATGGCAGATTCATGCAGCTTTTCAATCAATTTGCCCAGAGTGGCTCCCAATGGAAAGGTTGGGATCAGCAGTAGGACTTATTAGTGCAGCAGTTAGACTGTTAGTTGCCCACTTATCACCATCATAGCTCCTGATTATTTCTTCTATCCACTGTGGATGCATAACAGTGCCTCAATTTCCATATCCCTTCTAGATAGGGCATCAGCAGCTACATTATCAATACCCTGCTTATACTGAATAGTATAGTCCAGTGCCAATAGTTTGGTCAGCCCTTTTTGTTGCAAAGCAGTGGTGACCTTCTGCTCCAACAAGAACTGTAGACTATGATGGTCAGTTTTGATACTGAAATGCCTCCCCAAGAGGTAAGGTCTCCACTTATCCATAACATTGATGATGGATAAATATTCTTTTTCATAGATTGACAGCCCCAAGTGCTTTTCACCAAAAGCCTTGCTAAAAATGCAACTGGAACAGCCCCCATTCCTTTGTAGCTGGCATCAGCTTCTACAATGAATGGTTTCTAAAAATCGGGTAAGGCTAAGACAAGTGATTGGCAGATGTCCACTTGAACTAGAACAACCCCCATTCAGTTGATCAGAAGCTACTTCAGCCTCTAATGTCCACCTAAATGCATCTTTCTTCAGCATGTCTGTAAGTGGTTTGCTTATGACTCCATACCCCTTTATGAACCTCCTATAATACCGAGCTAGCCCAAGGAACACTCTCAAGGCCTTGGCTGATAGGGGTTTAGGCCATGCTGCTACAGCTTCCAACTTAGCAAGGTTAGTTTGTAGCCCTGCTCCAGATATGATGAGCCCAAGATACTCAACTTGTGTTTGGGCAAAGAAACACTTGTTGAGTTTAGCCAATAGTTGGTGTTGTCTCATGAGCTCTGAACTTCCCTCAGGTGCTGCAGTGGCTGTCCAGGTTTGGGTTGTATATTAAGATGTCATCAAAGAATACCAGCACAGTTCTCCTCTATAAGGGCCTAAACACCTGGTTCATTAATGCCTGGAAGGTTGCAGGGGCATTAGTGAGACCAAATGACATGACTTTGAATTCATAGAGCCCTTGATAGGTTCTAAAAGCTGTTTTGAATTCCTCTCCTTCCTTCATCCTGACTTGGTGGTACCCAGACCTTAAGTCTAACTTAGAAAAACACTCAGCTCTTGCTAGCTCTGAAAACAAATCTTCCACCAAAGATATTGGGAATTTGTTTTTGATGGTGATGTTATTCAGAGCCCTATAATCAATGCAGAATCTCCAGGAGTTATCTTTCTTAGGCACAAGTAGAACATGAGATGCAAAACATGAGTTACTAGGGGTGATAACCCCATCTGTCAACATTTCCTCAACCATTCTCTCAATGGTGGTTTTTTTTTTTTTTTTTATCAAAAGAATACTTGTATGGACCAGTATTGACAGGTTTGGCTCTAGGTATCAAAGGGATGGTATGATCATGTGTTCTTTGTGGGGGTAGGGTTGAAGGTTCTTGAAATATGTCCTGAAATTTTGCTAGCAGTTGAGACAATTTAGGAGTAACAGTGGAGGTAGTAGTGTGGTTTAGACCAGGATTTTCACAAAAATCAGTGGGTGGCAGGGATGTGCATTGAACTAGAAATCCTTGGACCCCCTCCTTATGCCACTTCTTAACTTGCTTCTCAGTAGCTGCTTTTAATAGGACCCTTTTAGTCAGCCCCTTAAGGAAACTCTTCTTCCCTTGTGAAAAGAAATTCTAGGAAGCCTTGTGTGTAGTTGAATTGGAGCAAACTGGTCCACCCAATCCATCCCAAGTACCATGTCACAGCCTCCCAATATTAGGAGTCTAAAATCCTACACAAACTGTTCTTGCTGAATTTGCCAACTGAGGCCTAGACAGACAGAGTCACACATCACTTTCTCCCCATTAGCCACTGTTACCAATATAGGTGCAGTCTTTTCTGGTTTCTTTATGAGCTGACTCAACAACTTAGGGTCCAAAAAACTGTGGGTGCTCCCACTGTCAACCAAAATAACCATAGGCTGTTTATGTATCATACCTAGCAATTTAATAGTATTCGTGCCTTCCCCTCCAACCATAACACATAGTGATACCCAAGCTTCCTCAGGGCCCTGCCCTTCCTCTTCCTGACCCCACTAAATTGTCTCCAAGCCCTCTTGGTCCTCTATGATATTGAAAGTGGGACCTCTACACTTGTGGCCAGGCTGACATGGCTCAAAGCAATTAAAGCACCTTTTTTGTTCTCTGAGTTGGTTTCTGAATTGGGTGATCTCAGGACTTTTGGATGCAGTGGTTTGGGTTGATGGGGTTCGTTTGGGATTTTGGTTTAGGGGTAAGGGATTAATTTTTTTTTTAATTTTCATTTTATATCATCCAAAATCAAAAGTCTGTACATACGGGCCCAATAATGGCATAGCTAAGACAGATGCCCAAGGGCTTATACAACCATGCCAAAAGTGGCTATCTAACACCAAAGATTTCCCCTATCTAATATGCCAATTAAAATATCAAATGGCCTCCTTAGGCTAATCCTTCATACAAACTAAAGGTACTCACCACTCCCCCTCCCTTCATCAGGTCTTCAAACACAACTCTGGTATCTAACAAGAATGATCCACGCCCTACACAAAGGATGGGACTGATGCCTATGAACTAACTTCAACCCATTTCTCATTTCTTTCAAACCAAGCACTCCCGTGCCCTCACCCTTAGGTTGCTAACCAACTCCCCCCGTACAAAAGGGTAAGGGATTATTGGAATTGGAATTATGGATTTTTGTAGATGGTTGGGGTTTTAGGTTCCAGGTTGTTTGTCTTTGGTTCTCATTGGCTTTTAAACCTTTCTCAAACTGCCTAGCAAACCAGATGTCATCTTCCAGCCCCTTAGGTCTAGCAGTTCTTACAAAGCACCTCAGATTTTGATTAAGCCTTGTAATGTAATTTTCCATAAAATAATTCTCAGTTAATTAGGGATGGGTTTGCAGCAGGAGACTCCTAAATACCTCATATTCATCAGTAAACTCATCTACCCCTCCCCATTGCTTGAAGGCTACAAAGTCTTCCATTAATGATACCCCACTGTCCCCAAACCTTTTGCAAATAGCCTTAGCAAATAGTGGCCAATGAAACCCTTCCCTTAGGCTATGAACATAGCTCTCAAACCATAACCCCACCGTTCCAATTAGGTTTACATAAAGCAAATTGAGAATTTCATATCTGGGAATGTGGGAGAGCATAAAAAATTTCTCACACCTAAGGATCTATTGCCTAGGTGTGTATAATCAAACACAGGGAATTCACTTTCGTACCTCAGAAATTCCAGGTGTTGCCCAGCGACTCCTAGCATGGTTCCCTCCATTCCTGCTCTCCTAGGAGCCCATTCCACCTCAGCTCTTCCCAGTAAACTAGGGGCTCTTGGTGTTTCATTCTCAGAGATCACCTCCTCCATTCCACCTTCATGAACTGGGGCTTTGTCTAGTCTTCCTCCAACATTTTCAGGAGCTAAGCTTGGCTCTCCTAGGAACCGCCCATTAATGGAGGACTGACCTGGGGAAGGTCCTACAACTGGTGGAATTGGTCGGTTCAGCCTTAGCAACTGAAGTAGCTCTTCCCTTAAGCTTCCAAATTGAGTAGAAAGTTCATTGACGGAGTCTTGTGTGGTCTGGAACTGGATATCGATCTTGTTGTTAAGTTCAATCACAACATTTTCCAATTTCTTCACTCGATCGTCCATGAGGGCTCTGATACTACTTGCAATAAACTTGGAAAGAAAACAAAAATTGGGGTAGGGAAATAGAGATTTAGGGATTGAGAGAAGAGAAAAAAAAAATGAAATATTCTATTATTAGGCATAAAAACGTAATCCTTCCATACACAGGAAATTAAATACAAGAGATAGCCAACAAGGCAACAGCACAACGGCTTCCTTCCTTCCTAGATCGTAACAGGCGAAGGTGCTGGAAGGCTTCCAAAACGACGTCGTCTGACAAGGCTTTCAACGGTTCTTAACTGCTAACCAAAACGTCGTCGTCTGAACTCTTCTTAACGCCTTTTAACTTCCAGCTTCCAACGGTGTCGTTTTCTTCGCGATTCCCAGACTTTCTTCCTTGCTTTCTGGTTTCGACCCTGTGCCTCCATTCACTAGTTTATTCAGGCGTCTTTCCAAGGCTGTTGTAGTAAAGGAATTAACATCTACTATAAATGATGTTAATTTCTGTTGTTATAAGCGATGTGCGAATTGTGCTGCCCATACTCTTGCTCAGAAAGTCGTTTCTGTGTCAGGTTGCGGGGAGTAGATTGATGCTCCGCCTGCTTATATTGTCGATTGTCTTCTTGATTTAATGAATTAAGTCTTTTATTTTTTTAAAAAAATCTACCATTTTAAAAATCAATAAAAATCATTATTGAATACACCCTAAAGCCTTCCTCAACAGTTAAAATTTTGGTGTAGTTTTTGAGGAGTTTTTGTAAGTGTGATTAGGAAAGAGAAAACAGGGTAGAGGAAAAAAAATAAAAGGAAAAAATAAAACAAAACAGAAAAACTAAAAAAAATTAAAAACAAAAAAGTAATTCCAAGATTTGCGCCTCACGTTCCCCCATAGTGGGCCCTACCATTCTCTGCCAAACTCTGCCAAAACCCACATATTTGCAGGATAAAAAATAAAAGGAAAAAGTGTCAAATAGGCCACTGAACTTATTGCTTTTGTGCAATTAGGCCATTGAACTTAAAAAGTGTGCAATTCAACCATCAAACAAGCAAAATTTGTGCAATTAGACCATTTTTACAACCATTTGTGCAATTCAACCATCAAACAAGCAAAAAAAATTCTTGTAAAATTCAATTATATTACTAACATATATGTATTAAGAGTGACATTTTCTTCTACCATACTAGTTGGGAGTCAATATCGAAATGTTTTTAACTCAAATTGAATTAAAAAAAAATTAGAAAAATGTCCTAATTGCACTTATTTTTACTTGTTTGATGGTTGAATTGTACACTTTTTAAGTTCAATAGCCCAATTGCACAAAAGCGATAAGTTCAGTGACCTATTTAACACTTTTTTCAAAATAAATACACTACCCAAAATCAACCCTTCCCATTTATAAAAAAAAACTCATCATCAAAATCACTCCAAAACAAACAAATGGGATTGGGGAGGGGCTAAGTAACCCGAACCAAACGCCCCAAATGTTATAATTGAATAGATCCCTGAATTGTGGAAAGTTTGAACATTTCTACTGTGTTAGGTTTCGCCGGAATCGCTGCAGCCTGCAGCCTTCTCCGCCTCTGCTTGTTCATCAGACTTTAGTTGCTGCTCCAGAGTCCAGTGTTCAGCCTTCGCCTGTAGCCTGCTCCCCCTTCGTTTTCGCTACTTCAAGAGTTCAGGTAATGGATTTTGATTATTTTGCCCGTATATAAATTTCCGTCAGTGTTACTTCCTTTGCGGGCTTTGATTATTTTGTTCTCTATTTATTTTTTTGTTTTGTTCATAATGGAAATTCAATTTCTGTGAACCTAGAATTCATTGATTTGTTTTATTGTAGTTCTTTCGTGGATTACACCTATCTGTGATTTTTCTGCCTGCTGCCTGCAGTTTCTGTAAACCTATATATATAAAGGATCAAGTAATTTTTGTTATCTTGAGAATATTCAAGTTGAATGCTTCACTAGATTAGTTCTGTTGCAAATATTCTAGCACTACTGCAAATGAATTTTGAAATCATAGTAAAAAATTAGTGTTTGACATAATTATAGAGATAGAAATATTGAATGAAAGAATAAAAAGCATGCAATAGATAATTGCAATATTTACATTTACACTTTGTAATGTGAAGGATATGTCAACATGGACGACTGGATGGATGATGGGGGCATGGAGTGGCTTTTCTTTTGTGCTTGTAATGTTTGTTTATGGATTTGTGTATTAATGTAATAACTGTTATGCATTGAATTTGTATTTACTGTTTTAATGTTTATTTTAAATTTTAAATTGACTAATATAAAAAAAAAATCAATTTGGTTAATTTGAAAATAAGAATTTCGGTTAATGTTAAAGGCCTTAAAGCATTTTGCGAAATCAGTTAATTTCTTCTCCATTTAGAGCCTTCAGCCTGTTACTGTCTCAGCTCTAACCAGCGATATGTGTTCTCAGAAGGGTCTTATGTTATCTGTTATGTGTTTATACACACACACACACACACACAAACTTTTAAAACTAGTATGCGGGCTGGGCTGGCTTGAGAAGTCCAGAAAAATTTCGAAAAGAGAAATATGATTCGGGTTCTGTAATGATGCATGCATTCCATCAGTGTTTGTGTTTTTGGTTTCCTGTCTGGATCCTGGTTAACGTAAATGTTGATAAAATTATGAGGTCTGCTTGAAAGATGAATACATTCTTGTTTTGTTTCTACTTGAAAAGCCTTGCTTGTTTTGCTATCATTCTCATGTTCTTATTAAATATCATACAGGATATCTTCACCATGGGTGGACTGCCTATAGAGAGCTCATCATGTGCAATAGCTTTACCAAAACCAACAGAAGACAAAAGTCCAGGAACGTCTGTGGGGCCTGATTCTAAGCCAAAAAAGAAGATATGCTGTGCTTGCCCTGAGACTAAGAAGTTGAGGGATGAATGCATAGTGGAGCATGGTGAATTTGCTTGCAAGAAATGGATAGAGGCTCATCTCAAATGCCTTCGCACTGAAGGCTTCAATGTTTAAACTGGGTTCTACACTTCTACAAAGTATACCAGATTGGATCGAAGATTTGAAGTACTATACTATGCAATTGATAGTTTTCTTTTCTTTTCTTTTCTTTTCCTTTAACCATAAGATTTTGCAAAATTGCTCAGTTGTATTGGGCCTATACATACATTGATCTACATTTCTTTATTTCTTATAGCATATGCTCAGGAATAATGGAGAGGACTGTTTAGTGAGTTCTTTTAACTTAGCAATAGAATCCAATATCTTTTGATTGTGTAGGGTAGCACAAGTCTAAACTTTAACTCTCCTCTATGTCAAACTTCATTTCCCCATTCTGTATTAATGACAAAACTGTTCTTCGAGAATGGAGACAATGCCTAATTTCTGCCATATAAAGCAATTACGCAACCCTAAGCCTTTTGGTCATTTTGCACTTGCTGATATTCTTGATGCAGAAGACTCAATTTTATATTTTGAATGCCTTGTGTTTGTAGCTTAGTTTGGGCATTATTCAAGTGGGTTTTGAATTTTAATGTGGGTTTCAATTGGTGATTCAGGTTCATATTTAGGCACTTCATATTGAGATTGTGTCTTTATAAAATTTTGGTGAACTAATTAAATCTTCAGCTAGGGTCCTTTATGCTTCCTTCAAGGCTTCAACTCTATGTTTTTGAGGATGAGGTGAAGAGTGTACAGTTAAATCTTTTTTGAAACAGAACCATGGGATAACACATGATCAAATTAAAAAATAGTTCTGACTTGGTGGTAATTTGTTAGAGATACTGTTTGTTAGTGGATAGTTTGGACTTTGGAATATTTTAGGATGGTGAAAACGTGTGGCTTTAGTGAATAAAGAAGTATTCTAAGGGAACAAAATGAAGGATGATATTTTGTGGTGGCAAGACTGGGGGGTCATTGACCATTCATACTGGGAGCTATGAATTATTGCAGCAGGCACAAAATAGGATGTTGCATGCTTAACAGTCATTTGTTTTGCAGAAGCCTCTTAAGATGTAACTTTCTGGTTCCAGGGAGAAGGAGAGGTTTCTTCCCTACATTTGCAGCTTTGTCCTTAGAAAACATGTGGGGATGCTAATTTTGGTGGCATTTGCACTTTGGGTATTCATGACAGGATTCTTAACTGTTAATTAAGGTTTGCATTCTTACTATAATTACTCTATTCTTTTACCTTTTCTTTTCCTTGTTTACATGATTCAACAGTTAGTTGTTGTGAGGCTCAATGATTAGCATTAATTTATTATCTCTTTTCTTAGTTATGCAATTGATTCATATAAGCTGTGCATGATCTATTGCTCCAGAGGATGTATCAGGAAGCCCACATTTGGACTTTGAAGAAAGGCTTTGGAGTGAAACATATTATGTATCTTCACTCTTGACCAAAAAGGTTGCAACCTGTGCTGAAAATAAGATCCAGATGCCTTCTTCCTGCCTCTGTCACAATGCTTTGTATTGGCTCTACTGCTGTTTTGACTCATCCATGCAGAAATTTTGCATTTCCTCCTCCTGGTGAGAGGAAGCGGACTGGACCATGCTGTAAGTGTTACCTATAAGTTTGCTGTAAATGATGCTAAAATGAAACTGATGCATACAAATATTAGATTCTGAATTTTGTTTTCTCTTTTCATTTTTTGCATCAGGCACTGCATGAAAATGTGACTTATAGTTTCTTCACTGGTTTTTATTTATTTATTAATTTTTTTTTTTAATGTTTTTGGCTATAGCTAGAATGGCTAGAGCTCCTCCACCATCATCTGTCCTTCACCATCTATAACTTATTTTTGTGAAATAAATCCTACAAAGAGTGAGCATCATGGAGGTTCAAACTTTGGTGGATATCCTCCTTTGATGCTGAGGAATGATGTGATATTCTCAAGATTGTTGATGACTTACTTCTTCTTCTTCTTTTCTTTTCCCCCCAAAATTGCAAGATATATTACTTTATCTTGTTCTCTACCCGTACACTATTTATTTGTTTTTGTTTAGATTTGTCAAAGGATGTAAACCCAAGGATTGAACTGGATTTGATATTGATGCTTCTGATCTAAGGGAGATGGAGGAGTTCCATGAAGTTATTGTTGCATCAGCCATATTTGGTAGTGTTGACAGAAGCTGTACTGGGAGTTTCATACTAGAATTGTTTATGGCATTTTGGAATTGATGATGTAATGAACACCTAAAATGCTAAACAGAGTGGTATATTAAAACCAAAAACTAAACACAATAAACAGTAATGCTCTACAATTCATAATGTTTCTACCTTATATCACTCTTCTCACGACTCTACTTTTGGTAATGTCAAAATTTTCAATGTCCTTCTATATTTGTATTCCAAGTGGAAATTCTTTGGTAGTTTTGTAGATGTCCTCTGTCACTAGATGATAGATAGAGTAGGTCTCTAATAATCTTCTTGATCACTTATTTGAAGAGTAAATTGTTGTAAAGGTCTTTGTTCTTGCAGTTGATAAACACCAGTAATTGACTAATTGAAATTTTCACTTCAGTTTTTGTCTAGTCAAATAATTTCTTGGTACTGGTTTGAAGCATAAGATGCTTGACATGACTTAAACACAAGAGGGATGCTTTGCTTATATGTAGTGGCATAAACTGTCCACAGGAAACTATGATGGGATTCAACAACCAAAGAATGTCAGTTACATTGTAAGAAAAAGCACTCCCTTCTATATGTTTGTTGATGAAGAGACAGAAGCATCTTTGAAGAATTCTTGTTCACAATGTGCCTAAGAGCAACCTTACCAGTGGATATTTCATTGGTTTATGTTAGTAAATGGCCAACATGGCATGAGAGAGAAGATGAGAGGGGTAGAAAATCATCTGCAACAAAAAGTTCATAATATTGTAAATGCACAGTAATTTGTTTTTAAATCATATTTGTTTTATTTTTTTCCTCCCTTATCATTTTCTCTTTCCTAATCACACTTACAAAAACTTATCAAAAATTACGAAATAACCTCACTAATAAAGATGCTCTTACACGGTGAGCTGCTACAATTGCTTCAGCGGGAGCTGCTGTCGGTATTGGAAACGTCCTTAGTTGCTCGATTCATTCCGTGGCGCGAAATCCATCATTGGCTAAACAATTATTTGGTTATGCCATTTTGGGCTTTGCTCTAACCGAAGCTATTGCATCGTTTGCCCCAATGATGGCCTTTTTGATCTCATTCGTATTCCGATCGAAGAAAGAAGGAAGGAGGCTAGTCCCCGAAAATGCCTTTGGAAGTTGGGGTTCATAATATGACTTCAAAGACTGGTGTGAAGTCGTAACAAGGTAGCCGTAAATCTACTTCATATTCTTAATTGAAATTGAAATAAAGTATANGGGGAACCTGTGGCTGGATTGAATCCTTATTTTATTTCGGTATGCCGCTCCGCGAGCAAGGAGCGAGAGAACCAAGTGGGCTGTGGTGATGTCAGAATTTGCACCTATTTGTATCTATTTAGTGATCAGTCCGCTAGTTTCTTTGATCCCACTCGGTGTTCCTTTTCCATTTTCTTCCAATAGTTCGACCTATCCAGAAAAATTGTCGGCCTACGAATGTGGTTTCGATCCTTCCGGTGATGCCAGAAGTCGTTTTGATATACGATTTTATCTTGTTTCAATTTTATTTATTATTCCTGATCCGGAAGTAACCTTTTCCTTTCCTTGGGCAGTATCTCTCAACAAGATTGATCCGTTTGGATCTTGGTCCATGATGGCCTTTTATTGATTTTGACGATAGGATCTCTCTATGAATGGAAAAGGGGTGCTTCGGATCGGGAGTAACCACTAGTGATAGGGCAAAAATCGGGGGGAAGGACAAAGGAAAGAGCGATGCCTACATTAAATCAATTGATTCGTCATGGTAGAGAAAAAACGGCGCACGGACCGTACTCGAGCTTTGGATCAATGTCCCAGAAGCAAGGAGTATGCCCGCGTGTTTCAACGAGAACACCGAAAAAACCTAATTCAGCTCCACGTAAGATAGCCAAAGTACGGTTGAGCAATCGACATGATATATTTGCTCACATTCCAGGCGAAGGTCATAATTTGCAGGAACATTCTATGGTCTTAATAAGAGGAGGTAGAGTGAAAGATTCGCCAGGTGTGAAATCCCATTGTATTCGAGGAGTCAAGGATTTGCTGGGAATTCCGGATCGAAGAAGAGGCAGATCAAAATATGGTGCGGAAAAACCCAAATCGAGATGAATGGAAGATGCCTATGGAACTCGGTCAGGAGAGGTTTATCCTTTGCCTCAAGGATGGCCTTTTTGATCTCATTCGTATTCTGATCGAAGAAGTTTCATTCAACCAACTATCTTTTTGAAGCAGATAGTTCACAGTGCTTCTTCTATAGATACTGGAAAAGCAAACTCATGTTTCCACTCTATTTTCATTACGAAGATGTATCACGTCAGGATCCGTTGCTCAAACCGAATCACGCCAACGTTATGGAAGTTCCTGGATCGTGTAAAATAAGAGTAGTACCAAAGGCAGCACCTTCTATCAAAAATGGAAAATTGGCTATGGAGATTCCGTGCGGTCAGAAATTAATACAGACACAAAGGGCTTCGACAGGAAAGTCGTTTCGATCCAATCCATTCTTTAGGTCAAATAAAGAAAAAAAAGGATATGTCAGTGACCTAGCACGACAAAGCACTCTCCGAGGCATGGAATGTATTCTTTTTTGGTCAGAATCTCCACAGTAATGTCTCTGTTAGATTCTCCGGTCGAAATACGGGAAAACTCCATTAAATTCTCGATGGAAACGGAGTTTTGCGAATTCTCCCCGGAACTGGAAGATCATTTCGAGATCTTCGAACATATTCGAGGGTTCAATGTGACTATTGTCACTTCGGCCAACACACAAGATGAGACTTTACCACCGTGGAGCGGCTTTTTGCAAAAAGATGAGGGGGAAACTCAGTAAGATGTCGGAGAAGCAAAATATACGAGATCACAAACGTAGATTGCTCGCGGCTCAATATGAATTGAGACGAAAGCTTATAAAGCCTTTTGTAAAGATCCCTATCTTCCTAGTGATATGCGGGACAAACATCGTTATAAGTTGTCCAAGTTGCCAAGAAAGAGTTCCTTTGCACGAGTAAGAAACCGATGTATTTTCACGGGTCGCCCTCGTTCCGTATATGAGTTCTTTCTAATTTATCGTATCGTTTTTCGTGGATTAGCATCTCGAGGTCCTTTGATGGGCATAAAGAAATCGTCTTGGTAGCACCACCAAACCAATAGAACAAGGGTTAGCTCCGCAGCAGGTCTACAAGCAAGGTAAGTAGGTCCATTACCGGCCGGCTCCGGACCGAAAAGACCTAACGGAGTAATCCCTTATCTCGGATCGTAGATGCTAACGGGGCGGAAATCGAAGTGGGGGACCTCTCTACCGCCTGTGTCTATGTAGTTGCTCCCTAGACATTTTAACTTAACAACAAAACAAGCAAGGGCTGGGAGCTGCTACAATTGCTTCAGCGGGAGCTGCTGTCGGTATTGGAAACGTCCTTAGTTCCTCGATTCATTCCGTGGCGCGAAATCCATCATTGGCTAAACAATTATTTGGTTATGCCATTTTGGGCTTTGCTCTAACCGAAGCTATTGCATCGTTTGCCCCAATGATGGCCTTTTTGATCTCATTCGTATTCCGATCGAAGAAAGAAGGAAGGAGGCTAGTCCCCGAAAATGCCTTTGGAAGTTGGGGTTCATAATATGACTTCAAAGACTGGTGTGAAGTCGTAACAAGGTAGCCGTAAATCTACTTCATATTCTTAATTGAAATTGAAATAAAGTATATAATTTGATAAATATCGTATATAAGGATAAGACTACATCCATATCAGAAATGAAATTCAAGCTCTGATAGTCGATCGAGTAATCTGCGCCCAGTAGAGCTTAGCCAAGAGATGCAATGGGAAGGGTTGTCCACTTATTTCGATCAATGTATTTCATAACATACCCTGCTTTTTAAAAACAATTTGCCAATGAGTTGTGTAAGGACAGGTGATACTGTGATAGAGTGGATCTTAAAGATAAAATTTCAATCACTTTTCAAGAAAGCTACTGGCATGACAATAGATTAGGGCATGTTTGGTTAATAGCGAATCCGTTATTTTTTGGCGGATTTGACCAAAATCAACGTTTTGACTTGGTCAAAACGCTAATTACCGCGTTTGGTTATCAGCGGTTTGGAGCAGCGTTTTGGCTCCAAACCGCTGATTCTCCAAACGCTGCAATTTGCAGCGTTTGGGGTTGGGCGTTTTGGGGAAAAACAGCCTTTCCCCAAAACGCCCCTCCATATAATAAAAAAAAAATTTGCTTTTTTAATTCTGGAAGCCTCAAGGCTTCAAATAGAGAAGCCTTGAGGCTTCCCTTCAATACTCATCCGATGTGGGACATCGGATGGGTATTGAAAACAAAAGCAGGGGCATTGAGGCCCTTTTATAGAGGAGCCTCAATGCCCCTCTTTTGTTTAGTGCCGATGTGGGATTGATTAAATGGGAGCCCAGGCTCCCCTTCGCCTCTTCTCTTTTTTTTTTTTTTTTTTTTTTTTTTTTTTTTTAATTTTATAAATTATTGTTATTGTTATTATTATTATTATTATTATTATTATTATTATTATATTATTATTATTATTATTATTATTATTATTGTATTGTTTCTATTTATTATTATATTATTTGTGTATACCCTTTTGGTCATTTTACATGTTAACCGCTAATATAAACAGCTAATTTTACCAAACATCTTTTTACAAACCGTTAATACAATTCGTTGGTCAAATTCGCTAATACAATCCGCTATTTGATAACTGCTAACACAATCCGCTACCGCTAACTGCTAACCGCTGGTAACCAAACAAGCCCTATATACCTGGAGCTTTTGAATTTCATAGGGAAAGAAAATGTGGTTCTTTTTTACGAACCCCTTTTCCTTTTACAGTGAGCATATGAAATTGTTTTGGCTTTGGGTCTCTATCAGTTAATCATATTGGAACAAATGCTGTTTCATAGGCTAATATGCAATACAAATCATACTAGTGTTGACTGCTCAAATTCTTTATAGGGCTGAGCATCAGACGGTTCGGTTCGGTGAACGAGTGTCAAAATCGAGCGAATATAGGATTACAATTTTAAATATCTAATCCTTTTTTAATTTTTAAATTATCCTATCAGTTTTATTAAATTTCGGTTCGGTCAGATATCCGACCTTAACTCGGTTATTAAATAACTGCAAAACAATTAAAAATTAACCAAAAGTACTGAAAAATTAAGTATATATATTAATATTATACTAACTAGTATTTTTGCCCGTGCGTTGCACGGAATGGATTTGTTGTAACATGTTAAGAATATTTAGATCGATATACAATTATGTAAATTATAATATCGAATATTTAGATCGATATACAATTATGTAAATTATAATATCGAATATTATATAGTACAATTGAAGAATTGAGTTTGATCGATTATGTTTTCTGATGTTATCATTGCTTAAATTTGAGCAAATAATTGCCCAATTAATAGCCAATGTGTATATATATGCATCCGGTGCTAAAACTTTAGACATTTTATATATCAATATTTATGATTTGTATTAATTGGGTTAATTATACCGTTGTCCAGCAACTCAGTTATATAAATTATTTATACGGATGATATATTTTCTATGTAAATATATAGCAATTTTTTCATCTTTGTATAAAAAGAAAACATAATACTACGTAGTATATCAATGTAATTATTTTGAGTTACACATTATTGAAAACCTTTTTGTAAATGACATTGATAGTATATTATATATTGTTATTGTAAATTTTTAACTTATTTTACATCACTAATGAAGTAAATTATCTAGAATTATAGCTTTTTTAGTGCTTTATTTCATAATTACTGGAGTAGAATATCCAGAACCTTAGTACTTCATGGATTATAATATATTTATAAAGCAGATATGTATAGATTAGCTCTGTTTTAATTAAGTGTATAGATTAACCTTATTTCATGAATGTTTGATTTGTGGGCAGGTTTTATGCAAACTATTGCATGGACCATGGTCCACACTGTATGGACCAAAAATAAAAAGTACATTTTTATTATACTAAAAGTACATTATTTTTGTACTGAAGGTACATAATTTGATAGTATATATATAAAATAATGTACCTTTAGTACTTAAATAATGTAATCTAAAATAATGTACTTTATGTACAAAAAATAATGTACTAAAGTATATTAAAAATGTACTTTTTATTTATGGTCCATGCAATAATGATTGCATGTTTTATTTGTTGTGTGTTTTTGCCTAACAGTTAGGCTGTAGAATAATGTGTTAATAGATATAATTCTACCTAAACATGTCAAATTTTGGCTCTTTAGGTTATACTTTATTTATCTTTAGGATTTTATCTGTATAATTAATTTGGTTAATTTTTTAACATGTTATAGTTAGACTTCTTAGAGTAAAATAATGATGTTTGCAAATAATATGGTAATCGGATGAAAACTGTATAGCTTAGAATAAAAAAAAAAAAATCTACATTGGATAAGCTAATTTTTTTTTGAAAGCTAATTTATTTATTAACATTTAAAAAAATGCATTTAATTTTTTTTAAATTGTAAGCATAGAGTTCTAAAATTATGAACAAGGACGCGAGTCCACCTTGCAAGGTGGACCCTGGTCCATAGCATACTTTGCCCACCTCTACCACGACCGTTCCCCCTCTCACTCAATTTGAAAAATCAATTTCGCTCCTCTCCCAATTTACCTGTGCGATGCACGACTAAATTTTTTTATTATATAACTAGATAAAAAAATAAAAAATGAAATTATAAACAATTTTAATATTTGAAAGTGTACATTTATCTAATTATAAGATTAATGCAAGAGTATCACTCAATTAATGTAACAATATATGACTCGTTTGTCTGCAATTATCTTGAAAAGTCTATGTGTAATTTATTATTACTAAAATAAATATGGTTAAAAAGGGAAATAATTTAATTGTAATTATTATAAAACTAAATACAACAATCCATGTTTAGCTTAATCTATACTAACATTCGTGTATTTATTAACTTAATTAGCATAATAATTATTAGTCAATTATACTAATATTTATGCAATTAATCCCTTAATTACCATAATAATTATCAAATAATTAAATTAATATTGTACAATTATACTTTTATACCTTAAGTATAAAAATATACATTGAGGGATTACCATAGTAATTACACAGAAGAATATGAATGATTGTTTATTTTGTTCTCTCCCTCTCTCTCTCGCGCGCACACACATATATGTAATCAAAAAATTAATTGTTATTATAAAATAAAATCCAACACCCCATGTTTAATTGTAATTATAGTAATATCTATGTAATTATTAGCTTAATTATCATAACAAATATTAGTCAATTATCCTAATATATGTGAAATTAATTTCATACTTTCATTCTATCATAATAATAATAATAATAATAATAATAATAATAATAATAATAATAATAATAATAATAATAAATTCTATCATAATAATTATCATTATCATATTACCATTACCATATTACTAATAACAAATTATAACCAATTATAATTAATATTATTCTATCATCATCATCATCATTATTATTATTATTATTATTATTATTATTATTATTATATCATAATAAATAAATAAATAAATTCTATCATTCGATCATTCAATCATAATAATAATTATCATTACCATTACCATATTACTAATAACGAATTATAACCAATTATAATTAATATTACTAATATTATTCTATCATAATAAAAATAAATTCAGTCATAATAATTACCATAATTACCATATTACTAATAATGATTTATTACCAATTATAATTAATATTATTCTTATTCTATGATTCTATCATTCTATTCTATATAAAAGGTAATACGTAACTCTTATAAAAAATAAAATGTATGTAAATTGACCATGAGGTGTAGCATATATGTGTGTGTGTGTGGGGGGGGGGGGGGGGGGT
>NC_044920.1:9799515-9862659 GCF_003576645.1 Ipomoea triloba | reverse complement strand
GGGGGGGGGGGGGGGGGGAGGGAGTAGCTAGCTATTTAATTTTACATGGTAATTTTACATCCGTGCGATTTAATGTGAATATACGTGAATAAAATAGGTATGTTCTTACCGCAAATGCCAATTATAATTATTAGATATTATTATCATACATAATATATAATATTATTACCATAATAATACATATGAATTTGCATGTATAATAATACATATTAATTTACAAGATATAATATTATAAGTGAATGACATAGGTATGTTGAATAGAAAAAATATACCATAAAAGAAGCAATTTTACATTTTTGAAATAATTTTACATGGTAATAGCTTGCTATTTCAATTCCAATAAATATGTGTGGGGAAATCTGCATCCTTCAATACTCCGACAACGGTTCTTTCACAAAACTGGAGCATATATCTCTGTGTAGTAGTTTTGTTTCTATACGAATTATAAACCACAAAAAATCTGTGAATTAGATAAACTCTCCCTTCTCTAAATTTCTCTACCCACTTTTCAACGAACAATTTAGGAATATGTATGTGTAGAAAAGTTCCCTGAACTTGTAGAGTCAAAATAAAATGTTGTAAAAAAATCATATATATGCATAAACTTAAAGTTTTGAAATACAAAATATTAATATTATAGTATAAAAAAATACCTCTATATCATGAACTACACATTCTATGGAGTTTATTTCTTCAGAACCTCTTGTCTCTGGAAGAAGAACGACACGGAACACTCTAATAATGATGCGATTCCATATGAGTCTAGGATGAAGTTCACGACCAACAATCTTAGAGTGAGTTGAAGCCAATGAAAATAAGAGAGTACAGAGGCAGGAATACGTACGTGGCTATTGAGATATCGGTGGCTATTGACAATGTTAAGCAGAATGCTCTATTTCAATAGCAAATGTTATGCTATTACATATATTACGAATATATCACCAATTAATAATAACAATATTACCATATTACCATAATAATATTATAGGTGAATGCAATTGGTATGTTTTTAGCAATTGACTGATTTTATGAATAAATATATATAGATAATTAATAAAATAATAAATGAATAAAATAAATGATTTTACTAAAATGTCATTAAGTTTGGGCGAGAAAATTTGGGAGGAGGATATTGTTTTTATATATAGTATATATTACTAAAATAGTAAACAAATACTAATTACTAACTGATACTAAATACTAACAAAATAACAAAATACTAATACACAAATTATTATAGATTTACAAACCAAAATGGAATGGCTATTTACAAGTTATTACATACCAAAATGGCAAAAGGGTTACAAAATACACAACAGATTTACATATTGCAAATTGCTACATTGCATCTACATACTAAAGTCAACAGATCATTGATCACAGATTCACAGATGAAGTTATCCACAAAAATTCCTAAACTGAAGTCTGAAGTCATCAAGCTAATAGCCTAGACTTACTCTTCTTCCTGTCAATTGTTACAAGTTAGTGAAAAAAATTAGTACACAAGCCAACTGCAAGCTGCAAAGGATTATATAGTTAATACTTAATAGTTGGCACTTGGCCCAGTAAGCATTTTTCCATATCCATTTTGGATTAAGGGCAAATTGCTACAATAATTATCAAGCAACATACCAACTTAATCCTTCTTTTCAGATTATAGGTGGAAGCTTCATCATTGTCACAGAAAAGGGATAAACATAATAAAATAAACCAAATAGAAACATTACCAGATTTACACTGCACAAGGAACTTAAGAGTTAAGGCAACAACATACAAAAACTTACCAAACCTTACAGAATTGCATACTTACAGAGTTACAGTGGTCTAGTGCAAACAAGCCAACAATTAATAAGTAATAGTTACCATGGCCTCAAAAAATACCAACTGAGATTATATTGCAATTGAGTGAATTGACAATTAATTAATTTGAGACACAAGTAATGTAAAGAATAACATCACAGAAATTGTAGGCAGTGTAAAACCAAGAGTCCTTCCACTTCCACACTATCAGCACTTAACTATGCAAAATAAGAAATATAAATTATTAAACTAGAAATGTAAAAGGAAAAAACTCAAGGAAATCAAGTGTTACACTGTTACTTTTTCAAACCTCTCCAATTCTTCCAGATTTTTCTCAATACATAGAGAAGTATTTGGCAGCCTAAGCCAACCCTAGGTACAAACCAAAGATTCCACAATTTTTGGAGTTAATGAACTCCTAAAAGGAACGAATACTCTTTCAGATGTACTGAAGATAGATTCAGAGGCCACAATTGAGATTGGTATAGCTAGGACATCCCTAGCAAGCTTAGACTTGATAAGAAACCTTTCAGAATTAATCTTCCACCACCTAAGTATATCAATGGAGTTTTTCTCTTCAACTATTGCCTCACTCAAGTTAGTCAAGTAGATATCCAACTCAGTTTTTTTTCTTACCCCCACTTTCCAATCTTTGTTTTCTAATTTGGGACTTGAGTAAATGTTGTGGTCTCCCAACAGAGGCAGATGCAGACATAGAAGAATCACTACTAACCTCGACAGATGCAGACTGAGGGACACTAATAGGGTTACAACTGACAACATAATCATCAAATAACTCATTCAAAGCAGCAAACACTTTATCAAAGTATGATTGACCTTTTTCCTCACCTTACATATGATTAATATGAGTAGGCATGTACTCTAATTTTTCCCTGGGGTCTAGAATGCTTGCAAAGAATATCATTTGATTCATTTTTTCTATATCACCCCAATACTTTTCAAATTTTGCCTTCATGTTTTTACCCATAAAACTCACTGCCCCATTAGCTTCCACCATGCCATTCAATAGGCAGTGTAAATCAGAAATCTCAATGAAAAATGCGTTAGATGTGACATATAAAGAACTAGAAATTTTGACTGTCATATCATAAAAACATTTCAATAACTTGACCAAACTGCCTACAGATTCCCAGTCCATAAAATCAGGAATAGAATCACCCAAGTCAAATTTGAAAGAACTATTAGATTCTTCACAAGATCCAAAAATGTTTTGGTAAGTCAATGCAGATTGTAACATCAAATAAGTAGAGTTCTATTTGGTTGGAACATCTAGACACAAAGAAGACCTTTGTTCAATTCCTAACAAATCAGGCAAATCCCTGAACTTCTTCAGCCTAGTAGGGGAATTTCTAAAATATCTGACAACCTCCATGACTTTCTTTACAGAACTATCACACTCTTTCAAGCCATCTTGCAAAATCAAGTTCAAGATATGGGCAATGCATCTCATGTGAATATACATAGCCATCACATTAGATGTTCCCCAAGACACTAATTTTTTCTTTAGAAACCCCATATCAGTATCATTAGAAAAGACATTGTCAATAGTCACACTAAAAACATTCCTAAGCCCCCACTCTAGCAAACATGTTTCTAGGGCTTTTGCAAGATATTCACCTTTGTGAGAGGTAATAGCGACAAATGCTACGATTTTTTATGAAGCTTCCACTCTAAATCAATGAAATGGGCAGTGACTACCATGTAGTTAATCCTTTGGATGAATGTCCAAGAGTCAATCGTAATACTAACCCTATGCTTGCTTCCCCTTAAAAAGGCCTTCAATTTCAGTCTGTCCTCTTCATAAACAATTAGGATGTCCCTACTTATAGGTCATCTAGATGGAACTATAAACCTAGGGCAGGCAACAACAATGAACCTCCTAAACCCTTTTCCCTCCACCAAAAGGCAGTTCTTCTATGATTATCATTTCAACCAAGACCCTTATAATAGATTGAGATTATAAACTCTTGATTAAAAATCCAGGTTCCTATCTCTCCCATAGTATATTGAGATGAATCAGAGGTAGTAACAGCTTGAAATGTTAGAAGGGATTGCCTAGTATCCCTAAAGTGAGGATTTTTCAATCAACTCAGCATGTGGTTTCATAGGGATGATGTACCATGTTTTTTGGACTCACACTGCTATATTTTTGCACAAAAAATACACCTCCCTTTTATAGTAACACCATTACTATCAGTTATTCTTTCAAAATGATCCCATACTCTAGATCTGGCATCAACCTGCTTCCTCTTCTTCTCATGGACTGCAGTAGGAGGTTGCACATTCTGTTGATTATTTGGCTCAACAGTTTGGGCTTCCACTACTGTAGGTCCCTCAGTTGAAGAATTGGGAGGTTGACTACCAGACATAGTGATATTATCCATCTAAAAAATGACTAACTATTAGTATACATGGTAGGATACATTATCAAGAATAATAGACAGTCAGGCATTAATACAGAAACATACAAAGCATGGAGGCATTCTAGAATCAGACACTTTTTGTGTTATCATTTTACAAGAATACATTTTTAGGGACTTCAAATAAGGGCATACATCCATAAGCATACAATACAAAGAAATCAAGATTCAGGGATTTTATTTCACTTTCCAGATTCAGAGAATGTTATATAATTATACAGCTCATGTTCATCAACCATCATGATATGAATTTAACACTTAGGAAATTTCACCAATATATAGAAATTTCAACATGGAAAATTTCACATTTAAGCCTTTAAGCCTTAAGGGACATAATAAATCAAATTTGTAAAACTAGGGTTTCAGATAAGTTAGTGCTTGCACCAGAAATCCAAAATATTGCCAATATCACAATATTGCCAAATAAATTCAAAATATATCACAAAACATATCACAAATTCGCAATATATGAGTCATATATTGCGAATTTGTGATATGTTTTAAGAAATCAAACTAGGGTTTCAGATAACTGGATAAGTTAGTGCTTCCACCAGAAATCCACAATATATCACAATATTGTCAAATAAATTCACAATATATCACAAAACATATCACAAATTCGTAATAGATTACAATAAATTTAAGAAATCAAACTAGGGTTTTAGATAAGTCAGTACTTCCACCAGAAATCCACAATATATCACAAAACAAATCACAAATTCACAATATATGAATAAATTAAACTAGGGTTTGCAATTTACTTCGTTTCTCCCAAATATCCCGGAGAACAAGGGCTTCTTTGAATATATATCACCACTCAAACGGTCCATGACACCACCACTCCACCAGTAGGGCTTCCACCACTCGAACAGAACCAACGACCACCAGAGTATAGAATGGGCGGAACTGTGGAAGAAGAGAACATACTATAGAGTAGAGAGAACTTATAGACTCACTATCTCACACTCTCAAAGAAATTAGAGAATCGGAGAAGAGACTAGAGAAAAGTCAGAGCTCAAAGATGAGAGAGAAGACTAGAGAGAATCAAAGAAGTGGAGAAAACCGAAAACCCTAGCAAGAGGTCATGACTACGCAAATGAGGAGATACTGAAGCCTTTGTCGTTATCAACACACACACACACACACACACACACACATATATATATATACACTATAAGTCGAAACGACGTCGTATAGTACTAACCAAACGTAACCCTATTTTATTTCAGATATTTGGGCGGGTTGGATGTGAAAACATCCCCCACCCAAATCCGTTAAACCGACGACGTATGGCGTCAGTTTAGTTTTTTTGTTTTGGGTTTGACTCTGTTCGGTTGGGCTTATTCGGATCACGGGTCGGTTAGTGTTTTCGGGTTGTTCGGTTATTGCTCAACTATAATTCTTTACTACTATTTTTGTCTAATCACCATGAAGAAGCTTCTTTACCAACATTAAAGATTATTGGAGGCAACTCCACACGAGTTGGTCGGGCAATTGTCTTGGTAACCACAAAGTTCTAAGTTCAACATGGTTAGACAACTCCCAAGTTTCGAGTTGGGTGGGGTAGGCTTCACCCAGGTTCACAGCTGTAGTCTTTCCCGCAAATTAAAAAAAAAATAGAAAAAAAAATTTCAAACTATGCGGCTAGTTATGCTACCTATTAACTCTAAATGCGATTTATTATTTCAGTTAATGCTCAGGATTTTGTGGAAAGAATGCTACCTATTAACTCTAAATGAAATTTGTTGTTTAAATGTCTCTATATTTGCTTGCTTAGTTATCCTTTTAATGCTTACAAACCCCTAACTCCCTTCCCAGTTCCACCCCCAAGACACTCTAAATGTTATATCCACACCATATTTACTTCTGAGACATATTTCTTATATGCCTGACTAGATTCTGGAAGGGAGGAGTCGTACAATTGTTGTGTACATGATACTTGTTGGTTTTATCAACTACGAAGTAGTCAAGCGGCGAGGCAACACCACCGGTTTTTATATCCACACCATATTTACTTCTGAGACATATTTCTTATATGCATGTCTAGATTCTGGAAGGGAGGAGTCGTACAATTGTTGTGTACACGATACTTGTTGGTTTTATCAACTACGAAGTAGTCAAGCGGTGATTGTTCGTAAAAGCAGAGTCTATAGGCCTCTTTAGCGTAACGAATTGCTTCCCCTTAGCTTTCTCAAGGTTTTTTTTTTCTTTTTGTTCTTTTAGAGATTTGAACCCTAAACCCTTCTATTTAAATCCCAATTTTTCTACGATCAAATCATTGCAGCTTTCATTAATAGTTTTTTTTTTCGTACTAGTTCATCCATACTTTCTCAAAGTGTGAGGCTTGATCCCATGACCTCTTATATGGGAAAGTCACTACATGCCATTTGAGCACAAGGTGTTTGGCTGCTTAACTTTAGAGTTATGATGGGATCTGGTGCATTAGTGCTGGTATGATCGCATCATATCAAGCAAGATTTGAACCTTTTACTCCTTTCTCAAGGTTTAACGACCCTATTTATACATGAAGTGGGGGGGGGGGGATCCCCATTTGGCAACCCTAATCTACCATAAATATAATACACGATTCAATTGCCTTATTACATTTGATCTAGTTTCCTAAACCCTTTCGATCTCTTTCCTTGTAGCTCCCATGGAATCCGTTGCTGATCTTCGCCATTTTAGGGAGATTCCAAATTGTGTCGACCGAGCTCCCATTTGTGCCGAGGGAGCCTTAGCACCAAATCATTAGTTTACCCAATTCTTCTGTTACTCTTACCCCAAGTGGTTTTCCAACTCCTTTTCCCCCCTGCATCTACTTGGGACTACCTCCCTAACCAATAGTTGCCGAGTCCGCTAAGGCGCTTAATCATTTGCCAGGTTGCTTGACCTTCCCATTGGCCGGCTTATTCCTCACTAAAGTCGACTTGGTCTCTCAGTCAACCTTCAATTTATTCAGCTCCGCTGCCTCCAAGTCACCTTCATCGGTCGCACACTTTACCTCCGAGTGGCGAATCGTGTCCTTCTCCCATCATCTAGTCCCTCACGACTCGGGAAAGTAACCAACTTGCCTCCTGCCTAGCTCTCAGTCTTCGCTGATTAATTACTTCCCCCACCCGAGCATGGATCCATCTTTGTTGCTTTTAGTGTTTTCTGATTGATTACTTCTCCAACCCAAACTTGATCCAGCTTTGTTGCTGTGACACCCCAACCTTTCACAAGCTGAGATTGCTAAAACTTTAACATAAAAGCTGCCTATCTCAACTATCAAACACAACATAGCAGAAGCGATTTATAACCTAAGGGGTATCATGCCACATCTAGGTAAGAAAAACACGGCCTAGATGCACGGGCTATCCAAAACTGAACTGCATAAAGTATAAATCCTTAAAACGATGTCATCATAACAAGAATCTAGTCAAGAGTATATAATCTCAACATAGGCACACGAGCCCAAAACATAAAGTCTAAACATCATAAGCTAGTCTAAGAGGCCTCATAACGATAAGCTCTAACGCGCTCTCGCTTAGACTTACTCCATACCTGGAAAACATGTAAGAAACCATTAGCAAAAGACTGCTAAGCAACCACCACTCACACTCGTGAGAAACATACATATATAGTAAGCTTGTAAATAGGTTTACGCACCCATATAGAATATACACACCAACGAACTGTTCTTTAGTTAAAACGGATACTCAACAACAACACGCTGAATAAGCAATAAACCAAGGACTTTCCAAACAATACCAATATCCAACCGAATTGCACAAAACAACAATTCTATAACGGAATATCAACCGAATCATAAACTCAACCGAATACTCACAAGAAACAACCAAACCGCAATATATATCAAGGAATAACCGATAACCAACGAGATATGATACAACTCAAGAATTAATAAGGAACCAAACAAACCTCAACCCAAGGATAAGCACCAAACCTTACCTTCCAACCAAAATACTAACTCGCATACCAACCATCAAACCCAAAGTTAGTTCACAGAGGCAAAAGCCCAAACCATAGAGGCAAATGGTGCCCAAAACACAAATGCAGATGGTGCCCAATCACAGAGGCAAATGGTGCCCAATCACAGAGGCAAATGAATGCCCAAGCACAGAGGCAAATGAATGCCTAAACACATAGGCAAATGGATGCCAATCACAAAGGCAAATGAATGCCCAATCACAGAGGCAAAGAATGCCCAATCACAGAGGCAAATGAATGCCCACAGTTAGTTCACCCTTAACAGCCCAAAAGATACTCAAAGATCCACCACTCCATATCCACCTCAGACTCAACCCAAGAACAATCCACTCACAGTGTTCATCTCAGATTATGAACACAACCAACTACCAGAGAATATAATCAATGATTCAACCAACCAATAGGCTCACATAATGGACAAAGAGATATGAATAAATACTCCAAAATCATGGTAAAATACTCAACAAAATATCCCAACAAAATCCAGAACCAAAGGTGGAACAACCAAACAACAGATCACAGAACAACTCACTGGAACCAGAGTTCCGTTAGAACTAGCGGAGCTCCCAGACGGAACACCACCCTCCGCCGCACTCCTCCGCAGGAAGGAGGCGGATCCCCTCAACGGAAGACTTACCCCCGCCACCCTTCACTGCGATCCACTTGCGGAAGACTACAGCGGGACACATTATACCGCTGGGGTACTCCGCAAGGGCAAACCCAATACTCAGCTCACAGACTCAGATCAGAATACGCAATGTTCATTCCAGAATACAAAAATAGGATCAGATTGTCCAGATTACATCTCGCAGAAGCCAAATAAACATGGAATCCATACCTACAAATGTTCATAAACATAAAGATGCAAAGGATCAAGAACACAAGTTCATAAATCCATCAAAATAACTCACAGACCAACAAAGAATAGGCTAAGCAGCAAAGAATTCCACAGGATTCCAATACACCAAATAATATTCATAGATCAAGAGTGTAAAATAGGTTTTAGTGGACATGATGGTTACCTCTTGTAGCACACTTCAAACCAAGCCAACTCTTTCTCCTTCACAAGCCACTCCCACCCACTAGATCATCTTTTTCCCAAAGAAATATCCCAAAAGAACACCATAAGAATCTTAAAAAAAGATTATGAAAAGAGATGATGCAAAGCATATTCCTAAAGATAAACACTTACCCAAGCCTTAGAAATCCTAAAGGAGAAATCTTGGTCTTGGATCTTGAAGAAGAAGGGATAATGTATATTGTAGGGTTCTTAGGAGTGATAATGGTAGGGAGAAAATGTTTGCAGGAAATGAAAAAGAGTAGGAAGGGTTATTACAAGCTCTTTTATATGGATAGATAAAAACATTACATACATAGTGTATGTATTATATTAGGGTAAGTAGATTAATTAATGGGCCCTTATAAGAATGGATCTCACATTATTTATTACACTACTAGTTAGTAGGAAATTAATCCTTCAAGAATAAATACATTCGGCCATTATAAAATGCTCTTACTTATAGGAATTGTAAGGATCCAATTTAAATAAATCCCTTACAAGAATTAAATCAAGAATTGGGCCTTTAGAATAAATAATTAATTCCGGAATAAGAAATATATATATATGTATACCAATTGGAAAGATTAAGCCCAATCAAATCAAATAAATTTCCCGGTGGAAATAATTACCGGTCTCAAGGCTTGAACGAAATTACGGGGTGTTACACTCTACCCCCCTTAAAAGGAGCTTCGTCCCCGAAGCTCAAAGCTCACGGGAACTTGAAACGAAATGGTTCAAGGAAATAAAGGATCGATCGAAGGTTAAAGAAAAGATTGCTCAACCGAACTTATCCTTAAGAACATACTATACTACTAACTCTTAAACTTCTAACTTACCCAATCCATGCACAACATGCAAAAACTAAGCTAACTACTTACCTAGGTCAAAAGGATTCCTAACGAAGATCTATCATGAGCACGAGAACTACCAACTAACCTGGGTGGCCTCCTCGTGACGAACTACCTGGAGCTTGAAAAAGATCGGGATGCAGATACTCAGGTGGAACCTCAATGCCTAGCTTGGCCTCGATGAATCCCAAGCGCTGAAAGCCGCGGTCCACTCTCAAATCCAACGATGTGAACCAAGCCTCCACCATCTGGTGCATCTCCTGCAGCTGTAGAAGTACGGGGTCAACTAGCTGCGCGGAAACCACGGGGTCATGCTGCTCCTTCCTTCGATTCTCCCTATCGATCTCGTCTTCAGACTCTTCTTCCTCAGACTCGTCGTCCTTCTCATCGTCACCCGCCTGCTTGGCCTACTGATGCGCGACAACCCTCTCAGCCTCTTGTGGGGAATGTGGAAGCGCTCTATGAGCTCTCTACTCTCATCTGCCGGCATCCTGCTCAACTCGTGGGCTGTGATGTACTCATTCCCGCCCACCTGGAACAAACCGCAGTACTGTAGACTCGGCGCATTGAAAACGCTATGAACTAGCTGCCTAGCTAGCTCCCTGGTCACATTCACCCTTTTCTTTTGAAAGATCCAACTCAGAATCATCCCATAAGGTCGGTTGCGACGTTTGGCCGCCTTGCAGAACTCCATGTGAGAAATCATCAAACTGAGCAAGTCAAACTTAACCCGATGCTTTAGAAAGTAAGCAAAGGTACACTCCAACCCAGCCACCTCCTTACTGTTGTTCCTGTTTGGAAACGAACTTTCTCCCACAAGCAAAGTCAAAATCCTCTGCTCTCCAGTCAAATCATGCTTAATGGGCCTGGCATCCAATGTGATACCCTCCTCTCGCCCCAACATATATTGCAGATAGTCCCGAAAGCCCACCTCCTTCGTCTCAATCCAATAATAGCGCTCATACTGATTCACACCCCCTAATGGTAAACCGAGTAGTCTAGCAAGCTTAGAAGGGTCAAAGGAAATCTTCACACCCTTCACTATCGTAGTGAGAACGGGCACCTGGTTAACTTTCTTAACCCTCATATTCTGATAAAACTCATAGACCAAATTGGGGTAGACTACGTTCTCAATCCGTAAAAATTGCTCCAACAGGCCTTGAAAATTCAACATATTCACAAGTTCAGGCGAGAAATGTAACGGGTCAAGAGCCTTACCGTCAATAATGGAGTATTGAATATTTCCTTGACTCCCACCTTCACCAGCTTGATTTCTCCTGGGCATTTTGGGGTTGTTATTCACTGGACTGCTTCGTTGACGGAGAAGACCCACGGAGAGCACTGGGATGTTATTCGCTGCTACGGGGAAAGAAGGCGGAACAAAATGAGCCGATGGGTAGGGTTTTAATCTGGGTGGAAAAGAAATGACGCATGTACCCTTCAGTCTTGCGGAACATTTCAACGGAAGATCTCGCTCCGCTAGTTTGTCATTTTTCTCCTGGCGGAACTACTTCGCGGAAGACCTCGGTCCGTCACTCCCCTCTGCACGCACACGCTGTGTACGCCCGCGGAGTGCCCTACTCCGCTCCCTCCATCCGCACCGCTACTCCCAACCGACTTCATAACAAAAATCGAGTTTTGCACTTTAGGACCAACGGGCTAATGCGGTTGGATGATCCAGTCACCTTGCCACTCGAGTTGTGGTGCGTAGATGACCCCTGTCTCTTCTACTTCTTCCTTCCTTTTCTTTGATCTTGCCTTCCCGAGCTCCTTGGTTGGGTAACACGAGACCGAATTCTCGGACTTATCACTTAAACGCTACTTAAACTTTCTAGGCTAAGCGCAAGGCCACTTAAGGGTTAAACTAACTATATGCACCCCATAAAATGTCTCCAAAAGCACCTACATGCCATGCAATTAGAGATTAAGCTCAAGGGTTACCTTCATTGAGCCCACTGGCCTCCGCCTGGGTTCGGCCCATCACAAAGATCTTCTTTTGCTGCGGCCCAGCCTGCAGCCCACGGCCTCCACTCGACTTGCCCCCACCACTGCCCTCGGTCTCCTTAGAAGATCGGGTCGCTGTCTAGGCTCCCTGGGTCACACCCGGTCTGGACTGGGACGATCCTCCCTTCCTGGGTGTGCACTCATAAGCTTTGTGTCCCCTCAGCCCGCAGTTGTAGCACTCCACCATATATCCCTCACAATCTCTCCCGGGATGGTCCCTTCCACATCTCCTACAGTGGAAGTGCCGCTCTCGGACTCCATCACTCCTAGGTCCTTGCCCCGAGCTAGGGCGGGATGTGCCTCCACTGTTGGCACCACTCCTCTGAAAGCTCCTTCCCGAACCGGAGCCTCCAGGCCTATGCCTCTTGCAGTCAGACGCACTACCCTCCCCAAGCCTCTTAGAACGGTCCTGCGCTCCCCGCCGTATGGTCAGCACGCGATAGTGATCTGCAGCACTATTATAGGCCTCGCTCAACGTCTGGAATTTGAACACGACCAGCGCCATACGAGTGTCCAAATTCAGCCCAGCTACAAATCTCTCGATCTTGCTATAACACCCCGGCCTGGCTATACCGTACATACATATATCATGTAATACACCTAGCATCTCTAATCTAGATATTTAGGCATATTAATTACCACATCTCCTCAAAACAACAATTTATTCCTATATATTATGCAAAATACAATTTCATATATACTATACATACAATCATGTACACAATATTTCCACCTAGATCTCATCATATTCCAACCAAACAATCAATTATCCAATTTCAAGTGATCTTAACCTACTTAAGGGATTCCTTACCTCGAGAAAGTTTACTCTTAACCTACTTAAGGGATTCCTTACCTCGAGAAAGTTTACTAACAACCTACTTAAGGGATTCCTTACCTCGAGAAAGTTTACTAACACCGTAGATAAGGGATTCCTTACCTCGAGAAAGTTTACTAACACCGTAGAAGCAAATCTTGGACTTTTTCCCCAATTTTTACTCAAAACCCTAGGAGAAAAATTAGCATCATAACAACAAATATTAAGAAACTAAGCTTAGATTCAAGGTCTAGGAAGGAAAATAAAGCTTTCTACCGAATAAAATTAAAGTTTTACCGAAAAGCTTGAGACTTGTGAAGAAATTTTGGCTATGGAAGGTGAAGCTTTAATGGAGGAAAAAGATGATCTCCCTCTCTCTTCTCCTTGTGTTTTTTCGTCCAAATGAAGGGGAAATGGGAAAAAAATGGCTTTATATTTGGATCTCACTTGGTTGACTAGTCCACACCAACATGTGGTAAATAATTGTGACAAGTGTCACTTTCTTATGGTTTGATCTTGAAAAATATCTTAGCTAGACTGATCGGGATTAAAACAGATGAATTCTCGGTAGAAACTAATTTAAATCAAATAATTTTCGAAACCAAAAATTTATCCCAGACTGAAACTCAAAATTGGGCTAGGTTCGGTACACCGCGAAATTTAGCGATGCCACGATCAAAATAAATTTTCGCTGCTATGGGCTAATTTAATTAAATAGGAAATTCAAGAATAATAGTATGGTGTCTAATAATCCATTTCCTAGGACTATCGGGTCCGAACACCAGTTCCTAAAATTCTTACGGTTCTTGACCGGTACGTACGATCGCAGCTTATTAACAACTATTTTAACCAGTAGAAATTATTCTGAATATCTATGAATCATAACTTGAGCATGCCAATGCCTTAGAATAAAATAAAATTTAAACCTTCCCTTTTTTTTTTTGAAGAAAATATTTCGGGGTATTACACTCTACCCCCCCTTAAAAGAGTTTCGCCCTCGAAACTAAAGTTAACCATACTTATTGAAATAGATGCTTCAATTTGGAAAGAGGTAAAGGTTCTCTTTTACCTTGCTCAAACAACATAGGGTATCGCGTTCTCATTTCATCTTCCAACTCCCATGTGGCTTCTTCCCCCAAATGGTTTGACCATAAAACTTTCACCAACTTTATGGACTTCCTGCGGGTATCCCGGGTCTTAGTATCCAATATTTTCACCGGTTTTTCTTCATATGATAAGTTCTCATCCAACGTCACCTCCTCTGGTTGGAGTACATGCGATGTATCATACACGTACTTCCTTAATTGTGACACATGAAATACATTGTGTACTCGATCCATCACCGCAGGTAGTGCTAATCGGCATGCTACCTTTCCGATCCTCTCAAGGATTTCATACGGTCCTATATATCTTGGACTCAATTTTCCTTTCTTACCGAACCGCATTACTCCCTTCGTAGGAGATATTTTTAGCAATACCTTATCACCTTCTTGAAATTCCAATAATTGCCTTCTTTGATCAGCATAAGACTTTTGTCGATCCTGAGCAGCTTTCATCCTTCCTTAAATCAACTTGACCTTTTCGGTCATTTCTTGAAGACATTCGGGTCCTAATGTCACAGAATTAACCGAATCTTCCCAACACAGAGGGCTTCTACACTTCTGTCCATATAAAGCTTCATATGGTGCCATTTGTATACTTGCATGATAACTATTATTGTAAGAAAACTCGATTAGGTCCAAATGTTCCTCCCACGATCCTTGAAAGTCCAACACACAAGCCCTTAACATATCTTCCAAGGTTTGTATGGTCCTCTCAGTCTGCCCATCAATCATAGGATGAAAAGCAGTACTAAGTTTCAACTTTGTTCCTATAGCTGCTTGCAAAGCTTGCCAAAATTGTGACAAGAATCGAGAATCTCTATCAGAAACGATATCCTTGGGTATTCCATGATACTTAACCACCTTGTTCACATAAGCCTTTGCCAATTGAGTCATAGTCCAAGTTTCCTTCATGGCAATGAACCTTGTTGTCTTGGTAAGCCTGTCTACTATTACCCATATCTTATCTTTCCCTGACCTTGTCAATGGCAATCCTCCCACAAAATCCATAGAAATAGAGTCCCACTTCCACTGAGGAATCTCTAACGGTTGTAGTAAACCCTTTGGTTTACTCCTCTCTGCTTTAACCTTCTGGCAGTTTAAGCACTTGGCCACAAATTCAGCTACGTCCTTTTTCATGCCTGACCACCAAAAGTTTTGTTTCAGATCTTTGTAAAGTTTGTCTCCTCCAGGGTGAACTGAATATGGGGTATAGTGACCTTCTTTCATTAGCTGATCCATTATCTTCTTACAACCTGTAGGTATAACCCATCTGCCTTGAAATCTAACACTCCCATCTGGGTGTAACTCAAATGAAACCACATTTTCCATCAACCATTTTCTCCTTGAGTTTATTCACCCCATCGTCTTCTCCTTGTGCTTGTTTGATTTCTTCAAATAGGTTTGGGGTGACCGACAAGTGATATAATTTCATCTCTTGTTCCACTTGACTACCCATTCTTATTTCCGAATTGAGCCTTTGAAAGTCCTTGCATAATTGCTCGGGCAATACTCAAAGAGCATGATTTGACTTCCGACTCAATGTATCTGCTACCTTGTTTGCTTTGCCTTCCTAGTATTGGATTTCCAAATCATAATCCTTGATCAACTCCAGCCATCTTCTTTGCCTCAAATTGAGATCTCTCTGAGTGAAGATGTACTTTAAACTCTTATGATCCGTAAAGATCTTACAAGTAACTCCATAGAGGTAGTGTCGCCAGATTTTGAGAGCAAACACCACAGCTGCTAGTTCTAGATCATGAGTTGGGTAGTTAGCTTCATGTGGTTTCAATTGACGAGATGCATAAGCTATTACCCTTCCATGTTGCATCAAGACACATCCCAGTCCTTTGTGAGACGCATCTGTGTATAGTTCATAGCCTTCCGTTCCAACAGGTAAGGTTAATACTAGGGCAGTTGTTAACTTCTTCTTGAGTTCCTGGAACGCATGCTCACACTCTTCACTCCAATGGTACCTGGTAGTCTTTTTGAGCAGATTTGTCAATGGTATTGCTATCTTCGAGAAATCCTGGACAAATCTTCGGTAATAGCCCGCCAATCCTAAGAAGCTTCGGACCTCCGTGACCGATTTGGGTGCTTCCCATTCCATTACAGCTTTTATCTTAGTTGGGTCCACTGCTATTCCTTCCTTGGTGATTATGTGACCAAGAAATGCTACTTCCTCCCTCCAAAATTCACATTTCGACAGTTTTGCAAAAAGCTTCTTTTCCCTCAACGTTTGTAACACCGTTCTGAGATGCTCTTCGTGATCCTCCGGTGTCTTCGAGTAGACCAAGATATCGTCTATGAAGGCGACGACGAACTTATCCAGATACGGAAGGAAAATCCGATTCATTAGGTCCATAAAAGTCCCTGGTGCGTTGGTCACTCCGAACGGCATAACCGTGAATTCGTAGTGCCCGTATCTCGTCCGAAACGCTGTTTTAGGAATATCCTCATTCGTGACTCACACTTGGTGATACCCCGACCGTAAATCAATCTTTGAAAATACTCCAGCTCCCTTCAATTGATCGAACAGATCGTCGATCCTGGGCAATGGGTACCTGTTCTTCACTATGACCCGATTGAGTTCTCTATAATCGATACACAGTCTCAGACTCCCATCCTTCTTCTTTACAAACAGTACCGGTGCGCCCCAAGGTGACACACTTGGTCTGATGAATCATTTTTCCAATAACTCTGCCAATTGAGCCTTCAGTTCTTCCATCTCTTTTGGTGCCATTCGATAAGGCGCTTTTGAGATTGGCGCGGTTCCTGGTACGAGATCAATAGTGAATTCCACTTCCCTCTCCGGGGGCATTTCCGTGAGATCCTCTAGAAACACGTCGGGAAATTCCCGCACTACTGGGATTTGATTGATCTCCGGTTCTTCTATCTCAGCGTCTTGCACCAAGCAGAGGTACACTTCACACCCCTGGTGAGCGTAATTCCTCAACTTCTGCATTGTCATCAACTTGGGCTCGGGTTGCCTCTTAATCCCTCGGTAGGATATTCTCTTCCCATTCGGTCCTCGCAGGACAACCTTTCGCTCATTACAAACAATTTGAGCCTTATACATATCCAACCAGTCCATCCCGAGTACCACATCGATGCCCTCTAACTCAAAACGAATAAGATTTCCGGGACAATTGAATCCCGCAATCTCTATCGAAATGTTGTCATATCCATCCTTACAGGCTATCACTATCCCCGAGGCAGTTCTCACATTTAAGTCTAACTTACTAGTAGGCCATAACTTCAATCTATCCGCAAATGTAGATGATATAAAGGAATTGGTAGCTACCGTATCAAATAATACTGAACCAAGCACCGAGTTTATAGGAAATGTACCGGTTACGACGTCGCCAGCCTGAGCCTGAGCGCTGTTGACGACATAGATCCGTCTTTGGTTCCCTGTGCTGCTTTCTCCCATTGGTGACTTCCCTTTGTCGCTCGAACTTGTAGCAGCGTTCGCTGGTCTTCCCCGGTTCACTTGTGGAGAATTAACTCCCCTGTTACCTGACTACGCAGGTTTCCGACCGTTGTTCCCATTGAATCCTCCTCCTTGCCTGGTATTCTGCGAGGAGTTCCGGAGGTTTTCCACCCTGGTTTGGCACTCATAGAATTTATGTCCTAAGAGGCCACACTTGTAGCACCTTATTCTCACCCCTTGACAATTTTCTCCAAGATGGCTCTTTCCACATCTGCTGCAAGAAGATTGTTTCCCTTGGTCTATTCCTCCCCTCTTCTCTCCTTGCTTCGGTTGAAATTTCCCTTGGTTAGACTTCCGATCATCCACCTTAAATCTCTTCTGTTTATCATCAGCTTTTCTCTTGTTCCTGCCGTAAACTTCCTGTTGATCCAGGTACACTTGGTACTGATCCGATGCCCGATTATATGCCTCCTTGAGAGTGGAGCACATGAATGGTGCGATTGCCCTTCTCACGTCCCAATCCAGTCCTCGCACAAATCTTCTTGCTTTGCTTGCCTCGTCCGGCACAATATCCTGAGCAAACCTCATTAACTCCACGTACTGGTCATAGTAGACCTGAACAGTTTCTCCTTTCTGCTTCAGTCGCAAGAATTCTTCGCACTTGATTCCCTTAATTCGTTCCGTGTAAAATTGTCCCCTCAATTCCTCCTTGAATTCCTCGAGGGTGTCCCTGATTTTGATTTTGAGCCTGCGAGCCATCATAAACTCAGCCATCTGTTCCATTGCCAAAGCCATACGATCCATTGCCATGGTGGCGTCGTCACGTCCCGCAGGTACATTTCGTCTTGGCGGCATTTTCACTAAACGATCGTTTCTAGTTAGCTTCCGGAGTATAAAAGTTACTAAGAAGTTAGTTAACTAAACAGTTAGTATAACAGCTTCTCAAGTTCACTCACAACAATCATACAAAATGATTACCACATATAAGAATGCACAAGTATCAGTCAGAGTATTTAGCAACCAGAATCAAGAGATTCTGTAAGGTAGAAGTGGAATACCCCCTTTTTACGCTGCCTGGCCTCCGTTCCAGCTCTACTCCGAAACATATACTCATTAGACTAGAATAACGACTTAGGTTGGTCTTAACGAACCTAAGCTGACTCGAAACTTAATCAACTTGAAACTGACTGACTTGAAACTAGGGTTCAAGGGTTTCACAGCTTAAACTCCAATCTAACCTCCAAAGATTCAACCGCTCTAATACCAACTTGTAACACCCCGGCCCGGCTATACCGTACATACATATATCATGTAATACACCTAGCATCTCTAATCTAGATATTTAGGCATATTAATTACCACATCTCCTCAACACAACAATTTATTCCTATATATTATGCAAAATACAATTTCATATATACTATACATACAATCATGTACACAATATTTCCACCTAGATCTCATCATATTCCAACCAAACAATCAATTATCCAATTTCAAGTGACCTTAACCTACTTAAGGGATTCCTTACCTCGAGAAAGTTTACTAACACCGTAGAAGCAAATCTTGGACTTTTTCCCCAATTTTTACTCAAAACCCTAGGAGAAAAATTAACATCATAACAACAAATATTAAGAAACTAAGCTTAGATTCAAGGTCTAGGAAGGAAAATAAAGCTTTCTACCGAATAAAATTAAAGTTTTACCGAAAAGCTTGAGACTTGTGAAGAAATTTTGACTATGGAAGGTGAAGCTTTAATGGAGGAAAAAGATGATCTCCCTCTCTCTTCTCCTTGTGTTTTTTCGTCCAAATGAAGGGGAAAGGGGAAAAAAATGGCTTTATATTTGGATCTCACTTGGTTGACTAGTCCACACCAACATGTGGTAAATAATTGTGACAAGTGTCACTTTCCTATGGTTTGATATTGAAAAATATCTTAGCTAGACTGATCGGGATTAAAACAGATGAATTCTCGGTAGAAACTAATTTAAATCAAATAATTTTCGAAACCAAAAATTTATCCCAGACTGAAACTCAAAATTGGGCTAGGTTCGGTACACCGCGAAATTTAGCGATGCCACGATCAAAATATATTTTCGCTGCTATGGGCTAATTTAATTAAATAGGAAATTCAAGAATAATAGTATGGTGTCTAATAATCCATTTCCTAGGACTATCGGGTCCGAACACCAGTTCCTAAAATTCTTACGGTTTTTGACCGGTATGTACGATCGCAGCTTATTAACAACTATTTTAACCAGCAGAAATTATTCTGAATATCTATGAATCATAACTTGAGCATGCCAATGCCTTAGAATAAAATAAAATTTAAACCTTCCCTTTTTTTTTTTTGAAGAAAATATTTCGGGGTATTACACTTCCTTTCTTCCGTAGGGGCCAACGCTGGGGCGAAGCGAGCTAACTCCAGAAAGCGCTTATGGTACTTCTGCACAGTCCGAGATCCTTGCTTGAGGTGTAGGAACTCCTCTTGCATAGCGGCCTTCACATGCGCGGGGTAGAAGCGGGCACGCATCTTGTCCTTGAAGGTCTCCCAACCGAAGTCCGGTTCCTGCCTCATCACCGGCCCTTCGTGGACCCACCAGAGATCAGCCTCCTACTGCAGGTAAAAGCTAGCCATCTCGGCCCGCCGGCCTGGTGGACACTCCACTACTTCTAGAATCTTGTCGAAGGCTCGTATCCACTCCTCGAGGATCACGGGATCCTCCTGCACTGCAAAGAAGGGTGGCTGCTGCCCCGCCACCCTCCTAACAAGATCCGGCTGCCCGCGCTGGTTATTCTGAACCATCGCGTTACCCAGAAGCTGTGAGATCTGTGTCAGCTGTTGAAGATTTTGCATCAGCTGCTCACCATATGACACGTCCGGGAAATCCTCATGTCTACGAGGTGGCACCATGATCACTAACGAGGGAGATAAGCTACGAAAAGACGGGTAGCGCTGCGGTCGACCTTCCCAAACGCGCAAGAAGAAAGTGAGAACAAGCTCACAACAAACAGACAACAAAGCAAGCACAACACAACAAGATATAAGCACTAAAGCGAGTCATCACCGCGCGTCCTAGAATTCACATATCCTAGGATTCTCAAACACCTTAGTTTCTACTGATCAGGTCCTAGAGTCTCAAAAGTTCAACCCTAGGATCTCTATTCAGACCTCAACACAGGCTCTGATACCAACTGTGACACCCCAACCTTTCACAAGCTGAGATAGCTAAAACTTTAACATAAAAGCTGCCTATCTCAACTATCAAACACAACGAACTGTTCTTTAGTTAAAATGGATACTCAACAACAACACGCTGAATAAGCAATAAACCAAGGACTTTCCAAACAATACCAATATCCAACCGAATTGCACAAAACAACAATTCTATAACGGAATATCAACCGAATCATAAACTCAACCGAATACTCACAAGAAACAACCAAACCGCAATATATATCAAGGAATAACCGATAACCAACGAGACACGATACAACTCAAGAATTAATAAGGAACCAAACAAACCTCAACCCAAGGATAAGCACCAAACCTTACCTTCCAACCAAAATACTAACCCGCTTACCAACCATCAAACCCAAAGTTAGTTCACAGAGGCAAAAGCCCAAACCATAGAGGCAAATAGTGCCCAAAACACAAATGCAGATGGTGCCCAATCACAACGGCAAATGGTGCCCAATCACAAAGGCAAAGAATGCCCAAGCACAGAGGCAAATGAATGCCCAAACACAGAGGCAAATGGATGCCAATCACAGAGGCAAATGAATACCCAATCACAGTGGCAAAGAATGCCCAATCACAGAGGCAAATGAATGCCCACAGTTAGTTCACCCTTAACAGCCCAAAAGATACTCAAAGATCCACCACTTCATATCCACCTCAGACTCAACCCAAGAACAATCCACTCACAGTGTTCATCTCAGATTATGAACACAACCAACTACCAGAGAATATAATCAAGGATTCAACTAACCAATAGGCTCACATAATGGACCAAGAGATATGAATAAATACTCCAGAATCATGGTAAAATACTCAACCAAATATCCCAACAAAATCCAGAACCAAAGGTGGAACAACCAAACAACAGATCACAGAACAACTCACTGGAACCAGAGTTCCGTTAGAACTAGCGGAGCTCCCAGACGGAACACCACCCTCCGCCGCACTCCTCCGCAGGAAGGAGGCGGATCCCTTCACCGTGATCCACTTGCGGAAGACTCCAGCGGGACACATTATACCGATGGGGTACTCCGCAAGGGCAAACCCAATACTCAGCTCACAGACTCAGATCAGAATACCCAATGTTCATTTCAGAATACAAAAATAGGATCAAATTGTCCAGATTACATCTCGCAGAAGGCAAATAAACATGGAATCCATACCAACAAATGTCCATAAACATCAAGATGCAAAGGATCAAGAACACAAGTTCATAAATCCATCAAAATAACTCACAGACCAACAAAGAATAGGCTAAGCAGCAAAGAATTCCACAGGATTCCAATACACCAAATAATATTCATAGATCAAGAGTGTAAAATAGGTTTCAGTGGACATGATGGTTACCTCTTGTAGCACACTTCAAACCAAGCCAACTCTTTCTCCTTCACAAGCCACTTCCACCCACTTGATAATCTTTTTCCATAAGAAAGATCCCAAAAGAACACCATAAGAATCTTATAAAAAGATTATGAAAAGAGATGATGCAAAGCATATTCCTAAAGATAAACACTTACCCAAGCCTTAGAAATCCTATAGGAGCAATCTTGGTCTTGGATCTTGAAGAAGAAGGGATAATGTATATTGTAGGGTTCTTAGGAGTGATAATGGTAGGGAGAAAATATTTGCAGGAAATGGAAAAGAGTAGGAAGGGTTATTACAAGCTCTTTTATATGGATAGATAAAAACATTACATACATAGTGTATGTATTATATTAGGGTAAGGAGATTAATTAATGGGCCCTTATAAGAATGGGTCTCACATTATTTATTACACTACTAGTTAGTAGGAAATTAATCCTTCAAGAATAAATACATTCGGCCATCATAAAATGCCCTTACTTATAGGAATTGTAAGGATCCAATTTAAATCAATCCCTTACAAGAATTAAATCAAGAATTGTGCCTTTAGAATAAATAATTAATTCCGGAATAAGAAATATATATATATATATATATATATATATATATATATATATATATATATATATATATATATGTATACCAATTGGAAAGATTAAGCCCAATCAAATCAAATAAATTTCCCGGTGGAAATAATTACCGGTCTCAAGGCTTGAACGAAATTACAGGGTGTTATAGTTGCTTTCAGTCTTCTTGCTAGTATCACTTTAATCCCCTTGTCGACTCGTCCCGACAGGGTTTTCAAGGCTGCTCCTCTCATGTGTCCCATTTCCTGTAGTAGATTCTCTCCCTTTGTCTTATAGGAACGAACAAGATAAATCTTGAATGGTCTCATCACTGTCATTCACGTATGACATGCGTGATCACAAGTACGATTTCGTGCACGGGGCTCTAAGTACACTTTCCACCCTATAAATAGTGCAATACACTACTAGATGTGCAAAATTCCCAGGTTTCTCTTTGTAGGGATTATGGAGTATAAGAAAGGTGCCTCTTCCACTAGGAAATGCTCATACCGATGGCTAGCCGAACGGGCAGAGCTGGCGAAGTTGGAGAGAAAAAGGGATGCTCAAGGTGGTCATGAGGTAGGGGACTCGCCAAGGGAACCCCTGGTGGTTCTGTCTGAAGGAGAGGAGGTAACAACAACTCTCCCGAAGGAAGAAGGAAGCAGGAGCCATCATCCGGACCCTGACTACATGCTCTTTTTGGATGAAATACATGAGATAATCGACTGTGGCTCACCGACTGGAGTGTTTCTTGGTATCACGCTCTTCTGGGAGGAAGTGCACAACTACACTCCATGAGGAGTCCTCGTCTCTCCGCCACGGACCCCGACTCATCGATTAGGTCATGCGGACGTGCCCCCTCCCTTCGAGGAAGAATAAGGATGAAGTCTAATGTAATCCCTAACTCGGATGTGATGTATTATCATAAATAAAATGTTTATCTTTTCTGCTCGAGCTCGAAAAAGTCTAGTAATGTTGACCGATCTTTTTGCCTCAAATTAGGACTCCCATCCGTCGCGGAGTTTCTCTCGACTTTTTAGTTTCCCTCTTTAAATATTCTCTTACCTTTTTAACTTCTCCCTTAAATGCTATCGAAGATTCTCTCGCACGCTTGACGTCACTTCAACCGTCGAATCGCCTAGACGCTCGTTGGATTTCGCAACATGCCCCCATCTCCCACTCCTTTTTGGGCTTATAAATAACCCTTCTTTTCATCCTTCATTTTTCACCTCAGTCAAAATTTTTCCATGTAATCTCCACCATCTCTCCGCTGTCTTTTTTACCTCCGCTGGTCATTCACTTCCCTCTTTCTCAGGTTAGTCCTCGATCTCCTGTCCTCTCTCTTGCATATGGCCTCTTCCTCCCGTACTCGTGTTACGGTTACCCATAACCCTTCAGCTTTTACTTCTCAGCCGGGCGTTCCAACTAGCTCTACCTCCGCGGTTCCCATTAACCTCGACTCCTCTTAACGCCGCCGCAGCCCTTCCTAAGGGTCTCGTTCAAGGTCGGGGTCATTTTTAAGACTTGGGCTGACCTGTAGACTATCCCTCTACCCTTACCCAGAGGGATTCGATCTCATGAGGTTGCTGATGGGGCCTTCTGCTGTCATCTTGGCCGCTAGAGAGAGGTACATTTCCAGCCCACCTGTTGGTGGTTTTATTGGGATTCATTACCGGTTTTTCCATTATGGGTTCCAAGTTCCCCTTCACCCTTCTTGTCCGCCTTCTTCCTTGATCCTTTTGATTTTCCTACTGCCTGGATTCCTTCTTTTTTTCGTCTGACCAAAAAGCCTGCTTGCGATGAGGAGACAGCCGAATACGTGGCCTTGTTGAAGGACATAGAGGCGGTCTCGTCCAAGTGTTGGCCTCGCCTGAAAACAGTCAACCGTGCTAGCTTGCTACCGAAGGGGCAGCTACCACAAGTTGCTTGCCTTTTTTTTTTCTTTTATTGCCTTTCCTAGTGTTTTTTCTAACCGTGTATCTTTGCAGGAAATGACGACTCCGAGAACTCATCTGAAGACGCTCCCGTTCAAATCTCATCTTCTTCCTCCGACTCCCAAGACTCAGTCAGTGAGATGGCCGACTGCCGAGCCAGCCATCAAGCTCGTCTCAAATCTCGAGCCTCCACTGCTGACAAAGGGAAAACCTTGGCCTCCGCTCGTGTCCCGACACCTTCTTTGGCAACTCTTTGTCCCCCAGCCCCCTTAGTTATTGGGGCAAGCCCAACTGCAAGCATCACTGCTTCTCCTGGCCATCCTCCACGCCGCCAGATTGGCGGCTCCAAGCGGCCTTCTAAATCGACCCCTGCTTCAACCTTCAAGAAGATCAAATTGGGTTTGGAGGCTACTTCTAACAACGACGTCATTATGGGGAAATTTCCTATCTTCAACTAGTTGGTGCATGTGATCTTCCCCAAAGATCAGAAGTCCTTAGAAGACGCCAATGCCATCTGGCTACTCCAGTCGGCTGCCTATCAATGCAATTGGGTAATATTCCTTCTTTTCTTGTATTCTTCCCTCATTCAAAAAGACTAACCTCATTACCCTTTCAAACATAGATGGCCCATGCTGAGCTTCGCAACAAGCTCAAGCCACTGGTTGCGGACTCCGAGTCCCTCAAGTCGGTCAAGGCTTCCCATGCCAATGAGCTAAACGAGGTTGGTCTGAAGGTTACTAAGCTGGAGGTCACTATGGAGGAACAGCGAAAAATGCCAAGTGTTTAGTGCTTGAGAGGGCGACTGTTTGCCAAACTGCGCTAACTGAGTACAAGGGCTCGGATGCCTTTCATGAGGAGGCGATGGCCCAATCTCGTTTGTATCTGAGGGAGCTAGCTAAGGAATGGCTAGCGACTCCGGAGGGGAAGTAGTTCCAGACCGATATCGGTGAGGAGGACTACCATGCCAGCTACCAGGATACACAAAAGGAGATTTATGGGGTCCTTCAATCTCAGGACCCAACTTTTACTCATGAGGAGAGAGGTCTTCCCACTTGGTTGGCCGACTATGTGCCAAGGTCAGACATTCCAGCTACCCCCGCACGCAACCAGGCGATCAAGGACACTGAATGGGTTACCTCGGGGAGTGCAGACGGTATCGAGACCCCAATGCATTTCGCTTATTTGGACTCGGTTGCTAAACTTACTGCTCTGGCTAGAACGGATCATGCCCTGGTTCCCGAGTAGTGATTTTGACCCTTAGAAGAATGTCCCAGGATTTCAAATTCTTAGACTAACTTCGCCTTTCCCAGGATGCCCTGGTTCCCTCTTTCTCATGTTATTCCTCGATCTCATCTCTTCTCTTTTGCATATGGCCTCATCTTTCCGTACTCGTGTTGGGTTACCTATAACCCTTCAGCTTCTACTTCTCAGCCGGGCATTTCGACTGGCTCTACCTCTGCGAGTCCCATTAACCCCGGCTCTTCTTAACGCCAACGCGGCCCTTCTTGAGGGTCTCGTTCGAGGTCGGGGTCAGTTTGAAGACTTGGCCTGACTCGTAGACTATCACTCCACCCTTACCTAGAGGGGTTCGATCTCATGAGGTCGTTGGTGGAGCCTTCTGTTGCCATCTTGGCCGCTCGAGAGAGGTACATTTGTAAGCCACTTGTCGATGGTTTTATTGGGATTCATTACCTGTCCATCCGTTATGTGTTCCGAGTTCCCCTTCACCCCTTCTTGTCCGCTTTTTTCCGCTATTTCAGTATCTTACCTGGACAATTGGTCTTCAACTCCCATCGCCTTCTCACGTGCGTCTTGATCGTGTGTGACACACTTGGTCTTCCCCCCGCCATACCTTTTTCGTTCAACTTTTCTAAGTCTCAAAGGTAGGTACTCTTGCCCGGGGATATGTCTAGATTTCTCAGCGGCGGTTGCCGTGTGCTGACCAGCTTGTCCAACTCCCATAAAAAGTGGAAGAAGGAATTCTTCTTTGTTCCCACGGCCACTCTCCTTGATCCTTTCGATTTTCCTACCGCCTGGATTCCTTCATTTTTTCGTCTGACCAAAAAGCCTCCTTGCGATGAGGAGACGGCCAGATACGTGGCCTTGCTAAATGACATGAAGTCGGTCTTGGCCAAGCGTTGGTCCCGCCGAAAGAACTCAATTGCGATGGCTTGCTACCTGAAGGGGCGGCTACCACATGTTGCTTGCCTTATTTTCTTTTATTGCATTTCCTAGTGTTTCTTCTAACCGTGTATCTTTGCAGGAAACGATGTGACACCCTGATTTTTGCTAAGGAAAATAATTATTTAATTGGAAAAAAATCATATTAACATTGACAGGGTAATTGGGTACCCAACCCGGAACCGTTGTCATGACCAAGGCAGTTGCCATTCAAACTACCCAAGACACCTCACTCCTCAGCATCAATGCTCAACGGTCCAACTCCTCAGCATTGATGGCCAACGTTCAGCTCCTCAGCCTTGATGACAGACGTTCAGCTCCTCAGCATTCAACACCTCAGGTATTGATGTCCAACGGTCAACTCCTCATCAATGCTCCGTTACTGAGCTGAAAGGAATAAAAAGACTCACAACCACATAGTGTGGGGGACTTCTTACGACACTCTTTACTAGACAAAAATTACACTAAACTCATCTTGTACACTGAGCCCTGCTCTCAATACTGTACTTAAATACTTGATAACACTCAATAATACTCAAATAAGATACCGGTAACACATTATTACCGTCATTGGTGCTTTCATTGAGAGCCGAGATCAGATCTCAGGCTAAAATCACAAAATCAAAAAACCACTCAGTTCATCTCATCACGAGCAATGGCATCTGGATCCAGCAGCTCGCATACACCTAGTCAGGTGAACAAGGGTCACCCCTCGGGTGATCTTCATGAGCAGCTCAACAGTAACCGTAGAGGTGACCTTCGCAGCCAACTTAACAACAATAACCGCAGAGAAGGTGACCTCCGTACCCAACTCAACAACAACCATGGTGGTGGCCGCACTAGCCAACTCAACAACAACCATGGTGGTGGCCATACTCCCCTCCCAACTGCTGCTCCCGCCCAGGTGGTGGACCTTCAGGCAGCAGCGCAGGTCATCCAACAGGCGGCGGCGACGATGGCCCAACTAGTCGCAGGAATGCAAGGCCAGATGTTACCGCCACCACCCCCTTTGGAGGAAGAAGTGCAATCTCCGAGGCAAAACAGAACTCAACGACAGGAAGGTGGAACTCGACCAGTTTCCAGATCTGTTCGAGAACGTCCGGCGGCTTCTAGATCTGTCCGAGATCGGCTGGGGGTGCAAGGATCCTCCAATAGAGGTCCCCGTGCCCAAGCAGGAAAGGCAGTAACCAAACGACCATCCGGAGAAAGGATGGGCGAATCTGGTGGATTGGCTCTGCGTCACTCCACTAGACACAAAACACCACAAGAAGGCCTGGTGGAAAAACTACAAAGACAGATAGATGACTTGGAAAAGAAAGTAGAAGCAAGAGAACACTCACCAGAACTGGAGGTAAGAATGGCCGCTCCATTCTCTCCCGACATAATGGAAGTTCCTCTTCCAAAAGACTTTCGACTACTCACCATCAAGGCCTACACTGGCACTTCAGATCCGCGTACCCATATGACAAGATACAAGGCAGCCATGGTCATGATTGGGGCAAGCGATGCCATCATGTGCAGAGCGTTCTTGTCCACTTTGGACGGAACTGCTCAAGATTGGTTTAACACAATTCTGGACGGATCAATTCAAACTTTTGCAGAGCTATCCAAAAGTTTCTTGTCTTATTTCTCAGGGAGTATACAACATAAGAAACCTGTAACACCCCGAACCTACCTTCCCGTACATCCGAGGCGTTACCGCCACACCTAGAGAGAGAATTCTATCGTTCCTCGATAGGCCTCACTCTAGGTGCACAGGCTAAAGGAGTTATCCTCATCACAACAACCTCTCAACAGACCTTACAACTTTCAGACATGTTAATAGATGAAGCTTCATTAAGCAGGGTTCATAATTTTTTTTTCAAAATACATACATAGGAAGCCTCTCGGGCTCAAAATACCAACAGGGTTTGACCTAAAAGCACTGGTTATGCCTAGCCATTACTACGGCTACAAAAATTTATGTACACCAAAAACAAATTCCCCAGAAACTCCCAAAGATCCAACGTTTAGTCAAGCCTGCGGTACACGGGGCCGGTGAACTCTCCCCAGACCAGGTGCCACTCCCCCTCATACCAAGTAATATGGTCCAAAAACCGAGAAGTGGTTATGACCATCGACCACTCCTCCCAAACATCCCGAGGGCTAGGGTCCCAAGGGTAGGGGTAGTGCACAATGAACTCTAGGGGATCGCTACCCTCTAACGGCTCTATGGGGTAGAAGCCGTAAGCAGCCTGGATCTCGTCCATAACCGGGCAAGAGTAAAACGGGGCCGCCGGAGCCATAGGAGTATCTGGGTGCGTGGGAGCCTCAGGAGCATAACCGGGCGCATACGGGTCTTCTCCCTCCATCATCTGTATATAGTCATCATAGTCCATACCTTGACAAACGTACTCCGGTGAGCTTTCGGAGCTCACCGGACTGTGACAAACGTACTCCGGTGAGCTTTCGGAGCTCACCGGACTGCAAGAACTGTACTCCGGTGAGCTTTCGGAGCTCACCGGACTGCAAGAACTGAACTCCGGTGAGCTTTCGGAGCTCACCGGACTGCAAGAACTGACACTAGGTGAGCTTTCGGAGCTCACCGGACTGCAAGAACTGACACTAGACGGCATCTGATAAGAACACAGTGAAGTGTAGTTAGCACGACGGCTAAGTAAGGACATCCAAGGGTTATTTAAAACTAAGTAAAGGTTTTGAAACAAAAGAGTACTTAGGATACCCTATACCTTACTCATCTGCAAGATTCTACCTGCAACAGTTATAATCAACAACTTGCACACATCATGAGTAGAATTCAACTATGTTGATAACATTCCTTCTTTGACAAGGTCATTTAGTAATCATTCACATACTCAATAATATAATGTTAAACAGATAAGCATACTAGCAAGTAATATAAACATAATTCGTACATCTTGCTTGTAACCATTTTAGTAGAAAACTTTTCCTCACAAAGAGATCCTCATCATTTTCCACCTTTCAAAGAGTAAGATTACCCACAAACTTTGGGTATTTAATTACTTGTCACATCTTTCTTTCCCGTAGCTACGGAGTAACTACATTCACATTTCAAAATTTTTCTTAGTCCTAGATAGAAGGTGTAAGACCTTTGGAGTCCTTTCTCCACTTCTGACCACTTGGATCGTTGAACTCGGGTTCAGTGGTCATCGCCCGGTCTAATACTGATCCCCTGGACTTATAGGAGCGTTGGAATGATTCCTAGCTAGCCTCACTAGGTTCATAAGAACGACACCTACCCGAACATAGAGTGACTATACTTAAGTGTGCACACCCCCGTAGGAGTCCTTTTCCTTCCGGGTGATATAGTACTCGGCGAATAGACTTCGCCCACAGTATGGTTGATCATACACATAATTACCATGCGGAATAGGCACTTTAAGCTCATCTTTATTCCGTGGTTAACAAGATCCTTCACAACTTTACTAGAACTAAGGTTTGAAAATATTTTTCTATTCTTTCCCCTTTCTTGCTTTGAAAATACTTTGAACATACTTGGGTAAATCCCAACACCCGGAATTAAATTCCCCTTTCAACCCAACTCAAGAACTCTACCTTTCTTTTCAAAATATTTGAATGATCTACTAACATCATGTCACTATGGTAATTCAAGTGTAATTGCCCTACACTTTTATCTTCACAAAAATTCACATAAGCCTCACCTTTAACACACACGTCTCAAGGCATAAACATGTACATTTCCCCACTTCAACATATGCGTAACACATAACAACATTTATTCTTTCAAACACGTACTACCCAACTACATAGTGTTGTTCTTCTTATTACTCACATGTATAATCATGATTCATACAACTACATACCTCACACAAAAGGTGGCATTTTAATTATACATACATACCCATATATGTACTCATAATTATACGACCTTTATATATATATACATAACTCATACGTGTAAATTGTATATATATATATATATATATTCCACACGCATAGTCATACTCTATATATATATATATATAATTACTACTTACCTTATATACATATATATATACCATACTCACACACACCCTACGTTACTACACATATATATATATATCCTTATACAGTGAGCTACCCACACACTATACCTTCTAATACATATATTAATGAATTATATTACCTACTCACACTCCACGTCACACATATATATATATATCTATTTATACTCTTAATACACACACACACTTCACGAATTACATATGCACATACATACCCATACATTTTTATTTATCTATACGTATATATGTAACATAAAAACACAATATATACACACATATATCATGAATAATATCATCATATATATTTACACATGCATAATGTACACAAGGTTCCATCTAGTACTCAAATAATCTCAACCAAATCATCAATCACCTAGTTTCAAACAACCTCAACCAAATAAAGGGATTCCTTACCTTAAATGGGTTCCAAACTTTGTAGGAGATCTTTGTATGGGATTTCCCCCAATTCACCTCGAAACCCTAGAATTTCATCAACCCACGTAACACAAGATTTCAAGAAATTTTAACTTAGATTTAGGTTCTAGGAGGCAAAATAAAACTATTTACCGAATAAAATTGAAATTTTACCGAATATCTTGGAGGTTTGTGTTGAAGGTCTTGGCTATGGAGTTGGAGCTTGAGGAAGAAGATGAAATTTCACTCTCTCTCTTTCCCTTGAGGATTTTTCGGCCAACACACAAGAAATGGGGAAGAAAAATGAGTTTTTATGGTCTTGGTCAAATAGTTGACTAGTCCACACCTAATGGATAAGACATCACCTAACTTGGATTAAAATACTCCAAAATATCTTTACTTAGACTGTTTGGGATTAATTCAGATAAATTCTCGGTGGAAACTAATTCAATTCAATTAATTTTCGAACCCAAAAATTAATTCCAGTCTAAAACTCCAAATTGGGATAGGTTCGGTACACCGCGAAATTTCGCGATGTACGATCACAAATAAATTTTGGCTGCTATGGGCTAATCTAATTAAATAGGAAATTCAAGAATAATAGTAGGGTGCCTAAAAATCCATTGCTTAGGTCAAACGGATTCGAATACTAGTTCCTAAAATTATTACGGTTCGTGACCAGGACGTACGATCGCAGCTTCTTACTAATTGTCTTTGCTTATAATAATTCTTTCGAAGCATCTGGAGATCATCTCATGGATGTTATAGCCTAAAGAAATATTTTTCGAACCTTAATTTTACTGAAATAGGTGGGGGGTTACAAAACCATTCTCACATCTCGGTGGGGTAAAACAGGATAAGGGAGAAAGCCTGCGAGACTTCTTAAGCAAATGGAAAAAAGAAGTCAACAACGTATATGACTTCGATTCTAAGGCAGCAATTCTCATCTTCATCCAAGCACTAAGGTCAGGTGATTTCCACAAACAAATGAACGCCCACCACCCAGGCTCTTATGAAGAACTCATGAGAACGGCCAATCGGTACGCAGACGCTGAGGAGGCTGACAGGAGGAAAAAGGATGAGGAGGAAGGACGAAAGAGTGGGCGACCTGATAAAGCTGGTCCGCCCAGCCAGGCACCACGACCAAACTAACCACCCTCAAAGAAGGGAAGAGATGACCGACCTCGCCTCATCCCGTTGCGACATCTGACACCGCTGACTCACCCAGTTAGCGTAATCCTAAATCAAGCCGAAGACATGGGGATCGTGCAATTTCCGCAGGAGTGCATGAAAGTCTCCCCAAATGCGGATCAATCCAAGTATTGCAGATTCCATAGGCAGGTGGGCCACGATACCGATGAATGCAACGTGTTAAAACGCCAGATTGAGGAGCTCATCCAGAGGGGATACTTCAGACAGTTCGTCAAACGGTCAGGCCAGCAAAAGCCGGGCCAAAAGTCGAGCCAGCAACAACCTCCGCGTAGTTTACCAAAAAATGTTTGGAAGAAGGATGACAGCTCCGAACCGTCATCCTCGAGTGGTAAGAAAAGGGAACACGACCAAGTTACAGTAACAGATCTCTCTGACAAAGACACAGAAGAGCCCAGGAAACACAAGAAGCAGACCATACACTTCATCTACGGAGGTCCTGCAGGCGGAGACACACAAGCAGAGAGGAAGAAGTGGAGTCGTCAGTTATATGTAGGTGAGGTGGTCAGCCTTCCAAAGGGAAAAAAGCAGAGGAGGGAAGCCATTACCTTCTCTGACGATGACCTCCCAGAAGGTCCACTGCCTCACCGAGATGCGTTGGTGATCAAGATGGAGATCAACGACAGCATCGTGCATCGCATACTCGTAGACACCGGAAGCTCAGTCAACGTGATGTACTACGACGCTTTCACCAAACTGGGACTCCCCAGAAATCAACTCAAAGAGGTACGGACTCCACTTTCTGGTTTTACGGGGGATTCAATAGAGACGGAGGGATCCGTGGTACTACCGGTAGAGATAGGCGTGAGCCCCAACACCTCCAAGATAAACATGGAGTTCATTGTTGTGAAACTCACATGTGCCCATAACATCATACTGGGGAGGCCAGCTCTGGAAGATCTGAAGGCGATAATCTCGATGGAGCACCTATGCATGAAATTTCCCACACCATACGGGATAGGAGTTGCTAGAGGAGATCAAAGAGCAGCTCGTAGCTGTTACGTCAGAGCGTGCAAAAAAATTGGACAGAAAGATCTGCAGGTCCACACCATCGCAGAAAAAGTGCTGAGAGAAGAGGAGGGGGGCTGGCCACGCGCCGAGCCCGCATCCGAAACGGAAGACGTGGTGGTCGATCGCGCCGAGCCCGCATCCGAAACGGAAGACGTGGTGGTCGATCCCGCACGAGCAGATAGGGAAACGGAAGACGTGGTGGTCGATCCCGCACGAGCAGATAGGGTCGTAAAGATTGGCACTGGGTTGGCACCAGAACTAAGAGCCCAGGTAAAGATTGGCACTGGGTTGGCACCAGAACTAAGAGCCCAGATAAAGATTGGCACTGGGTTGGCACCAGAACTAAGAGCCCAGATAGTCGAAGTCACTGGGTTGGCACCAGAACTAAGAGCCCAGATAGTCGAAGTCATCCGACAGTTTAAAGAAGTTTTTGCGTGGGGTCCAGAAGACATGCCAGGTATCAAACGAAACATCATAACCCATAAGTTAGCCGTGGACCCTACCAAGAAACCAATACAACAGAGAAGGCGATACATGTCGGCTGAACGGAGGGACTTTGTGAAAAACGAGGTGGTCGCGTTGACACAAGCAGGACATGTCAAGGAGATCTATTATCCCGAGTGGTTGAGCAACATAGTCCTGGCCCCAAAAGGTTCCACGTGGAGAATGTGTGTGGATTATACAGATCTCAACAGAGCCTGCCCTATGGATCGATTCCCCTTGCCAAACATTGATCAGCTGGTGGATGAGACGGCAGGATGCGAATTGATGAGCTTCATGGATGCCTTCCGTGGGTACCATCAGATATTCATGCATGAGGAGGATGCTGAGAAGACCGCGTTCACCACCCCAGAAGGCATTTTTTGCTACTTGGTCATGCCGTTCGGCCTCAAGAACGCAGGCGCAACTTATACCCGGATGGTGGCCAAGTTGTTTGGGAAAGTACTAGGACGAAACATGGACGCATACGTAGACGACATGATTGTCAAGAGCCGTAGAGGTGTCTCTCATGTCAAAGACCTTAACGAGGTATTTTCTATTATGAGAAATTTCAATTTACGCCTGAACCCTAAGAAATGCACGTTCGCAGTCAATGGGGGCAAGTTTCTGGGATTTATGGTTACTAGAAATGGGATAGAACCAAACCCAGAAAAGGTAAAAACCATTCTGGACATGGAACCCCCGCGGTCCATCAAAGAAGTCCAAAGACTCAATTGTCGCTTAGCGGCTTTAGGTCGATTTCTATCTAAATCGGCTGAACGATCCCTTCCCTTCTTCCAGATACTAAAGAAGAATAAGGGGTTTGAATGGACCCCAGAGTGTCAGTCGACCTTCGATGACTTGAAAAAATATTTGCTATCCCCGCCACTGCTTGCAAAACCAGAGGCGGGTGAAACCTTACTCTTATACCTGGGTATATCACAGGGTGCGATCAGCTCCGTGTTGGTCAAAGAGGAAGGAGGGACTCAGCGTCCCATTTACTATGTGAGCAAGGCTCTACACGACGCAGAACTACGGTACACTGCCGTGGAGAAAATAGTGTTTGCTGCGGTCACCGCCTCTAAAAGGTTGGCCCATTACTTCCAAGCTCATCCCATCCATGTACTCTCACATCAACCATTAGGGAGTTTCTTACGAAACACTAACTCTGCTAGGATGGCGAGATGGGCCATGCACCTCAGCCAGTTCGACATTGAATTCAAACCAAGGCCCGCCATCAAAGGTCAAGCCCTTGCGGACTTCATAGTGTAATGCACAGCCCGCGAGGTGACGGAGCAGGTGGAAAATGAAGATGGGGGATGGTGGACCTTGTCTACGGATGGCTCATCCAATAGTAAAGGTTGTGGGGGTGGAGTAGTGCTCATCACCCCAGAAGGATTCCGCGCTTACTATGCAATCAGGTTCCACTTCAGATTATCTAACAATGAGGCAGAGTATGAGGCCCTCCTCAACGGACTGCGGTTAGCAGCAGGACTACGAGCAGAAAAAATTCGCATCCGATGTGATTCTAAGTTAGTGGTTGGTCAGGTGACTGGGGAATATGAAGCCAATGAAGGGAACATGCAAAGGTACAGGGATGCAGTGCTGCGAACCTTGCGAGAATTCGAAGGGTATGAAATTCACCAAGTACCTCGAGAACAGAATGCTGACGCTGACATGCTCTCCAAGCTGAGCACTGGGATCCCCGGTCACGTTCGCAAGATTGCTCGGGTTGAGGATTTGGAGACATCCAGCATCGACATCTCATGGGTTTGCCCCGTGCAATCCAGAGAGCCATGTTGGATTGACCACATCACAAAGTACAAGAAGGATGGCACTTTACCAGCGGACGAGCAAGATGCAAAACTAGCAAGGTTGCGGGCACCCAGCTACGTGATATTGGAAGACAAGTTATATAAACGATCCTATAATGGCACACTTTTGAAGTGTGTATACCCTGACGAAGTAGAGTTGATGATGAGAGAAGTCCACGAAGGAGTGTGTTCCGCGCATCAAGGAGCATACACCATAGCTCGACGCATCATGCTGCAAGGCTTCTTCTGGCCAAAGATGTTGAAGGATTGCGCAGAATACGCCAAGCGATGCCCTAAGTGTCAAGAATTCCAGACATTGCCAGGACGACCCGCGACCAACTACACTCCGGTGAGCACAGCAATTCCATTCTCAAGATGGGGAATAGATTTGGTGGGAGCCCTGCCCACGGGCTCGGGAAGCCGAAAGTACNCCCCCGCCACTGCTTGCAAAACCAGAGGCGGGTGAAACCTTACTCTTATACCTGGGTATATCACAGGGTGCGATCAGCTCCGTGTTGGTCAAAGAGGAAGGAGGGACTCAGCGTCCCATTTACTATGTGAGCAAGGCTCTACACGACGCAGAACTACGGTACACTGCCGTGGAGAAAATAGTGTTTGCTGCGGTCACCGCCTCTAAAAGGTTGGCCCATTACTTCCAAGCTCATCCCATCCATGTACTCTCACATCAACCATTAGGGAGTTTCTTACGAAACACTAACTCTGCTAGGATGGCGAGATGGGCCATGCACCTCAGCCAGTTCGACATTGAATTCAAACCAAGGCCCGCCATCAAAGGTCAAGCCCTTGCGGACTTCATAGTGTAATGCACAGCCCGCGAGGTGACGGAGCAGGTGGAAAATGAAGATGGGGGATGGTGGACCTTGTCTACGGATGGCTCATCCAATAGTAAAGGTTGTGGGGGTGGAGTAGTGCTCATCACCCCAGAAGGATTCCGCGCTTACTATGCAATCAGGTTCCACTTCAGATTATCTAACAATGAGGCAGAGTATGAGGCCCTCCTCAACGGACTGCGGTTAGCAGCAGGACTACGAGCAGAAAAAATTCGCATCCGATGTGATTCTAAGTTAGTGGTTGGTCAGGTGACTGGGGAATATGAAGCCAATGAAGGGAACATGCAAAGGTACAGGGATGCAGTGCTGCGAACCTTGCGAGAATTCGAAGGGTATGAAATTCACCAAGTACCTCGAGAACAGAATGCTGACGCTGACATGCTCTCCAAGCTGAGCACTGGGATCCCCGGTCACGTTCGCAAGATTGCTCGGGTTGAGGATTTGGAGACATCCAGCATCGACATCTCATGGGTTTGCCCCGTGCAATCCAGAGAGCCATGTTGGATTGACCACATCACAAAGTACAAGAAGGATGGCACTTTACCAGCGGACGAGCAAGATGCAAAACTAGCAAGGTTGCGGGCACCCAGCTACGTGATATTGGAAGACAAGTTATATAAACGATCCTATAATGGCACACTTTTGAAGTGTGTATACCCTGACGAAGTAGAGTTGATGATGAGAGAAGTCCACGAAGGAGTGTGTTCCGCGCATCAAGGAGCATACACCATAGCTCGACGCATCATGCTGCAAGGCTTCTTCTGGCCAAAGATGTTGAAGGATTGCGCAGAATACGCCAAGCGATGCCCTAAGTGTCAAGAATTCCAGACATTGCCAGGACGACCCGCGACCAACTACACTCCGGTGAGCACAGCAATTCCATTCTCAAGATGGGGAATAGATTTGGTGGGAGCCCTGCCCACGGGCTCGGGAAGCCGAAAGTACATTATCGTAGCCATTGACTACTTCACCAAATGGGTGGAAGCTGAACCTCTAGCTAGCATCACAGCAGCCAGGTGTAAAAAGTTTGTAGAGAAGAACATACTATGCCGCTTCGACATCCCCATCCAAGTAATCACTGACAACGGACGTCAATTCGAAGGCAGAGAGTTCTCAGACTTTTTGACGGGATGGGGCATCAAGCACAGCCGGGTGGCGGTGTCATACCCACAGGCGAATGGTCAAGTAGAGAATGCCAATAGAACCATCCTTGATGGTTTGAAGAGGAAATTGGAAGCAGCTGGCGGGGCGTGGGTTGAGGAACTGGACAGCATCCTTTGGACCTATCGCACAACCCCAAGGAGGGCTACTGGTGAAACTCCTTTCGCCTTGAGTTACGGGTTCGAAGCTCGAGCTCCAGCAGAGGTGATGACACCGAGTAGAAGGATGGAAGAATACGAGGCAGAGCAAAACGAGATCCAACAAGGAACCGATCTCAATTTCATAGATGAAAAGCGAGAAGCTGCGTTCTGTAGGATGGAAAACTACAACAGGCAGTTGAAGTCCTATCATGACGCCAAAGCAAAACCCAGATACTTCCAAGTAGGCGATTATGTTTTGAGAAGGAGGGAAGCCAGTCAACCCTTTGAAGGAGGCAAGTTCGCGAAAAAATGGGAGGGTCCGTATATCATAGACGAGGTGATTCGCCCAGGAACCTACAAGTTGATGACAGTAGGAGGCAGGTTGATTGACAGAATGCCGAGGTGAAGGCATGGTGCCGAGGTGCCCACCTCGGCGCAATGCCAAGGTCTCACCTTGGCCCAGTGCCGGGGTCTCACCTCGGCACAATGCCGAGGTCTCACCTCGGCACAATGCCGAAAAATGCTGAGGTGAAGGTGGTGCCGAGGTGCCCACCTCAGCGCAACGCCGAGGTCTCACCTCGGCCCAGTGCTGGGGTCTCACCTCGGCATAGTTTAAAATAAAAAAATAAAAAAAAAACAATAATACAAGTGATCAAAACAATTCGAATCTAGTATTCAAAAAACAATACAAGTGTTCAAAACACGAATAACTACGAAACTAGTATTCAAAAAACAGTACGAATGTGGATAACGACGAAAAGTAAATCAGATAGGCTAAGCATCCTTCGTAGCAGTGGTGGGATCCTCAGCAGCATCCTGGGCAGCAGTGTTGGTGTTGTCAGGACGATCAAACACTCCCGTATCAGCTTCATCATCAGGGGATATGTCATACTCAGAGTCAGGGTCAGGATTCTCCATAAACTTAGGCAAGCCCATAGCCTGAGGATCAAAATCAAGATTCTCTTCCTTAAGCACCGGGTAAATCTGTTGCTGCATGGTGAACAGTCCAAGGTTGAATGCTAGCTAGGACTCTGCCTCAAGTGCAGTCTGACCAGCCTCGGACTTAGAAAACTTCTTTATAGCTTCAGGAGTGCTCATGAACTCCCAGACGTCATCCTGGAACTCAGATGATTGCTTATAAGTCTGCCGCGCCTTTTCCAGAGATCCCTCCAGCTTGGTAACAGTAGCACGAGTCTCCTTGTGCTCCTTTCGCTCATCCTTCAGCTTCTGCTCTAACTGTGAGTAATCAGTTTTCAGCGTTATGTTCTCTTCCCTTAGTTTCTTCAGCTCGGTGTCCCGCAACAGTAGGTCTTGTGCGAGTTTCTTCATCTGCTTACGAGCATCGTGGAACATAGCTTCGTACTGCGAATGAAGACCTTCTCCTATCAACATAGACTCCATAGCCATCTTGCAATAACGCTCCCGTAGCACAGCCAAGCTCTACTCCTCGAGAATTTCTGCATCTATTGGGGAAATGAGGTTGCGGACAAGCGCGGGGGCGTCAATACTACCTCCTAAGATAGACTTCCCAAGAAGCACATCCATACCAAGCCGGATTAAGTTGGTGCGAAGGCGCGGAGGTGGCATTGGCGAGGCTTCCCCTTGCTCGGGGGGCGGGGCAGACGATCCCTCGAGCAAGGGATCCACATCCGAAGTAGGATCCGGGGGCCGAGTGGAAGATCTTGTTTGCGGAGGCGTCAGGTTACAGGCTCCTCCACCGGATGTTGAGGCTTGACTCTTCTTTCCTTCTTTGTCAGCTTTGTTTTTTTGGGAGGGGGAGGATCCTGCCCACTTTGCGACAAGTACCGAACAGCTTTTGACGGTATAGCACCTTTCGACGACATAGCACCTACAAACAACTTCAAGTTATGACACACAGTTACAAGAAAACAGCATACAAGAAACAGCTAAACACCGAGAGGGGTACCGGGTACGTCAAGGGCAGCTGGCCCTATCCTCTTAAACCCCAAATCCCGAAGCCACCACTCAGAAGTACTCTCGACAACCTTAAAAGGACCACCCTTCAGAAGTTTCTTGACCTTCCTAAGCATATTTGGACTCTCGTCTAAAGTTGGATGGCATCTAACTCGGGTACCCCATGTGACAGCAAAAGGAGAAGGGATACCTAGGGAGACAAAGAAGAACCTAGATTTCCAGTCCTTGTTGAAGGAGGGACGATCATCGAAAAGCTGCTTACGAGGCATAGAAGCGATACACACGAAACCCTTACCCTCTCTAGGTTCCCTCATGACTCTAAACAACGACTGGAAGAGACCTAAGGAGGGTTTCATTCCTTTTTGGCGACACACAGAAAGAAATCCTGCGATAACTTGGTGACCGTTTGGGGCAAGCTGACCTGGGGCTATTTCATAAAAATTCAGAAATTCAATCAGGAAAGGGTGAAGGGGAAACCTAAGTCCTACCTGCACGGACAACAGGTGAACACCAAAAAAGGAGGGCTCCTGGGGTTCCATGATGCTAACATCATGCCCAGGGATGACAATTCTAACATTCCCACACATTAGACCTTGGATATCTTCTACATCGCCAGGTTTTAGACAGCGATAGGTGCTCTCGATAAGTGAACTATCTATGGGGGAATACGAGATCTAGCGTCTCTTCCTTTTACGACTAACAGAAGGGGCAGGAGGATCGAGATCTACGGTGTCTTCTTCGGAAGGAGAAGAAGACAGAGAGGAGGCGTCTTCGGTGTCATCACCATGGGCCAATGCCTCGGTGTCACCACCATAGGTCAATGTATCTTCACCATCATAAGATGAAGATTCATTGCCAGAAGACTCCGTGCACGAATTTGAATTCGAGACCATAATAGAGGAACTAACCTGGTTATTGGTAGGCACGATCACCAACCTATCAGCACAACAGAAAGAAAAACAAAACAAACTTGTCAGTTCAACACAAGCAAAGCCCGGAGCTAAAAAATAAAAAAAACCGTCACGTACCGTGACCTCGGCCCAGCGCCGAGGCACGGTCACGTACCGTGACCTCGACACTGGCCGAGGTCACGTACCGTGACTTCGGCCCAGCGCCGAGGTCATGCGACCTGAGCCCGTGCCGAAGTCACAAGCCACGTGACCTCGGCACGGTGCCGAGGTGGGAGTGCGTAAAAAAAAAAAAAAAAAAAACGACATTGCACTTACCAGGATAGTTGGAAGGTTGAATGTTTACAAAAGAATGAGAAGGGACAAAAGAAGGAGAAGGGTTTTGTATAAGGAAACCCAATATTCCTAGTATCAATGGGATTTCCTAAAACAATCTTGGCGTATATTTTGCAAGATTCTAAGGATTGTTTAAGAAGGTTATGATGATTCATATCCTGAATTATCCCGGATAATTAGAGAGATGAACCCAAAAAAAAAAAAAAAAAAATCGAAGTCACGCCCGTGATCTCGGCCCGGTGCCGAGGTCACGCCCACGTGGCTTCGGCCCCGTGCCGAAGTCACAACACCGTGACCAGGCACGGGGCTGAAGTCAGGATAAAAAAAAAAAAAAACATTGTTATGCATTAGGATTAGTACATTGTTATAATCTATATCTATATCTATACTATAAATAAAAATAATATCCTCAACTTTAACTTCCCGCCCCCGCCCAAAAGACTCCTATAATATTAAGGTCTGCGTAATATTGTAAAATATAATAATAGAATTCCTATTCGTAATACAATTGTAAGTTAAAATATGGTAATACAATTCGTAATAAAATATATTCTTTCATGCGTTCCTATTCGTAATACAATTCTAGAATAAAATTACTAATCGTAATAATACAGTACATATATTTATTTGAAATGCAATCTATACTATTAATAAAAACAATATCCTCAACTTTAACTTCCCGCCCAAAAGACTCCTATACTATTAAGGTTTGCGTAATATATCTATACTATTAATAAAAACAATATCCTCAACTTTAACTTCCCGCCCAAAACACTCCTATAATATTAAGGTCTGCGTAATATTATAAAATATAGTAATAGAATTCCTATTCGTAATACAATTGTAAGTTAAAATATGGTAATACAATTCGTAATAAAATATATTTTTTCGTACATTCCTATTCGTAATACAATTCTAAATTAAAATTACTAATCGTAATAATACAGTCCATATATATTACCCTACAATGTAATCTATACTATTAATAAAAACAATATCATCAACTTTAACTTCCCGCCCAAAAGACTCCTATACTATTAAGGTTTGCGTAATCTATCTATACTATTAATAAAAACAATATCATCAACTTTAACTTCCCGCCCAAAATACTCCTATACTATTTAGGTTTGCGTAATATTGTAAAATATAGTAATCTATACTATTTAGGTTTGCGTAATATTGTAAAATATAGTAATAGAATTCATATTCGTATGCGTAATATTGTAAAATATAGTAATAGAATTCATATTCGTAATACAATTGTAAGTTAAAATATGGTAATACAATTCGTAATAAAATATATTCTTTCGTACGTTCTATTCGTAATACAATTCTAGATTAAAATTACTAATCGTAATAATACAGTACATATATTTCCCTGCAATGCAATCTATACTATTAACAAAAACAATATCATCAACTTTAACTTCCCACCCAAAATACTTCTATACTATTTAGGTTTGCGTAATATTGTAAAATATAGTAATAGAATTCATATTCGTAATACAATTGTAAGTTAAAATATGGTAATACAATTCGTAATAAAATATATTCTTTCATACGTTCCTATTCGTAATACAATTCTAGATTAAAATTACTAATCGTAATAATACAGTACATATATTTCCCGCCAATACAATCTATACTATTAATAAAAACAATATCCTCAACTTTAACTTCCCGCCTAAAAGACTCCTATACTATTTAGGTTTGCGTAATATTGTAAAATATAGAAATAGAATTCCTATTCGTAATACAATTGTAAGTTAAAATATGGTAATACAATTTGTAATAAAATATATTCTTTCGTACGTTCCTATTCATAATACAATTCTAGATTAAAATTACTAATCGTAATAATACAGTACATATATTTCCTTGCAATGCAATCTATACTACTAATAAAAACAATATCCTCAACTTTATCTTCCCGCCCCCGCCCAAAAGACTCCTATAATATTAAGGTCTGCGTAATATTGTAAAATATAGAAATAGAATTCCTATTCTTAATACAATTGTAAGTTAAAATATAGTAATACAATTCGTAATAAAATATATATTCTTTCGTACATTCCTATTCGTAATACAATTCTAGATTAAAATTACTAATCGTAATAATACAGTACATATATTTCCTTGCAATGCAATCTATACTATTAATAAAAACAATATCCTCAACTTTAACTTCCCGCCCAAAAGACTCCTATAATATTAAGGTCTGCGTAATATTGTAAAATATAGTAATTGAATTCCTATTCGTAATAGAATTGTAAGTTAAAATATGGTAATACAATTCGTAATAAAATATATTCTTTCGTACGTTCCTATTCGTAATACAATTCTAGATTAAAACCTAAGACCTTTATTATAGAAATTAATGGGTAAGTTAAAAGTTAACGGAATATTAACGGAGTGCTATGGCCAACCACCATCGAAGCTCCATCATCGCCATCACCAACGAACTCCGACCAAAGCCGCCGTCGCACCTCGCCATTTCCGAATCTCCACGCTGCCACCACTCCTCGCCACCGGCACCGGCGAACCAGTTGGCGGCAATCACAACATCTCCACCGTTTTCATCTAGCGTTTCCCATCAACGATCAACAGCCCCACCATCACCTCCGTCGTACGCCATCAAGAGCGTCGGCCGAAGTCCAGACTACTGCACCACCATCATCTTCATTATTGCTTTTCTTTATCTCTTTAGATAAAAACGAAAAATGTATGTATGGGGAAGACAAATGTATGGGGAAAACAAATAAAAAAAATTATATTTTATGGGGTAGCACAGCTGCTACCCCATGTGCAGTTCATAAATTGGGGGCTTTGTTCCCCACATTTGGTGGTTGTGCATGGGANCCCATGTGCAGTTCATAAATTGGGGGCTTTGTTCCCCACATTTGGTGGTTGTGCATGGGAAGAAAGAAAAACAAAGAAAGAGGAGGTGGTAGAAAAAGACAAACATATTGTTGAGGGGAAAAGAAATCAGGAGAAGAAAAGAAAGTGGGAAGAAAAAGACAAAAATTATGGTGGGAGAATGAAATGAGGAAAAGAAAAGGAGGAAAAGAGGGAATGATGTCTGATGGGTAAGGAAAGAAAACAAAATTTCATCCCATTAGCCTATAAAATATTCGATCTAAATTACTCTCTAATTACCTCATAAAGTATTCATTCCTACTAGCTTTTTATGGAATATTAAATATTATGGGGTCCTTGAAGATGGAGATTAGTGAAGACTGAAGACTCCAACAGAGATTATTGAAGACTTGGAGATTCCAACAAAGAAGATCAGAATTGTTGAAGACGAAGACTCCAAGTTGAAGATTGTAGTCCCTTATTAGAAATAATAGATTTTTGTATCCCGAATCTATGTAAGGAGACTATTGTAATAAAAAAAAAAAAAATCTCCGACTCTTCCGTTTGGGGTTTGGCCAACCAGCACGGATTTGTTCAGTTGAGTGTGCTCATGCCTCGTCGTGGCACTGGAAAAAATATGTATACATTCTCCGGCTCTTCCGTTTGGGGTTTGATCAACCTGCACGGATTTATCCGGTTGATTGTGCCCATGCCTCGTCATGGCACTTGAAAAAGGACCATTGTGGTCAAAGGGCCATTGTGGTCGCAAAAAAAAAAAATTATTATATATAAATAAATAAAATCCGGCGCTCCCGCGATGAGACCAAAAAAGGTCGCCCAAATACCGGCTTGGTGAAAAAGATGCCCTTGGCACAAAGAAAAAAGGACCATTGTGGTCGCAAAAAAATAATTATAAAAATCCCGCTTCTCAGCGATGAGACCCCTGTGGTCGTTAAAGCACCAGCTCGGTAAAAAAGATGCCTTTGGCACAAAAAATCTTGCGCAATATAGTGGCTTTGGGTGCCCGCACAGCCCCAAGGTGGTGCATTAAGTCATTAGGTATCCCTCGGAGTGAGGATTCATTTTTAGTTATAGAAGTGGAGTTAGGAACTAACTTAGGATTTGCATATCAGGATAGGCATGCATTACATGCATATTTGCATTTTTTATTTCAACTTTTTGCAGGAAGATATTTACTCCATAATGAAGTTCTGAAAAGCTCACTGGACAATGGACATAAAGAACCACTAGAGATTTGGCCGGGGAAAAGCTGATCAAAGCTGCATAAACAACCAAGACAAACTGTAACCCCTCGTCTTTTCGAATAAGATTAAGGTTCGAGAAATATGTCTTTAAGCTATGACATTCCTGAGATGAGTGACCGATGCGTCAAAAGGATTTTTATAAGGAAATATAGTTATTATTAAGCTGCGATCGTTCGTGCCGGTCACGAACCGTAAAATTTTCGAGGACGAATTTTCAGCTCGGATTTCCTAGGAAATGGACTATTAAGCATATTATGACTAAGTATGAACTTCCTGCTTAGTTAAGTTGAATTTGGACGGAGTATAAGGGTCAAAATTTATTTCTGATCGTACACCGCGAAATTCCCGCAGTGAACTGAACCTAGCCCAATTTGGAGCTTTTGACTGGAATAAATTTGTGGTTTCAAGAAATATTCTATTTAAATTATTTTCTACCGAAAATTCATCTATTTTGACCCCGAACTGTCTAAATTGAGATATTTTCTTAAAGTTACCAATAGGAATTTGACATGTGTCACCCAATTGTGATCCCAAAAATTTTATCTTGATTTATAAAGACTTTTCTCCTCCCATTTTGGCCATTTGGCCGAAATAATCACAAGGGAAAAGGGAAGAGAAATTTCCATCATCTTCTTCATCCAAGCTTCAACCACCATAGCCAATTCCTTCACACCTCTTCAATTTATTCGGTAAATCGTTAATTTTATTCGGTAGATAGTCTTATATTCCTCTCTAGATTCATAATCTAAGTTTAGATTTCCTAAATTGTGTTGTTATGATGTTGGATTCTGGTCTAGGGTTTCAAGAAGAATTTGGGGGAAATCACTTAAAGACTCTTTCTAAGAATTTTAGTAGCTAATTGAGGTAAGGAATTCCCTTAAGTTGGTTTAGTCACTTGAAATTAGATAATTGATTATTTGGTTGAAACATGGTTTTTTGGAGCTTTGGGAATATTTTTGTACATGTTCATAGCTTGGATATGCATGTATATGTTATATTTATGTCCATATAGGCTTATACTTGTGAAAATAGTGAAAGGAAATCAGGGTAGATTCTGGCAGTAACTTCCGAGATTTATTGGGAAATATTGGTAAGGTATTTTAATCCTATTTTTTTTAGACATGTAGTTCTATAAGTGTAGAACCTGCATATAAAATTTCATAATGATCGGAGTAGTGGAAGTATGGTTTTCGGAATTTTTCCCAAAACTGGTCCAGGGAGAGACAGAATTCCGGACAGCACACTGCCAAGGGCAAAGATGGAATTTTCTGTGTTTATTCGCGAACCAAAATGACCAAAACTTTTTATGGACATCAAGTACTATAAGTTGGGATCCTACCATAAAAATTTCAAGTGAAAAAGAGTTCGGGAACTATTTTTACCGGCTCAATCTTTCGGACTGCGCCAAGCTGAAATTTTCTGAATTATGCTTAGTATGATTATGGATGTGTTAATGATAATTGTGAGGTAGTTAGTGAGTTAATGGTGATTAGGTGATGCTAAGGACGTGGATTATGACTACGTTCTACATAATACACATATGTATATGTCATGTTATGGTACTAGTATGTGTAATTATCTATACTATGAAATATGTTATGTTATGTTGTTAGTAGGCCAAATTACCTATATTGTGAATATAGTATATGTAAATATATATATACATATATACGTGTATGTAGTATATATATATCATATGTATAGGATGTATATATATGTACATGTATTTATATAGTATACAACAAGTAGGTACAAGTAGTATAACGTATGACATTATGTATATATAATTGTAGTATATGTACNTCACTCAGTCAGGCGCAGGGGAGTTTTCTATATCACTCAGTCAGGCGTAGGCCGTGGGGGTGTGCACACTTAAGTATAGATACTCATGTCATTTTCGGGTTGGTATCAGCTTTATGGACCTAGGTGGGGCCAAACTAGGGACCATAATGATGAACCTTCGTCCAAGGGATCACGAATGAGACTTGGGGCAGGACCGTAATCCCCATGTCCAGATCCGATTTCGGTCTAGTCAAAGAAACTTGTATCCTCAATAAGGTCTCTTGCTTCTAGTCAGAAACTAAGTAGCGTTTTCGTAATTAAAGACAACTAGAGGTCATAATTGCGACAATGACATATGTAATAGACATGGCTAGTGCTGAAAACCTAGCCTGAATGAAAAAGAAGTCAAAGGCAACCTAGTTTGATGAACTAGGAAATTTGAGTAAGGAAATGTGTTGTGACTTATATACTCATTATATTCTTGTAATTATATGGCATTAACTGTTGATTTTAGTTATGAAAGACCTGGACACCATATTTGGTAATGTGTATTTACCTTTATGAAATATTTGTCAAAACTTTTACCTGATGGAAGTGACAAATGGATTACCTTACTTAGCCGTCGTGCTAACTACACTTCACCGTGTACGTCATTTCAGATGTCATCCAGTGAGGGATCCTGTAGCCCGGCAAACACTCCTGATCATGTTTGCCCGGGACCTACTTTTGTTGGTCAGATTCTGCATGACACGTCGGGCAGAGACCCGTATTCTCCACCCTATTCTCAAGGCTACTCTCCAGGCTATACTCCAGCATCCCCTGACTATACTCCAGCAACCCCAGTCAGCCCAGTAAATATCTTTTGGTAACCTTAGTTTTGGCTGACTCTAGTCTGTTAGGTTGTGGAGGACCCGGAGTTTGTAATGACAGCCCGTCGGGCAAACTCTTGTAGATATCTTTTGATATTAATATATATATATATACCTAAAATATTATATTTTGATGTTTGGGGTGTTGATGTTGAGTGAAATTTCTTTTAGCCTGTGCACTGAGAGTGGAAGTTTTATCAAAGAGGTGATAGAATTCACTCTAAGTGTGGCGGTAGCACCCGGTTTTCTGTTGATATGATGTATAAGCTTCCGCAGCGTTTATTACGGATTTTGTGATAAGTGTAAGTCTTGAGAACCGGGGTGTTACACAAACCCTTAATAGTCTTTAATGATTACGCTTTCGGTTGTACTCTTTTTCCCTTAGCTAGGTTTTTTCCCATAGGGTTTTTCTTAGTCTAAGGTTTTTAACGAGGCAACCCGCGTAAATCACGCCCCTCATGCTCAACTCAGACTTGAGGGGATCATCACAGACTATTAAGGCATTCAGACCAGGGAGACTTTGCTTGCAACAAGTTAGCCGCTTGGAGCACTTTCTACTTCTCGAACCTGACGACTCTCGCAAATTCAAGAAGTGGGGGACTCGTGATGGGTAAATACCCCAAGGGACTACTGTAGAAATATAATGTGTATAGTTCGTGTATTATTGTATCCCTAAAAGATCGGGTGTCCCTTAGAAATTGTTAAGGGGCAAGTGACCTTTGGGGAATATTATATTCCTGAAGGGTCAGGTCCTATTTCTATATAAAGGACCTGACCCTCCTGTTAATGGCATTTTGAATCCTCTCATCCCTAGCCTCTCGGGATCCAATGATCCATCATTCACTCCTCTCTCTCTCTTGCTCTTGGCTCTTCTTCTCCAGGAGGAAACCATAACTTTCCTTCCCAAGCATACACGCTCCATACACTACATCATACACAATCCAACAACACACGTGGTGTAAATCCGTACCCCCGTTTACATTTACACCATCAATGAGCTTTATTCAATCACATATAGTTTTTTCATTTACTATTATGTTGATTTAATATGAAAAAATTATATGGAGATATTTACAATTAAAATAAAAATTAATAATTAAGATTGGTAATTAATTAAAATAACATACTTTTTTAAATGCTTAATACAAAATATTTAAAATTATAAATGATTAAAACATCTTATAGTAAATGACAAAGTATATAATAAATAAATAATTACATAAATAAATATAAACATACATCTAAATGTTACACACACACACACACACACACATATATACACAGGGCTGCAGAGAAAAAAAAACCAAAGTCCATCTTCCCTTATAGCCCAAAAGAATCCTATAGCCCAACAATAAATACCCAGCCCACCCGTTTCAACCCAACTCCCTTCTCTCATTTTCCCAATCGTCTTCCTCCTATTCTCTGCGTATCACTCTCTCCTCCGAAATGGAAATGAAATCATAGAAATCCAGAACGTTCCACTCCATGCACAGCTCCTTAACAAAATAACTCCCTACCCTCTACTTCTAATTCCCTCACTTCACCATCGTTAAACCATTATAGAAAACTGCATACTGTCTAAGCCCTAAACTGGTTCGATTAAGAGATATCAACTTCCATGGTTATAGAGACAGAGTAGCATCTGGTATGTTTTAATTAATTTCTACCAAAAAATATATACAATTTTAGCTCATTAGATTGAAACCCTAACTCCTTCATTTACAGATCTAAAGCTACCTGCATTTGAACACCAACAATGGAATACATGTGTAGAAAAACACAGGAAGCAGACCAAGGTGTACATGCAGAGAGATGACGAACTGTAAAAGCTTCTCTCAAAACGATCAGAGAAAGATCTGATAAAGATAAGTAGGTTTTTAGCTCAGAACTATAGAACTTTATCAAAAAATATTAATTTCTAGTCTGAACATTTTTTAGAAGTTAGATGATGTTGTACTACAAAAGACCACTTTGAACTCATTGCATAGTCCATTACAGTCTAAGTTACTGCCAATTATTATAATTTGATACATGTCAATTATTATAAAATTTGATTTCAAACATGTCCTTCGGTGAACTATTTTTTTTATTTTATTTACAATCCATTACATATTGCTTCACAGTCCAAATTCCTATTTACTTACAATCTATTTCCCTTGTGATTTTGGTCTTTAATTATCTATGCAGGCTGAGCAAAAACACCATAACTAATGCATGCTCACTATTTCAGTTTCCACTTCAGCTTAGGTATGTGACTGTACAACCAACTTTTTACTTTATTTTTTTTTATATGTTATTTTAGTTTGTTTCACAGTACTGTTTTTTATTTTGCCTAGAATATTAGTTTTTTGCACTTCTGTGAAAAGTTAAACTAATGTATGTAATAGTAACCAACAATACCATAGCTAATGCATGCTCAATATCTCTATACACACTTCATAATAGGTATGTGACTTAGCACTTAAATGCTAACTTATAGATTCAGTTAAAGGTTTATGTGCTCACCCTTTTATGTTAAACTTATAGATAGAGTGTCATTTAATTGGTTAGCATTTCAAATAAAGGTTGGTGGTTGATTTTAATGTTTTTCTTACTGGTCATTTTTTTTAATAGAGTGTCACTTAATTGGTTAGCATTTCAAACTCATAGATATGCATACAATCTGCTTGAATACATTATATATACATACACTATGAGTGTGCGTGTACTTTTCTGTTTGTGTTTTGTTAGACTTTGGAAAATACATTTTCTAAACAGATTTTGAATAATGTCCACATATCATAGCAAAGATCTAGATGAGCTTTAAGTACAACATTCTTGTAAGAAAATGAATTCTGCAGTCACAGGCAGTTTGCTTGATCTTTGTGGATACAGAGCTCAAGAAAATGTATACTGATTCCTGCAAAAAAAAAAACAATTCTACAAACAGTGAGTTTATGACAAAAGTCATGTGATTAGGCCCAAAACAGATTTTTAGCTCACAGAGCTACAGTCTGTAAAGTCTGTCATCAAGTAGTTCTATTTTCCCAAATAAATAACAAATGTTTCAAAGTGATTCATCCCCAAAAAGTGCATGAACAATGGTCGTGGTCAAACAACACTATTTTTATCCTTGTGATCACAGCAGAACACCAAAACCTTGCTTCATAAAACCACATCCTATCTGCCTCATTATTTAGAAAACCATGAAATTTAAGAGCATTATCTTAAATTAATATGAGCATGTACCACAGTGCCCTACACACAGAAAAATTAATATGAGCATGTACCAAACTTAAAATTAGTTGTTTACACATTATAATGTAGAAGGAAATGTACCTCTTCATCATTGAAGACAATTTCTTTGCTCTTGATTTCAGAAGAACATTTCCTTGCTTTTGATTTCAGAAGAACTTTTCCTTTCCATCACTACGTTTTGCCGGACGACCACTACCTTGACAGCGCTTCTATTCTTGAAGGTTGATAAACCGCGAGCACGAACGTACCCATTCGGGAAGAGAACTGTGAATTTTGAAGAAATTTCTGGGTTATTGTTTGCTGTATACGATAATTATACCTGCATTATATAGGCTTTAGTTGTGCGTACATTGTAAGAGTTCTGAACCTATATTAATTCCTATAGTATTAATTGTTGTCGTCAATTCGAGAATCGATTCGGTCGATTCGTTTTTTTAAACAAACTTTTTGCGGCTATTCATCTAGGACTACAATTAATACTCTTTCGTTTCCCATGTAATGAATAAATCTATGTAATGAATGCAAAATATCAATTCCCAAACATTGGATACCAAAAGCCGTGGCTGCTACTTCTCTATTCACCGATTCCACTAAATTTTTCCCTTCTAAACGCCGCCGTTTTTGTATGGGCGGGAACTTTGGCCAAAATGCATTAAATGCTCTTCTTGTGGCTTTTTTTTTATTATATAGATAGATAGATAGATAGATAGATAGATAGATAGATAGATAGATAGATTATAGATAGATAGATAGATAGATAGATTATAGATAGATAGATAGATAGATAGATTATTATTATTATTATTATTATTATTATTATTATTATTGAATTGGTGATTGGGAGTTACACCCATCACCATTAAGGCAATTGAATCAAAATTATTGTTTTAAAATAAATGATGAGATTATCTTACCTCCCTCTTGAGCCTATAAATATAGCTCTTCTTCTTTTTCATTTCTCACCATCACTCTGTCTCTATATGGGTATGTATAGAATCACTTTTAGCTATATTTTGAAGTCCCAAAAAAAAAATTCGTTCTTGTTGACCCTTCAATTTTAGGTGGTTCATGAGGTTGATTTTGGGATATTGAGGTAAGATTTATGTCCATTCAGAATTTATTTACCCCAATTAAGTTATTTAATATGTGCTTATGTGATATTATACTATGATTATTATATAATTGTCACATATTGAATGTGAGTAAGTGGGTTTGTTTTTCTCTTGCTTGTCCTTAAATTTGTACTTTTGTAAAAGATTGAAATATATTTTGATGATGGAGTATATGAGATGCATACTAGAAATCTCTATTTTGACTTTGGTTCATGTGCAGTATGTTCGTTGTTGATTCATAATTTGTTCAAAGAATTGTGATAGATTGTATGAATGTATTTATATTGTATTTATATAAAATATTATTTGTGTGGATATATTGTACTATGTACGACGTATAGCATTTCGTGTATATACCTTGATTGTATTGTAATTATTATTATTATGATTTTTATTTATTGGAGTAATGTACATACATATGTCTCATCAAGAATAAAAAATAAATAAATAAAATGTTTTATGTACATAAGCAATGGACGTATGTTTATATATGTGTTGAAATATATTTAGTATACCCTTTTGTGGGATTGATTTAAATTTCAAGTATGAATTATATTCTTTAAAAAAAAATTATGATGCCTATGAGCAAATTTTATGCCAAGTGAAATATTTTCTAAACTTATGGAAGCTATGTGAAATTGTGAATATGTGATTAGAATTACTTTATGTTGAGGAGTACTCGGTAGGAACAATCCACGGGTACTAGGGCACTATGGTGTGTCCTGTTGAGGCGGGTCTGTGTACCCTAATTTCAGGAGTAGTCAGTAGAAACCTTATCATGGGTACTAGGGCTGGTAACTTCCCGTTGAGGCTTGGAATCCTCATTCTGGGGTGTGCACACTTAAGGTTAGAGTCCGGTTTCCATTAGAAATGGGAAAGTGTGGAGTGTTCGGATGTGTGGGAAGCACCGTTCACTAGGGCCTAAAGAATAAAGGAACATGTCTCATTTATGTGTGATTGATGTGCTTCCATATGTATTTTGTGGTGTGCAAGTATGGCACAAAGTAAAGTGTTTAAGAAATTTGAGAATTTATGACTTTTGAAAAGTATACTATGGTAAATAAAGGATTAAATCCTATTATTTATGAAAATGGTGAAATGTGCATATTATGGAATTTTATGTGGAGTTAAATAATTATGTGAGTGAATTGGTATTTGATTCCTATTATTTATGAAAATAATAAGTTGTGAAGGTATAGTATTTTATGAGGAATTAAATGATTATTGTTGGAATAGGTCATGCCCGTTGGCCATCAGCTCCTAACCGATGAACATTGTAGATAAAGAGAAAAGAGGTAGAGAGAGAGCAAACATAGGAAGAGGAGTGTTTTCATTCCAGTAAAAATGTTTATGGTTACAAGGGACATATATATAATACAAACAATAACGGAAAGATATAATGGATACACTAATACAGAAACCGTTACAACTGTTATATACTAAATAATAATGTCCACTACTTAATATTATTTATAACACTCCCCCTTGGACATTATTTGACAATGATCTTGTCTTGTTGAAAACTTGCTAGGAAAACCCTGTGGGAAAAATCTAGACATAAAAGAGTACAAGGTATATGAATGGTATATTCAAATACTTTCATGCCTCGTTAAAAACTTCACTAGGAAAACCACGTGGGAAAAACCTAGTTGAAGAAAAGAGTACATGATATTTATAAACTCATATATAGTCCTGGTTGCCTCATTAAAACCTTACACTAAGAAAACCCAGTGGGAAAAAACTTAGTTAAGGGAAAAGAGTACAACCATAACTTGATGCGTTTAATCTTCAGGATTTACAAGAGTTGGTGGTCTTCTGGAACAATAATTTATATGTATTTTGTTGCTCCCCCTGAAGACAACAATTTTTCTGATTGCCTCGTTAAAAACCTTAACCTAAGAAAACCATGTGGGAAAAAATTAGTTAAGGGAAAAAGAGTACAATCATAAGCCTTCAGGGCATAATCTTCAGGATTTCGGGGTTCGTCTATTTAAGTATTTATTTGCAACTTTCTCGACGTATATCATATCATACTCATGCCTCGTTAAAAATCACACTAGAAAAACCCAATGGGAAAAATCTAGTGAGGAAAAGAGTACATGGTATATAGGTCGCAAAAGAGTACAATTGTTGGTCCTTTTAGGACCCACCCAATCTTCAAGATTGATTTAAGTAAATGTAGTCCAACATCTCCCCCTGAAGATAACAATCTTCGATTTCTACATTGCTTAAAGTAGAATAATTGTTTCAAAAAGAGCGTAGAGGAGATGATATGGCAATCTTCAGGATTGTCACTATAAGTTAACATTTTATACAATGATCTCGTGACTCTTCTGGAGCCTATGTAGGTTGAATATAGCCAATATTCCTTAACCATACCTACTTAAAAACACACTTTTATTGTCCTCCCATAAGTCAGTGGAGGTAGAACACACATAACTAACTTGGAATGGAGATCAAAGGCAGTCATTACCAAGTGATTTATGAGAAAAACACACATTGGTTTATCACGTAAATTTTAAATTGGAATGTCAATCGAAATATGATCATAGAACTTCTGGTTCTTCCGAAGTGTTCCAATAATAATGAAGTAATGGACTTCAAGTCCTATAATGTCCTCAGTATCATTTTTGAGTCTAAACGGTTCCTTATCTTCTATAACTGTTAGTATGATAAGTCAATCATACTTATCCATATGAAATGCGTTGAAGACATCTTTCTAAGGTCATATAAAGACCATACTATCCAATGACCTTATTTTCATATGGTCACGACGTTTGTTAGCTGCATATCTAAGTTTATTCTACCATTTATCTTGTATAGTGGAACTTAATGTCATCGTACATGGGAGATTTGATTAAAATCAATCAAGGGTTTCTGCGTTAACCCATATGCTACAAACACTCGCTATTATGCCACCTTATTGTTTTCATTTCTCTTTTGTACAAACATCCATTTGTAACCAACAGGGTTATTATTCAATGGTGTATGTATTGTCAAGAGAATCTGTTTTAGCGAGTCGAACTATGCCTTAATTGCTCCTTTAAATATTAAATAATGAGGATGCGTCTGGCACCTCACCTGGATCTAGTTTATTTAAATGAGCAATTATATAGGCGTGTGTTGTCGACAACTATATAATTTTCTCCCAAAATCATGATAATTTAATCAGATCGTTGACATTTCCCAAGTATTAAGATCTGATCATTCCGCATCCCTAGTATTATGTTTGTTTGGTGCACCTTACTAGGGTTTTCGTGGTCTAGACAAATAATTCTTTATAAGACAAGAGTGACAATGTTTCTTTACTAGATCTAGTATTATGTTTTTTTTTTTTGAATAATAGTATTATGTTTCATATCTCTTAAACCGATAGAACTTCTCCACTTCTGGTGTCAAAGAGTATCGAGATAAATATATTCGTTCCAATTTGGGGATTATATATGGAACCTTGTCACTCTTTTCTGATCAACATGATCAATGTATATATACGTTATCGGTATATATATTTGACAGATTATTTGCTAATATTGCAAATAGATTATCTTCTAGTTCAGTTTTACTAGTACGTGGATTATAATGAAGATCATTCCATTTCATGGGATTTCTCGGCATTTAAATTTGGGTATATCTCCCTCTAATGCCGTGAAACTGATCTTCAGTATGCAGTCAGTGTATCTATTGATTTCCTATCATGGATTCTATGTAAATAGATTGAGTTTTTATAATCATAAGGATACGCAAGGTGGTGATATAACAGTTGGACTACACACTAAAATATAAACTCAGATTGGGAAATGTTTACACGTACCAGGTATTATGGGGGATTGATATTGATATGCAATTTGCCGAAATTTAAGCAGCTTGAATACTATATTTCCCCAACAAGTATCCGGCACATTGGAGTTTGTGAAAAAAGTAACTAACAAGAGCGTTTGCTTCAAGCAAGGCATCTTGGTTGGATTCAACATTGTTATGTGTATTTAGGTTCCAACAGAATGCTTCGGGGTGTGGTACGCACGTGACAAGCGCCTTTTACACCCTCACTTGGAGCATACTTGTTGATGAGCCAAAGTTAGTAAGTTGGATTATAATTTGTCATAAGGGCAAATTATAATTTGTCATAAGGGCAAATTAAGGTTTAGTAACAACAAGTGTAACCTAACAAAACTATGTCATCGTTTTGTGGTGCAAACCCAAAAGTAAGATACCAACTTTTGTCAATATAGTCGAGAAGCTCTGTAACACCCCGTAAATTCGTTTAAGCCTTACGACCGATAATTAATTCCTTGGGCAATTTAATTAAATTCCAATTGGGCTAATTCTTCCAATTTAATATATATATATACACTTGTATATATATTTGATGCCTAACTTAATTATTCTAATCAAGAGCCCAATTAATTGAATTTATTCTTGTAAGGGATTTTATTCAATTTGGACCCTTACAATGTTTGTTATTAAATATTCTTACAAGCCCACATTCTTGATCATACATTATATATGTATATATATTGATCCTAAGACATTCTTATGGGCTAATTCTTGTATTTAATTTGTAAGGGGTGAATTTAATAAGCCCAACTTACTAGCCTTGATTATATTTATTTCCTACACCCATTATTTTATAAGTTACTTAAGCCCACATCATTTAATGTCTTACAACCTAAATATTGTATGTATTCTTGGTATATAATTTGAAGATCAAATTACCCTAAGACTTTCACTCTTTCTTCCTCCTACCCTATACTCCTACACGCCATTTTCCTCTCAAATTCCCTAAGAATTCATCTTCACTTTCCCTACAAGTTTTCAAGTAAAGGTTGCTCTTTTAAGCTTGGTTAGGAGTGGGTAAGTGCATCTATCCTAGAATCCATCTTGCATTTTGTGTTTTAGATAGTCTTTTTACATAATCTTATAAGTGTTCTTTTGGGGTTCTTTGGGAAAAAGATGATCAAGGTGAAGGTGGGGCTTTGTGAGCTAGCAAAAGGCTTGTTGGAATAGGAAAAGCTCTTTGAGGTAACCATCCATGTCCATCAAATCTATTTTATTCACCTATTCTATATATAATGATCTTGGTGTTGGAAATCCTGAAATTTCTTGTTATTTGGCCTATTTCTTGGATGTATTTTGTTGGTTTTCATCTTGATCTTTTGCCTTGTGTTGTATGATCAATGATGTTATGGATTTCCTTATTTTTGGACTCTAAATTGGATGAAATGTGAGTGTATTTGGTCTGATTTTGTATTCTGGAAGTGGGATTTGTTGATCTGGGTTGAACTGTCTCTGGAAGGGATTTGGGTTGGCCTTGCGGAAGACCTGAACGGCACAATGTAACCCGCGAGGGCGATCCGCAAGGTGGCGACGGTTGGCTTGGGCGGAGGAGGGTGGTCCGCCGAGGGAGGCCGTCTCCTTCTCGCGGAGGAGACTGGCGGAAGGCAGTGATCCGTGAGAGTGTTCCGCAAGTTCACTGGGAGTTGATTTCCAGTGAACGGTTTCTCTGTTGTTGTTGTCTGTTATTCTCCTTTGTTTCTGATTATTGTTGGATTGTTTTGTTGGGTATTTTACCATGTCTTTGGAGTATTTATTCATGTCATTTATTGGGTATTTTATACCTTAGCTTGGAGTATTGATTCATGTCTTTGGTTTCCATTTTTGGTATTCTTGATCTATTGATCCTTTGATTCATTATCTGGGAGTTGGTTTGTGTTCATATTTGAGATGAACACTTTGTTTTGGTTGCTTTGAGTGATGTTGGAGTATGAGGTTGTGATGGTGGTTTGGTTGAGGTTGTTGGTGGTTGTTGGCTACTATTGACTGTGCTACTATTGACTGTGCTACTATTGACTTCTGACTTTGGACTTCGGTCCCTGTGATTGGGTTGATTACCCCTGTGATTGGACTTCGGTCCCTGTGATTGGACTGTCGGTCCCTGTGATTGGACTTCGGTCCCTGTGATTGGACTTCGGTCCCTGTGATTGGGCTCATCACCCCTGTGTACCGGTTTTCCGGGTTTGGCTCTTGACCACTGACTTTGGGTTGGTCACCCCTGTGTACCGGTTTTTCCGGGATTGACTCTTGACTCCTGACTTCTGACTATGTGGTTTGACTTGGTTTGGTGGTTGGGTTGACTTGGTTTGGAGGTTGGAGTTGGGGTTCCTTCTTGGTCCGTTTTATGAGCTCTTTATGCTAATTCGGTCGATACCTTATGGATCTCGGTTATGGTTCGTTATTGCATTATGTTTTGTTGTTGGCTATTGGCTTTGTTTGACTGAGTCTTGGTTTGTGATTCGTTCAGCTTATTATTGTTGAGTATCGTTTTCAACTACTGAACAGTTCGTTGGTGTTTATATTCTATATGGGTGTGTAAACCTATTTACAAGCTTATGTATATCTATACTTCCTTGCGGGTGTGAATGGTGGTTGCTTAGCATTCTTTTGCTAATGGTTCTTTGTGTGTTTTCCAGGTATGGAGTAGTTATGCGAGAGCGCGCTAGAGCTTTCCTTATGAGGATGTTTAGCCTTAGTTTACCTTGTTTAGACTTTGGTTTTGGCCTGTGTGCCTTGAGATATTATTAGTATACTCTGGATTAGTGGTTTGAGTACTTTCGATGATTGTGGATTATGTTTTGAGAATTTTATCTTGGTTTATATCTATGACAGCTTAGTCCGTTTTATGTTTAGCCTGTGCATCTAGGCTGTGTTATACCTAGATGTGGCATGATGCCCCTTAAGTTTTGAAATCGCTTCCGCTATGTTACGTTTTATAGTTGAGATTGGCAGCTGTTGTGTTAAGTTTTAGCTATCTCAGCCTGTGTGAGGTTTGGGGTGTCACAAGCTCACTTCATGACCTATAGCAAATAGTATTACCAATGAGAATACTACGATGGTCCACATGGCCACAAAATTAAAGCAAATTTGAGCAAATAAATATTCTCAAATTTGAACAAGAGGATTATACAATTGTGAGCGGAAATCGAGGGTGCACCTCTTTATAATTCGCATAATCAAAAAAACACTATATATTCCGCAAATATAGCAGAATATGCATAGGATTTCATAAAATCATATTATCCAAAGAAAATGCCACAATAATAGCAATTTTAGTACATGGGCATATTCAATAATAAACTTATTCAAATAAATTGAATAACAAAGACAATTTGCAGGCCTGATATATGATTCATGTGATGGCAAAATATTCATATAAGATCATATTAAACAACCAAATTGCATAACAATTTGAATAACAAAAAAAATAAAAAAATAGCAAGCCCAAATAATAAAAGCTTCTATTGTTTTTTAAAGCACTTGATTTGGGCCAAATGGCCCAAAAACTAACCACTCAATTTTAATTCAAAGATAGCATCCAAGCATTAGCCTTCAGGGCAAGCCCAAAATAATAAGATCAAATTAAATCCTTTTTACTTATCATATTTTACGCAAAAAGAAGACCAGAGGCGCAGCATAATGCACAAAAACCAGAGCAGTCGGCGACTACTGCCGCTGCCGCTCTCTGCCGGACGCCCGCCGATCGCGAGACGCCACCACCGTGCCACCGCTGACACCACCGCGCCTGTCGCCTTCTGCCGGACGTCTACCGATCTATCGCCCGACGCACAGGCCATCATCGAACCAGCAGATCGGATCCGCCATCGCCACCAGCCCTTCTACCGGAGGGCTGTGCGATCTCTAACCGTCGCCGCCGGACTCGCAGGAACGCAAAGGCGACGCAGGGCCGCCGCTGCTAGGGGCCTCCATCCGCCATCGCCGCCGGACTCACAGGAACGCATAGGCGACATAGGGCCGTTCATTGCCGGCGTTCCGATATCCTCTTCGACGCGAACCTTCGGCGGACCGATGACGATCCCGGGGCGTAGATCGAAGGCGGAAATAGGCCAAAACAGGTTTCCTCTTTTTTATTTTCGAAAAAAGCACTCGATTCGAAAAAAAATTGATAAATTCTTATTGAAAATTTGCTGTGTTTTTTTCGAAAAAAACTGGTTTCGAAAAACAAGTCCGAAAACAACTAGTTTTGACTTGTCAATTTTTGTATAATTATATTCAAAAAAGTTGTGTTTGAACTGAATTGACTTACACAATAATACCAGAAAGAGTAAATTATGTACTATTATACCAATGAGTACACAGATTGAACACTCATAAAAAAAATGTGTAATCTACTGTGTACGGGTGTATGTATATACTGATGATGATTTACTGTGAAAAACATGTGTATATAACAGTTTAAATCAATATTCAAAAAAAAAATTACCAATACATATTGCATGTAAACATATGCAATTGAAGCAAATAGAGGTTAGGCAATTAAAAGGCCTAAGAACTGCATATATAAAACATATACGAAATGCATAGTTTAGCAATTATGAAAAAATTGCCTATTCGAAAAATATGAAATTTGTACCGTTCACCGTGAGCGTGTTGGAATAGGTCATGCCCGTTGGCCATCAGCTCCTAACGGATGAACATCTATATATATATATATATATATAATAACAGAAGTGCCTAGAACATTTTTCCCTCCCAAACTCTCAGGGGCATTTTTGTAATATCAAATATTTGGATAAAAAATCATTTAAAATTAAAATTAATTATACTTTCCTTTTATAACCTTTTGCTTTACCATTTGTGCTATATATATCACCATGCTCTCCCTTTCTTGTCTCACAAATATTATAATCTCTCACCTTCCAGATCTGATCTCACTACATAAAAACACAATGAAGAAGAAAGCTCGGAGGCGCAATCGTTCCACCATCGAAGAAGAAGAAGAAACCAGATTTGCTCTCACGCCGTCGTTCCAGATATGATCTCACCGCTACACGGTTGCCATTACATCAAAGAAGAAGAAGAAAGCTCGATCGCCGTTCTTGAGAAGTATGTTTTGTTGCATACATTTCTTCTCCAACCAAGCATCCTCTCCACCAAATCCACATACATACATTTCTTCTTCTTTTCTTTTTTCTTTTTTACGAATTTAGTCATACAGATTATTTTTCGTTCATCAACAAGTTAAGATTTCAAGATTAATTACATTAATGTGTTTTATATATTGAAAAATTAACTTTCAAAATCTAAATCCTTTTTTATTTTTTAAAATCTTTAAAAATTTATTTATCATTCGGGACAATCACGTGTCAGTGTGTCACATGTTGAATTAAAAAAAAATAAAAAATGTAACTTTGCATACACAAAACACTTTAAAATTAAAGACTTAATAATGAACCGTGAACACCGCATAGACTCCTTCTCCGACAATCATGTTTGTCAAATGAATTTAGAATAAATTAAATTAAAAAATTCATACAATTAATTAATAAATTTATAAAAATAAAAAGATACATACAAATAATTAATTAATTTTATTTACAATTATAATTATTATTATAATTAAAAATTAAAGAATTAAGAAACTAATTGTAATAATTGTCCATACTTCATATACACTAATAATTATTATTCTATACAGATATTTCTATTTTTCAAAATTAAGTAATTAATTAAATAGAGTTTAGTATAATTAAGGAATTATTATTTTGCTAAAATTAATGAATTAATTGTAGTAAAACTAATAATAGTCATATTATTACACTAACAATTATTATTCAAATTAAGCTAATAATTATTCATAATACTATACAATTATTACTATTTTATGAAATTAAAGAATTAGTTGAATAAATTTTAATAAAATTAAGAAATTATTATTTTGCTAATTGAGAAATTAATTATAGTAGAGCTAATAATGGTCAGATTAGTATACTAATAATTATTATTCTATTTACGCTAATAATTATTCATATTACTATACAATTATTAGTATTCATATGGTAATTAATAGATTGTTTTTATATATGGTAAATAAGTTAATAATTAGACAAATTACTATACATATATTACCAATTAAGTCATTTCTCACCTTTTATTAGGTTTTCCGTAAAATAAAAATTCGACATATTAATATTCGAAATGATTGTACTATAATAATATTAAGAAATAAGGTAATCAAATAATGATCCAGACTACAAAAAATATCATTACACCATTTCACACTTTTTAATAGGTTGTTTTTAAATATGGTAATTAAGTCAATAATGAGATAAATTACAATACATATATTACTAATTAATTAAATAATGATCCAGACTCATATATAGTTATATACTAAACTCACGAAACTTACTGTTTATTGTTTACCTCATTCTAGAACGATATATATATATATACATACTCACATACTTACATATTTTAATTGAAAAGGAATTTAACTTTAGAAACAAAAATGACAAGTTGGATATTACTTAAGATTTTACCATGTATTAAACTCTAAATAATTGTGCTAAACTAATAAGTTAAGATTTCAAGATTAATTACATTCACGTGTTTTATTGAAAAATTAACTTTTAAAATCTAAATCCTTTTTTATTTTTTAAAATCTTTGAAAGTTTATTTATCATTCGGGACAATCATGTGTCAGTGTGTCACATGCTGAAGTAAAAAAAATAAAAAATGTAACTTTGCATACACAAAACAATTTAAAAATAAAGACTTAATGAACCGTGAGCATCGGAGAGACTCCTTCTGCGACAATCATGTTTGGCAAATAAATTTAAAATAAANCTTCATATTAATACACTAATAATTATTATTCTATACAGATATTTCTATTTTCAAAATTATGTAATTAATTAAATAGACTTTAATATAATTAAGGAATTATTATTTCACTAAAATTAATGAATTAATTATAGTAAAGCTAATAATGGTCATATTAGTACACTAACAATTATTATACAAAATACTATACAATTATTACTATTTTATGAAATTAAAGAATTAGTTGAATAAATTTTAGTAAAATTAAGAAATTATTATTTTGCTAATTGAGAAATTAATTATAGTAAAGCTAATAATGGTCAGATTAGTATACTAATAATTATTATT
>NC_044920.1:9798933-9799274 GCF_003576645.1 Ipomoea triloba | reverse complement strand
TTTTTTTTTTTTTGTTTAAATTAAAAAAATTATAAATATGAAACATTTAAACTATTAATGTTATAATGTATTAACTAATACTCTAATAGTCTAATAATAAGTAATAACTAATAAGTAATAACTTAATAAAATAATACGTAATAATTAAATTAAACTAATAAGTAATGAAGTAATAATTAATAAATAATAACTAATAAGTAATAACTTAATAAGTATTAAATATTTAACTATTAAAGTGTAAAGGCTTACAATATTAAACACTTTACAATTATTAACTCTTAAAATATTTTTTTAAAATTTTTTTTAAAAAATTAAAAAAAAAAAAAAAAAAAAAAAAAAAA
>NC_044920.1:9704355-9798256 GCF_003576645.1 Ipomoea triloba | reverse complement strand
CATATTTTAATTGAAAAGAAATTTGACTTTAGAAACAAAAATGACAAGTTGGATATTACTTAAGATTTTACCATGTATTAAACTCTAAAGGAATAAGGTTCAAATTGGTCACTGAACGTAACCTGAAAAGTGCAATTAGGCCACTAAACACTTCAAATGCGTGCAATTTCACTTGATAGCAGGTTACCATCCATTTCATCAGGTTACTTTCTAATGTGGACGGTGAGTTGGCATTTTAAAACTTTTTTCACAAAACAACTTTCGCTTATGATTTTGGATGAAGATTTCAATTGTTTTGTGAAAGAAGTTGACTTCCCGTAAATAATAATAATAATAATAAATAATTTAATTAATTAATTAATTAAATTTGATTTATCCGCAAGTTTCCTATCAAGGTAACATGGGTATTATTAAGGGGGGGAGGGGTGGCCGCTGGTGTGTGTGTTTTTTTTTTTTAAATTTTTCTATTTAAATAATTTATTATTAAAAATTATTTTAAAATGTCAACTTACCGTCCACGTAAGTAAGTAACCTGATGAAACTGATGTTAACCTGCTATCAGGCGAAATTGCATACATTAAGAGTGTTCAATGGCCTAATTACAATTTCAAGTTATGTTCAGTGGCCAATTTGAACATTATCCCAACTCTAAATAATTGTGCTAAATTAACAAGTTATTAAGATTTCAAGATTAATCACATTCATCTATTTTATTGAAAATAAAGACTTAATGAACCGTAAGCACCGGAGAGACTCCTTCTGCGACAATCATGTTTGGCAAATAAATTTAAAATAAATTAAATTAAAAAAATTCATACAATTAATTAATAAATTTATAAAAATAAAAAGATACATACAATTAATTAATTAATTTGATTTACAATTATAATTATTATTATAATTAAAAATTAAAGAATTAAGAAACTAATTGTAATAATTGTCCAGACTTCATATTAATACACTAATAATTATTATTCTATACAGATATTTCTATATTTCAAAATTAAATAATTAATTAAATAGACTTTAGTATAATTAAGGAATTATTATTTTGCCAAAATTAATGAATTAATTGTAGTAAAGCTAATAATGGTCATATTATTACACTAACAATTATTATTCAAATTAAGCTAATAATTATCATAATACTATACATTTATTACTATTTTATGAAATTAAAGAATTAGTTGAATAAATTTTAGTAAAATTAAGAAATTATTATTTTGCTAATTGAGAAATTAATTATAGTAAAGCTAATAATGGTCAGATTAGTATACTAATAATTATTATTCTAATTATGCTAATAATTATTCATATTACTATACAATTATTAGTATTCATATGGTAATTGATAGGTTGTTTTTATATATGGTAATTAAGTTAATAATTCGACAAATTACTATACATATATTATTAATAGTAATTTTCTCACCTTTCATTAGGTTGTCCGCAAAATAAAAAATTTGACATATTAATATTCGAATTGATTGTACTATAATAATATTAAGAAATAAGGTATTAAGGAATTAATTTTAATTAATCAAATAATGATCCAGATTATACAAAAAATATCATTACACTATTTCACACCCTTTAATAGGCTGTTTTTAAATATGGTAATTAAGTTAATAAAAAAACAAATTACTATATATATATATATATATATATTACTAATTATAATCAAATAATGGTCCAAACTTCATATTAGTGTATACAGAAATTATTATTTTTATAATAATTACAATTAAATTATTTTCAACTTTTCCCAAACTTATTTTAGTAATAATATAATTACATAAATTATATTACATATTAAATTTTTCAAGATAATTGCAGACCAGCGAGTTATATATTATTCAATTAATTGAGTGATACTTTTATACTAATCTCATAATCAAATAAATGTAGGCATCCAAATATTAAAATTGTTCATAGTTTCATCTTTAATTTTATTATTTAAAAATATAATAAATCCGTGCATCGCACGGGTAACTTACTAGTTGTAGATAAAGAGAAAAGAGGTAGAGAGAGAGCAAACATAGGAAGAGGAGTGTTTTCGTTCCATTAAAAATGTGTATGGTTACAAGGGACATATATATAATACAAACAATAACAGAAAGATATAATGGATACATTAATACAGAAACCGTTACAACCGGTATATACTAAATAATAATGTCCACTACTTAATATTATTTATAACAATTATTTGATTGTTATATATTATGAAATGTTATATGAAATTAGAATCCACAATAAATTGATTGAATTGAGAATGAGTATATTCTAATGGATTAAAAATGATTATGTGGATGGGTATAAAATATTCTATGCGGTTAATATGGAATTATGTGTTCCAAAATGTTATGTGCTATGTTCAAAATATTTTACGGGGTGGAGTAAGTCTTACCAGCCGTCGTGCTGACATTGTTTTCCCATGTTTAGTTATTTTGCAGGCACGAATTACATGGCATTGAGCGTTATTTTGCAGGCACGAATTACATGGCATTGAGCATGAGAGCGAATCGCCTTAATATCATGTAAGATTATAATTTAATCCATTAGAATTCACCGTTGTATTAATTAGAAAGTTGTGGTAATTATTGGTTGGTTTTAGCATGTGCGTTTGAGTATAAGTGAGATACTCGAACGTGGCATAACACCCTTTTCCTTCTTGTTGTTTAAATAATAATAAAAAAAATACCCGTATTTTCTTGTGGAAAAAGTGAGGTGTTACACGACGACTCCGAGAACTTATCTGAAGAGCTCGCCACGGAAGTTGTTGCGATGGTTCAAGATGCTCCCGATCAAATCTCCCCTTCTTCCTCCGATTCCCAAGACTTGGTTGGTAAGATGGCTGACCGCCGAACCAGCCATCAAGCTCATCTCAAATCTCAAGCCTCTACTATTGACAAAGGCAAAGCCTTGGCCTCCGCTCCTGTCATCTCAAGTAGCGTACACGGTACCGAGATCCCAATGGATTCCGCTTATTTAGACTCAGTTGCTAACCTTGCTGCTCTAGCTAGAATGGATCGTGTCTCGGTTCCCGCTCTTTCGGATGTGGCCCAAGGGGTTACGGTTATTTTGGAGGAAGAAGATCAGTCGGCTGCTCTACAGCTTAATCGCCGCCGACACGAGAACCCTGATCGTATAGCGTCTACTAGACTAACAGAAGGTGAAACGGTCGGAGTCCCTCAGTCTGATTCTCGATTAACCCGACTTTTTTCCTTTTTTGCTCTTTGCTTGCCTTGTGATCATATGCACCCATAAGTCGGATCGTCCTATTTTCCGACAAGCTTGCAAATAACAGTCACGTGCAACACACTGATCACTTTGAACGGTTCCGACTCCATCGGGCGTCTGAAACTTCATGCACAGATGTTGTAGGGAAACTTCATGAACGGTTCTCCACCCTCCAGCCCTCCAACGGTCATATTGATGATGTTCTTGTGCTTCCAGTTAACCTCTTCATCCTCTATGACAGGTTGTTTTCCTTTATCATGATTGCCCTAGCCTAATTGATTTGTGGGGGCTGGCGTACTCCTCTGTATAATTGCCTCCATTTCCTGATTTAGGAATGCTCAATAAAGGAAGGTATTAAATGGCAACAAAGCAATTATGGAAGGGTATCAAAACTAACCAAAATTAGCTCCTATCCCATAAAAAACCATATCTCACCAACAATACTAAATAGGGTGAACATGGTGCCCAACTAGCTTTATTTGAATACTAGAGGAGCGGCTATTTTGTTTGGTCTTTTTCTCAGATTACTAAGGCTTTTAATTGATTGTTTTGTTTATCAATTTAGAACCAGATAATTAACTTCAGTATATGGGAATAGTTCTAAGAGGAGTTGTGAGACCCCAAAAAATTTTCTGCAAAATTTCTATTTATTTAAACCCAAATAAACCCTATTATAAAATTTTCAATCCTACGATACATACAAGATCAATGGTTTGAATTTGTCCACACGTTCTCACCTAGGAAATGGTTGTCACCTGATTAGTGACCTATATATATATATATATATATATATATATATATATATGGAAGGGGGAAGGGTTCTCGTGTGATTGTGCAATAATATATATTTTTTAAACAAATTAAACTGATGCATTTAAAGCTTCTAATCTACACACCTTAAGCTAGATTAATATAAATATGAATTTGTAGAGAAAATGTTATGAAGAATATTGTTTGTGTTTTGGAACTACAAAAAAACGCACCTTAAGAAGGAAACAACGCACCTAAAGCCTTAGGCCTATGAACCTTAAGATTCAACAACTGACGCACCTTAAACTCACAAAACACGCACCTTAAAAAGGAAAATCACGCAACTTAAGTTTGAACCATATGAAAAATGACCAAATTGCCACTGCATTTTTTTAAACATTGTTAATCATGAACGTTGATTTTGGCAAGATCAATGGTTCTCCTCTCACCACACAAATGCACTTGAGCACCCAAATCGCATTTGAATCGTGTGTGTATATATATATATATATATATATATATATATATATATAAGTAATTATTAAAAATATTAAATTTAATAATTTTATACCAACATATACAAATTGTTACCTACAACTAAGCTTTTATTAAAAAGCAAATAAAACCATACAAATATACCCTAAATAAATATTTACAATTAATAAAAATAACACAAATACTAATAATAAAAATACTAATATTAATAATATAAATACATGATGAAAATAATAACATTAATAATATTAATAACAGAATTGAATAAATTTGATATATAAACATAACAGTGGCCCAATCTGAATTACAATCATATGAGACAACACTTTCCCGTGAGACAGATATGCGACAACGTGAGTGCACACAGTTTACTACGTGGATGCACACAGCCTAAAGTGTGTGCACTTAGCCTACATGAGTGCACACAGTTTAGGGTGTGTGCATTCGTGAAGTAGACTATGTGCACTCACGTTGTCGCAATGTCTCACGAGAAGGTGTTGTCTCATATGAAGTCAACCCGGCCCAATCTATGTGTATAAATATTATGACCTATATATTTTATACCCAGCAGATTGGCCCAAAATCGGAGCCCAAGCCCAACTCAAACAGCCCAACATATAAATACTAAACAACCCATCTCAACCTTAACGTTTCCGCCCTATTCCTTCGTCGTCTCCTTCGCGATGTTGTCCAAAGGTAGTACTGTCATAGCGGGTCGGGCCGCCCCATTAGCCCCGCCCCACCGTGGGCCTATTTTTTACGGGCTTTTGCGGGCCGACCCGCCAGGCCAACGGGCTAGGGACACGCAACCCTAGCACGCAGCTTCTCTCATAGTCAATAAGCATATTACCAGCATTTTCATATTTAGGCTTTTGCTTACAACTGCTTAAATGACGGCTTAAAGTTGATGTTCCATACTTGTGTAACTCAATAGTATATTCTCTATTACAATATTTGCATCTAGCCATTTCTTTATCACTACTTGCAGTTTTTTGAATTCTTATAAAATGATTCCAAACCTCTTAAGTGAGGCGTCTTTTGTTTTTTTTTTAACTTGGGTTTCAAGTTGTGAATGTTGCGTTATTTCGGTGTCATTGTCATATGTTAAATCAACGGGGGAACTTTGTCTTTGAGAAGGATCCATTATGTACCAACGTAACCCATCTAAAATTAATATAACAATTAACATATTCAATTCATCATTATAACATATTAACATTACTGTTCACACATACAACACACTGATTCACTGAACACATTAACATAAGTACTTAACTAAACTACACAAACTTAATTACTTAACAATGTAACACAAGCTATGAAGCTAATTACTTACAAAAATACAAAGTAATACACAGAAGTACTAAATAGTAAACACAGTTACACAACAACTTAATTAATATTCTAATAACATGCTAAATTGCTATAATAACAAAGTAATACACAAACTTAACTACACAAGCTTAATTAGTTAACTTAAGTACTAACCTTAAGTTCTTAACTACACAAACTTAAACAATAAACATGCTAAATTGCTAATATCTTACTGTGAAAAAACAAACTAGACATTAATGGATGGCTTACCTGCGAAGGCCGGAGATGAGAGCCGGAGAGGATGACGAAGGTAGAATAGAGCCGAGCGTTGGCGGCAGTGGCTGGAGTCGCAGGGTGACTGTAGCTGCTGGAGATGCAAGCTGACAACAACGGCTAGAGACGCGGGTTGACGGTAGCGGCGGAAGGCGCGGGCGACCGGTGAGTTGGCAGCTGGCGGCTGGCGACAGTGGCTGGACTGCAAGGAGACGAGACAGTGGAGACTGGAGGAAGTCTGGTCGCTAGTCGGAGTAGTCGCTACTCCTCTCGTTGGTCGATCTAAAATTCTGAATTAGGATTTAGGGATTTACTATCTAGGGCCACGTCTACGCGGGATAACTCCTAATTGGTTAAGACTTAAGATTTTTTTTTTTTTAATATTTGATAGAAGGGGGTAAACCCAAAAGACAGACACACAGTGGATCTAGCTAGGATCATACAAGAGCCCCCAGACAGGGAAGCTTTCTACATCGATTTCCAGTAAGCTAAGAATGCTCTCAGGGGGGTCCGTAAGAACTTGAAGACTTTTGGGCAGTGACATAGCGATGCCAGCCAAGGTGTCCGCTGGAGCATTGATCTCTTGGGGAACCCCTGAGATTTTCCAGTCTTCAATCAGCTTCAACTCTCTTCTACATGCACTGATAATGTTGCAGACGATTCCGTTCGCGGTTGAGCCCTCATTTATTATGTTGGTAAGCTCATGTGAGTCACCTTCAAAAATGTCTCTTTTGTATCCCATGTAGTTTACTAACTGGATACTTTTCAGTAAAGCCCACGCCTATGCTTGGATAGGTGTGCATGAACCGATGTTGTACACAAAGCCTCCTTTCCATAACCCATTACAGTATCTTATTAGGCCCCCACCGGCAGCTTTTCCTGAGGAAGATTTACTGCGCCATCAAAGTTGACTTTAACCGTTCCTTCTCTAGGCTTGGCCCATTCCAGCGCTGTCCATTTATGCGAATGGATTGAATGGAGGGTGTCTTTCCCTTTCGCAAATGCTGCAGTCGTCTCATCCACTTGGGATTTCAGGAGTGTAATCTTTGCGTTAAGAGGGAGGAAAGAATTGTTAAAGATTACCTCATTTCTCCATTTCCACACCCACCAGCATGTTAGGCCAAACGTAGTATGGTCATTCTCAAGTTTATTATGACTACTTTTCTTGCTAATGCCCTAGTCAAGCCAAACTTTAAAGGGAAAGTCCTTTGTCCTTGAGTGGAGATTAGGTAGTACTCTCACCCAAATTGCTTCTGCAGCTGGGCATTTTCTCAATACGTGATCAATGTCTTCGGTCTTATCTCTACATAACCAACAGTTGTCGAGTCCTACTAATCCCCTCTTTACCCACAAATTGTTGGTCATTAGCCTCTCGTGACGGGCCAACATAAAAATGTTTTCACTCGACCGGGGAGTTTGATATTCCATAAGGCATTTCCACTTTGCAACTTCAATCGTGGTAGTGCAATTAGCAGCCATGTCATAAGCTGAGCGAACGGAGAATGTATCTGTGTTACCATATCTCCAAACAGTAAGGTCCTCAATTTGTTGGTCTTCATTTACTAAAGTTGCCACCAATTCATCTAGTGTTAGTTCCAGAAGAAGGTGATGCAGCTGGTCTAATTTCCATCCCGTATTTCCGTCCCAGTACAAGGCGACCAATCTATAGCGGTCTGGCAGGTGGCTTATTGCGATTGCTTTCTCAATAAATGGTGATTGACCAATCCATTTGACATCCCAAAACATAGTGTTTTGGTCATTACGCACTAGTTTAGCTTTACCACCTTGTAAGATCGGGGTTGCCTTCAGAATTCCTTTCCATACAAAGGACATATTTGCCTTAGGCCTCCACGTTGCACAATCTAGGGAGTGAATTGAATATTTGGCTCAGGATCTGAGTCCATAAACTGTCTTCGTTCTGCATGAGTCTCCAACCGAGTTTGGCTAAGAATTATTCATTCATCTTGTCTAATTTGCGGAGACCTGGTCCCCTTTTGGACTTACTTTTCGTGATCGTGTCCCAATTAACTAGGTGACATTTCCTTGAGCTAGCTGAACCTCCCCAAAGGAAACTCCTTACATGCTGTTCAATGGCTTTAATGACCCCTGATGATAGTGGCGTGGTCTGCATGATGTAGTATGGAATTGCTAATAAAATTGCTTGAGCTAGGACAAGTCTCCCAGCTAGTGACAGGGTCCTTGACTTCCACCCGGCTAGTCTATTGTGTATTCTCTCCATAAGTCCAGCAAAGGATTCCTTTTTCAACCTCCCGTGGATTGAGGGGAGACCTAGATATTTTCCCAGATTTTCCACCTTGGGGATCCCTGTTGTTTCCACGACTCTCCGCTGAATTTCCTTATCTGTCTTACTAGAGAAATAGATGGATGATTTTTGAATATTTACTCTCAGTCCTAAGTGCTCACAAAAGACCTTCAGGCACCTGGTCATTTCCTTAGCTTTTTCAAAAGTGGCCTCGCCAAAGAGAACCATGTCATCTGCAAAAAACAAGTGTGAGAGGTGAGGACCTTGTCTGGTTAATTTTATACCTTTCTATCTGCCAGCGCTCACAGAATCTAAAATGAGATGACTAAATTTTTCCATATACAAAACAAATAGTAAAGGTGATAAGGGATCTCCCTGTCTAATTCCTCTCTCCGGGCTGAACCAATCAAAGTGTCTTCCGTTTCAGTTGATTGCTAGTCTTGGCGTAGTGATGCATCCCATTATATTCCTTATCCAAATTGAGTTAAACCCAATGTCTGTTAGGGAATCCTTTATGAAACTCCTGGCCAGTTTGTCATAAGCTTTTTCCAGGTCTATCTTCATTAGCATCCATCCCACTGCAGCTTTCCGAATCCTCATGGAGTTCAACACTTGTTGAAAAACTATAATGTTGTCTGCTATTTGTCTACCAGGTATGAAACTTGCCTGATGATGTCCTACTAGCTTCCTAGATACCTCTTTCAGCCGATTTGCCATAGTTTTGGTCACTAGTTTGTAAATCACATTACATAGACCAATTGGTCTTAGGTGCTTAACAAATTCTGGGGTAGAGATTTTAGGAATGAGTTTAACACCGTGTCGTTCGTCTTTGGGGGAAGTCTGCCTTCAGCAAAGAAAGCCATAGTGAATTTTATTATATCCTTACCAACAACAACCCATGCCTTCTGGTAAAACCCAATTGTGTAACCATTAGGTCCCGGAGCCTTGCATGGATTCATATCAAATAGAGCTTGCTTTACTTCCTCTGGTTTAAATGATCGATTCACATCCCTCCACTCCTGTTCTAAAAGTCTGGGGTAATGACCATGGATAAATGGTTGGGAGCACCTGCTATGTTCTTCCTAGAATAAAAGGGTAAAGTAGTTGTGAATGTGATCCATTAGCAGTACACTATCAGTTATCTAGACCTCCTCCTCTGTTTTCAGCTTGTCAATGATTGTTTTATTCTTATTTACCGAAGTCTTCGTATGGTAGTACTTTGTATTCTGGTCTCCTGAGACAATCCATTCTTCTCCGTGAGCGTTGGTACCAAATTAGTTCTTTCTGGGCTAAGGCTTCATCAAGCTCCTTTTTCAGTCTCTTATCAAGTTTGATGAGATTTGATGACGCTCTTAGGGATAGGTTTCTTTGAACTCCTCTAATGCTGGCCATTAGCTACTTCTTTCACTGGAAAATGTTACCAAAGGTGTTGTTGTTCCATAAACTAACGCCTCTGCTGTTGCTGTTTTGTTCGTTTCCAGATCTACCTCCGGCTTCCACACTTTACTAATGTAATTAAGGAAGTCCTTGTGTGTAGCCCATGCCATATTAACTTGAACCTCTTGCTTCCCCAAGTACAAACTTGTGCTTTTGTAGCAATTAATAGTGGAGAGTGGTCCGAATTTGCCATTGGGAGATGCTTGACTTCAGCATCTGGAAATCTTTGTCTCCATTCAACTGTGCTTAGGGCTCGGTCTAGTCGAGCACCTCTGAATGTCGTCGTATTAATACCCCTCATCCAAGTAAAGTTTGAGCCCGAGAAGCCCAGATCCACTAGACCCTCGCGAAATATCCAATCTCTAAGGCCCGCACACCTTGTTGAATTGAACTAGTTCGAGTTGCTAACTTTATTACTGCTAGTCATAGAGTTGAAATCTCCACACACATTGAGAGCTAAAGTTTTCCAAAGATATATTAGAAAATAGATGTTTCCTCAAGGAATAGTTTGGGCTACCATACATGTAACACCCCCAAAAACGGCCTATTTTATTTTCTTATTTTCACCAATTAATTAAGTGAATCTTAAGACAAAATTTAAAACACAAAAGCTTTTAAGACAAAATTGTACTGAGGGCATTACCGCCACACTTAGGCAACCACAATACCTAAGTGCTAAGGCTAACTTAAATAAAACCAGTATAAAAGAGAATTACAATCCTCAACATAGTCTTAAACAAATCATAATTGAATCTCAAACTCTTATAGGGTGCTACCGCCACATCTAACCTATTAAGACTAGATGCAAGGCTAATCCAGAATCATCTTCATCACAGGGTAAATAAACCGAAGGTATATTTATTACAAGTCTAAAACTTTATTCTTCTGGAATATTAAAATCATCCATCGACTAATGCACTCTACTAACGCGTTCTTCTCCATTAGGCACTTAATCAAATTCTTGTAAAAATCAAAATTTTAAAACATACAAAACAAACGACGTTAGCAAAACTTTGCTAAGTAAGGTTCACTCCACTCTGTAAAATAAGTTTTCATAGATATATGCATAGCTTTCAAAATACTTAGCCAAAAGGCTCTTTTGTACATATCGCAACCTTAGTATCCAAACATATTATTTCTCTCAACCATTCTAAAAATTATATATAATTTTTTTTATAATAAAATGTAATCCACTTGAAGAGTAATTCTTTAATAAAACACACTTAGGCAATAATCATATCCCATAATGGGAACATATCCCAGGAAGGGAGCATACCATATCCCATAACGGGAGCATACCATATCCCATGAAAGGGAGCATACCATATCCCATGAAAGGGAACATACCATATCGCATAACGGGAGCATACCATATCCCATGAAAGGGAGCATACCATATCCCATGAAAGGGAACACACCATATCCCTTAACGGGAGCATCATATCTTCCATAAGGTTTTCTCCATAAAATTTTCCTTTTAATATATTTTTAACTACCAAAACATTTTTGCCCTTAGGCTCAAAACTCATTCAATCAAGAATAGAGTACACACTTCACAACTTATTAAAAATCTCTAAATGCTCAAAATATAAATAATAAAATTCTCAAATTGATCAAATGTATGCCATACCATCGAATTCACGTATACACATTTTTCCATATATTAATAGAATACACCAACTATTTTTCACACTTTAATTTGCCAATATCTTTATCACTCTATACATAAAATATATCCATAATAATTAAGATAATAATTTAAACCAAAATTTCTTTTGTAATTATACCATACGTACCATACTTATATTTATATAATATAATTAATTATTTATTTAATTATAAACTACGTACAGTAGAATCAAAATATTTTATATATATCTCTCTATATATATTAAAGCAAAATGTTTTTGCTACAGGAGTTTGGCTCCAATTCCCGCCCATTTAATGGTGATGTTTTGGCTTTTGTCAACTACTCTTTGACTGTACAACAGGAACAATAGCAATTTATTATTTTTTAATGTTCTGTACCCATATCTGATTTGACATTTTGACATAAATCTGACTTTATGCTCATTTTCCAATGTTAATTAATAAGTCTCTCACTTTTACAAGTTATGTAATATAAGTTGCTAAAGAGTAAATATATTATAAACAGCTTCCAATTCTTTCATGTAAGCTGTCCGTTAATTGTTTCTTGCTTTCTTGAACTCTTTTGCATTTAGTGCAGTCCCTGTAAAAGAACAGTTCAAAATGTCATTTTTCAGTTTGTGTGAAGTACAAACAAATTGCATTTAATTTTAAGAATCATTTTAGCTATTAACTTATACATAGAGTATATTCACAATGGAATTATAAACAAATGTATAAGTGAGTACTTCACACAAATTATAAACTATAAAGAGTATTTGGTACTTACTTTTTCAAGTGCATCTCTTTGTTCTCAATTCTTTGTGAATTACATCTTGCTCTGGTGCACTGTTTTCTATGAACTGCTGACAATTAAAATGGTTAAGATGCACTCATGCACATGGAACATAAATTTAAAAAAAAAAAAATCACATACCATTTTCTTCTTTTAGTTACTCAAAATGAAGTCTGGATTTTCCCAAACAACAAAATATTATCTTTGTAGGAAAAATTAAAGAAATTCTGAAGATTAAAACTGGCACAATTCCAAGTACATATAATATTGGTATTTATAAAAAAAAAAAAATTTAACCTACTATCAAGCATTAAATGCTGATGGTAAGGTTTGACTTACCCACATAAATGTTTGATAGTGACTACCTTTTTCTCTTTCATCCTCCTATCTATATATAGATTACATTTCACTACAAATATGTGCGTTCTAAATTCATTTTGGCTGTCAAATTTTGAGAAAAGGGTTTAGTTTTGGCACAACAATGAAGAAACTCATGGAGTCAACAATCATAAATGGGAAAAGGAAGCTGGATTGTGAAGATAAAGGTAATATTTCATGGTTCGTTGGATTTCTACATTTATATTTTTTGAAATAATGTTTTTTTATTTCTGAAATGAATTCCTATTCATTCCAAACCAAATTTCAGCCAGTACATGGCAAACAAATTCAGCAGCAATGAAAAAAATCAATTTCTAAACTACCATATGTGGCAAAAGTAGAAAAAGTATTTAAGATGCATACCTGTTTCTCTTCATTCAAACTACTTACTCTTATGTTTGCAACTCAAATAACTTGACTGCTGCTTTTCAATTAAGATGCCAAACTGAAATATAAAGACTATTGAGTACATAGTTTTGTTGTACTAGGCTTCTATTAAACCATCAAATTATTTACAGACTACATGTTTTTTTTTGAATTTTTAATACAAAAACTAAGCTGTGTAAATCTAATGCATAACTACAATGAAAATAAATGTGAATATAATTTTGTGGTTTTACAGACAGATAGTACCCAAAACCTTTATGATATTAGACATTTGAACAGTTATTTTTTTTAACACATTAGTTCGTATGATACCTAAATTGCTTAGTTTATTTTCATCAATTTTTTAAGTCGAATTTTTTTCATATGTACTGAAAATTAGGAAATATCATAATGTTTGAACAACCCAAAATTAGGGTTTACAACAACATATTAAATGAATTGGTGTAATCTTGAGTAAGATTTACTTTTTGGTTGAATCGTATGCAGTTGAAAAAAATTAGGGTTCACAACGCTAATTTTTAAAAAATTTGTATGAACTGAAAAAACGAATTATTAAATGAATAAAATTAGGGTTTACCTTAGGTATGTTGTTGTTTGTGAGGTGACTTTCTGCTCTGTTCTTTTCTTTTGGACCACATCTGTTTCTGCATTTGATTTGGATTCCCACCCTGAAGAACTTTACTCGAAGTGGACGCAGAGTAAGGTAATCTAGGACTGGAATTATAACAAAGTAAATGGGTTTTTTGTAAACGTAGAAGTAGAGTAGCGTGAGGTATATGGTATGGACTGAAAGTGATACTGTCCTTCTTAATGTCACACTATCATCCATTGCTCTGAAAACACGTGGTGGATCTAATGTGGATGGTGCAAGAATTAATATAGATTTTGCCATTCTTGTGAGAATTGTTTTAACCACTATGAGGTTGCTGCTGCGAGTTGAAGTGGAATTAGTTGTCTTCTATGCCAATCTTAGAATGCAAGGGTTTAGTGGGTTTCCTTTTGATCCAGGGGGATTAAACCAGAATTTTCATTGAGTGCTCGAAATAATAGTACTGAGCAATGTGTTTTTGAATATGGATTTTTGGAGTCAAGATGGTTAAAACCAGAGGGATGCTTGCTGATTGCTAATGAAGGGTTGTTGATTTTTAGATTGTTGTTGGATCAGTTTATGGATACACTAGTGGAGATTTTGCTTGTTGCTGTTGTGAAATTGCTTATGCTGGGTTGGTATAATAAAGAGGAAGGGAAAATTCCTAAAAATGAGGTGTGTTGCATTACAATTGGTGGGAGTGCTATGAGAATGGTTGGCTATGCTTTGCCGGAATGGAAAATTCTTAAAGATGATAAGAGGGGTGTTCTGATGGTAGGAATAAGTTTTGAATGTTATACATACTGGGGAATTTCCAAAGAGATGAACAACACATTATCTCTTATCTTATATCCTCTACAGAGATTGTTAATTTTGCAGTTGAAGTTTACACCACAGTATGGTAGAATTCACAGGGCACAAACAGAAATGGAACTCACATCATCCCCCAGAGTATGTGATCCATTCGGTTCTGTTGATGAAACAAGCCAGGAGGAGTTTGAAGCCAGTTACCAGCCAAAGACAGAATTACTTAAAGCTTTTGCAATTTTGGCAGCAGCTATTACTGGAGCTTTAATTTTTGTGTCCATATTCAAGGCCTTAACTGATTTACCTCCTTATATCGGTATGCTGCTTTGTCGGGGAGGACTTTGGATCCTAACAGATGATATCCGTTATGGTGAATCTGAGAGGCAGCATTGGAAAGAGCCACAAGCTTTGTCACGCATTAGCATTCAAAGAGTTTTGAATACAAGTAAAATGAAAATGGTTTGTAGTGTTCTTCATGAATGAAAAAATGATATCTGCTGTGGAAATCAAAAAATTGAAAGGTGCAGTCAATTTAGTATGAGGTTTGTGGTGAGAGTTGCAGCGGAACTGGATGCCTTCTGTGGCAATCCTAGAATGCAAGGGCGCAATGAATTTCCTTTTGAAAACTAATACATGCCTTTAAGATTAGCCAGTCCTGCAGAAGGGAATTCTAGTGTGTTGATTTAGTCAGTCCAAAACAAATGGTAATTGAAGGGTTTAAAGAATAGAGTGAGATGATTATTGATAGCCTTGATAGATTAATCACTGCTTGGGAATCAATTGTTGTGAAGGGGGGTTCATTTGAGCCTTAAATTTGTTATGGGACTAATGAAAAGGCACCCTTCAGCCATACCTTTTATGGTTTTCATTGCAAATGAAAAGAAACATTTAGATTGGTTGTTGTCTTGCTTGATATGTGGTTCTTAGGGCCACTTTATTATTAGATGCACAAATAATTGCATAACTTTGATCTGTGTCCACCTTTCATAGAAAATGAGTACTGGACATGGAAATTTCACAAGTGGGAAGACTTGGCACTTGATGATGTACAACCAGAAAATAAATCAGTTTTGCTATCTTCCATGTGCTGCATATGCTTGAATTCAATTAAGGAAACTAGAGACTACAACTGATCCTTGGGGATAAGGATCTGTTAGAGGGGAAGGTACTGTAACGATGAGGATTGAATATTATTGATAATCTGTACATCGTGAATGAGAGTACAATAGATATAGAAGAACTAGTAAAAGAAACCTAGTGGAATACAAACTCTAATATAATCCTAACACTCCCCTTCAAGCGCAAGGTCGGCCGGGACGATATTGAGCTTGGCACGAAGAAACGAGAATCGAAGACCAGATAAAGGCTTAGTGAAAATGTCAGCAAGCTGGTCCTTGGTAGAAATGAAGTTCACCTGAATCTCCCGCTTAGAAACCTTATCACGAACGAAGTGATAGTCAATCTCTACATGCTTCGTCCGAGCATGAAAAATAGGATTCGCACAGAGGTATGTAGCACCTAAGTTGTCACACCATAGCTTGGGCGGAGTAGCCGGAGGAAAACCAAGCTCCTGCAGCAAAGACACGAGCCATGTCACCTCAGCAAAAACACCAGCCAGAGCTTTGTATTCAGCCTCAGTTGACGAGCGCGCCACAGTTCGCTGCTTGCGACAAACCCAAGAAACAAGATTATTCCCAACAAAAACAGCAAAACCACTCGTCGACTTACGATCGGCCGGATCACCAGCCCAATCTGAGTCAGAAAAAGCGTGCAAATCTAAGGACTGGGACTTGCAAATACGAAGACCAAAATGAACTGTGCCTTTAACATAACGTAAAACACGCTTGAGAAGACCCTAGTGAGTAGCGGTGGGAGCATGCATGTGCTGACACAACCGATTCACCGCATAAGCTAGATCAGGCCGAGTAATAGTAAGATACTGAAGTGCACCCGCTAGACTACGATACTGTGTAGGATCGGCGTAAGGAGTGGTGGAACCATCAGCAGATTGAACCAGAGACACCGGAGTGGCCAGCGGCTTACAATCCACCATACCGGCACGGTTCAGAATATCACACATATACCGACGCTGCGAAAGAAGTAAACCATCACCGTGACGAACCGTCTCAATCCCCAGAAAAAAGGAAGGACGACCCATATCACGAACTTTGAATTCACGACCCATTCGAGCCACAAGATCATTCACTCGAGAGGAATCCGACCCCATAACCAAGATATCGTCGACGTAAACGAGCAGATATAGCTGTACTGCACCAGAAGAATAAACAAACAGCGAAACATCCGTTCTAGAGGGACGGAACCCAGCAGCCACCAAGAAATCATGTAACCGAGTAAACCAGGCCCTCGGAGCCTGCTTGAGCCCATACAACGAGCGCTGCAATAAACAAACGTGATCAGGAAAGGACTTGTCTTCATACCCTGGGGGTTGCCGCATATACACCGTCTCAGCAAGATTACCATTGAGAAAAGCGTTGTGAATGTCAAGCTGCCTGATAGACCAGTCACGAGATAGAGTAAGCGACAAAAGAAGCCGAACAGTGGTGGGCTTGACCACCGGACTAAAAGTCTCGAAGAAATCCTAACCTTCAACTTGATTAAAGCCTTTCGCCACCAAACGAGCCTTATGCCGCTCAACTGAACCATCTGCCTTTCGCTTAGTGCGAAAGACCCATTTGCAACCAACGACGTTCATGCCAGACACACGTGGAACCAGTCGCCAAGTTTGATTCTGTAACAACGCGTTAAATTCGAGATCCATGGCCTCACGCCACTTGGGAAACTGCACAGCCTGAGTATAGCAGGTAGGGTCAGATGGAGCTACCTGAGCAACTGAAGCAACCGGGCCACGAGACATACTGCGTAACCGCATCGCATGAGACCGAGGCTGGCCTTTACGGGACTGCCGAACACGAGGTCGTGCCCGAGCCGGAGCAGTAACAGTGCGAGAACTATCCGAATCAAGACCAACAGCCGCAGGTAAACCATCAGTAGGCAGCAAATCAGTAGGAGGCTGAGAAATCGGAGTCTGACGGGACTGCACAGCAGGAGGAATCATATCTCCAACCGAGATCGAAGTCACACCCCACGGGTCTGCAAGCGGAGAATCATCCTGCATAGGAACACCACTAGCCAAAGGAAAGACAGTCTCATCGAAGCGCACATGGCGACAGATAAAGACCTTATTAGTCGTTAAATCCATACAACGATAACCACGATAAGCCTCAGGATACCCTAAGAAAACGCACGGAGAAGAACGAAACTGCAACTTGTGCTTATTGTATGGACGCAACAAAGGAAAACACAAACAGCCGAAAACCCGAAGAAAAGAATAAGAGGGAGGTGACTTGTGAACCCGAAAATGTGGACTTTCATTATTTAGGACACGAGTTGGCATTCTGTTGATTAAGTAGACCGCAGTCTCAAATGCATAATCCCAGAAACGCATAGGAACGGAGGCTTGAGCCAGTAGGGCTAAGCCGGTTTCGACTATATGACGATGACGACGCTCTACCCGACCGTTTTGTTCATGGGTATAGGCACAAGACTGGCGATGATTAATGCCAAGTGAAACAAGTGTATTATGCAATTTGTTATATTCTCCCCCTAGATCAGATTGCAAAGAAATAATTTTACGAGAGAAAAAACGCTCAACATGCAAACGAAAACGATAAAAAATGGCATATAAATCAGTCTTCGCATGCATAGGGTAGAACCAAACAAACCGAGAGTAATCATCAACGAATAAAACGAAATATTTATAACCATTGGCAGAAAGTAAAGGGGCAGGACCCCAGATGTCTGTATACACAAGCTCAAGGAAAGTACTACTAGAACGCTCAATGCGAGGAAGAGGCAGCCGAGAGGCTTTCCCTACCTGACAAGCGGAACACAAGTGCGACCCAATACTAGGCGAACTAACAGATAATGAACCTAAAATACTACGTAAAACACGAGCATGGGGATGACCCAATCTGTTGTGCCAAACCGCGGGTGACACACGGGCAGCGACCAACGCAGCAGGACCAGGACTCGGAACTGACCACGAATAGAGACCACCCGAAACGCCCCCTTTATGCAGGACCTCCTTGGTTGTAAGATCCTTCACAAAGAAACAAGTCGGGTGAAACTCAAAATAAACAGAATTATCTTGTGCAAAACGCTGAACAGACAATAATGAAACAGACAAACCCGGAACAAGAAGTATATCAGACAAATTTAACAAACGAGACTTAACAGGTATAGAAGATGAACCAACGCTAACTATAGGCATACCTGTGCCATCACCAACACGCAAGACGTCAGACCCCGCGTAACGAGCAGCAGAAGACAGCACAGATGGATCCGGTGTGGCGTGGTTCGTAGCACCCGTGTCCGGAAACCAGTGGTGCGAACCAACGGGTGCAGCATCCTCGGGCACACCATCAGAGAAGGCCAAATGAGCCTGCGAACCGGGGGCAGGCGCATACCGCCGGAAGCACGCCAAAGCAGAGTGACCAAGCGCGTTGCAGATCTGGCAGCGAACACCACCGAAACGGCCACGACCACCGCGACCCCTGCCTCGTCGCCCACGACCACCGTCGCGACCATTGTTCTGGAACTGACCACCACGACCGCGACGAGCAGCCAAGGCAGCGTGCAACGGCAGATCACCATCACCAGCGCAGATGAACTCCTGGGCGGAGAGGAAGTCCGAGAGCTCTGACAGCGTCACTGGATCACCGGTCGTCAGGGTGGCAACCAAAGGCCGGAATTCCGGTCGCAGCCCACGGAACACGTACAGATTCTGATCGTCGAGTCCGATGGGTCTGCCCGCCAACGCCAGATCTTCGACCAACAGCTGCGCTCGACCAAGGTAATCCGTAACCGAAGCGTCTCCTTGCCGGAGAGATTGAAGCTGTCAGAGAAGACGGAGAGCACGCGATCGAGTTGCTGATCCGAGCGACTGTTCGAGTGCAAGCCAGAGGCGCCGAGAAGTGGAGCAACCGACGGCATGATGCATCACCTCCTCGGAGAGGGAGGAGATGAGCATTGAGAGAATCGCCTGATCCTGTTGACGCCAAGCAAGGCGCAGAGCCGCCGTTTGCGCTGCCTGTGAACCAGCAGAGGGATCAACATCAACAGCCGCAGCCGAGGCAGCTTCGCTAGAAGCAGTAGGAGGCAGTAGGAGGTTCCGGCGGGCACAGCAACGAACCATCAACATAACCTAAAAGCCCCTGGCCACGCAAGAAAGGCAGCAACTGAGTGCGCCAAAAAAGGTAGTTTCGATTGGTTAACTTGATCGAAACAAAGTGATGGGCTGAGGTTAACGAATTGCCGGCGATGATTGGCGGTGAGGCGGCTGCCGCTGCCGTCACAGTGCGCTCCGAAGACGCGCCAGTAGAGCCAACATCGGGAACGTTCGACATGAAAAACAGTTGAAGAAAACCCGGTAACTGATACCAGATGAGGATTGAATATTATTGATAATCTGTACANGAAAACCCGGTAACTGATACCAGATGAGGATTGAATATTATTGATAATCTGTACATCGTGAATGAGAGTACAATAGATATAGAAGAACTAGTAAAAGAAACCTAGTGGAATACAAACTCTAATATAATCCTAACAGTAACACCCCAGGCTTTCAACCGGAATCGACACGAGAAAGCCGAGCCAACCGGAATCAACTCCAGGACGAAACCGTTTTATTCCTCTGCTGATTAGTTTGTTAATGAATTGTTTAGTTATTTCCCTTATTTCTAGTATAAATAGGGGCTGTATTGCCGTAAATGACAGGCTTGGTTTTTACACTGAAATTCAATTCTCAATTTCCCTATCTTCTTCTTCTCTCAAACTCTCTCTTCTCTGTATTTCCCCTTCTCTTCTATTTCTCTCTCTTTCTCTTCTATTTCTCTTTCTCTTTCTTTCGGTTCACTTCCCAGATCGTTACAGGAACGGATTGAAGGAGTTTAGGGTTTCCGAAGATTGAATCGCATTATTTATGTTCGACGCGAACATCGTCGTTCAGAAATCGATGATGGTTGCGGAGTTTTTCAATCGATAGAGATGGAAATTGAAGGCTAACGTGGGTGGGTTCTCGCTTTCAGCTGAGAAATTTGGCTTCGAACGTTGCAAAGGGTAAGAACGGCGGAGGCGATTGTGTAGAGATACGATAGGGTTTGTGAGGGAGTTGGAGGCTGAGAGCGTGTTACTTCATTTTTTATTTATTTTTTTTTTCCTTTTATGTTACAGGTGCATTACTTGATTAATTTATGGGCTTGGTATTTTGGGCTTTGATTTTTTATCAGGTCCAGAGGTTTGGGCTTTGGTTTATTATTTGTGGGCTTATAATTAGTTTTTTAATAAGTATATATATATAGAGAGAGAGAGAAAGAGAGAGACACGTATGTGTGTTTGTGTGTTGATATATTTAAATATATCTTTAAAAGTTTATATGGATGCTTATATATTATTAGTTAAAAATAATTTTTTTGTAGTGTTCCATATAGATATGTAATGTTATGTTATTTAGTAATGTACATTCACAATTACTTTTTATTATTTATTTTGTTGTAGAAAATATCGACGAGCAAGATCATTTGAATGTTTTATCTAAAGATTATGGTCTGAATCAATTGAGCGTCCAAAGACAATCATTTATTCGAGTTGTTACATCGCCATTATGTACAATCTTGCGTAATTATCTTAATAGTATTTATACTGAAATTTGTAAATTTAAAGTTTTTAATGTTGAACTGTATAAAGTTTGTTCTGTTTTGTAAGTACAATTATCAAATTTCCATTCAGTTTAAAATTTGCATTTGAATGATGTATATTCTTTGTACAAAGAATTATATTGCGCTATCTTTTTCAAAAAAAAAAAATATTTCGCTATCTTCTCTTGAATTATGATTTTTTTTATAAATTTCTCAATAATAATAATAATAATAATAATAATACAACTAATAATGATGCTTCAAATCATAAAATCAAATAATATTCATTGGAATATTATTTTTGTTATGGAATGCCACTATTCGTACTATTTATTCAATTAGTATATTTTTTTCCAATATTACTAGAAAAATTTGTACATTTTCAATTTGCTATATATATATATATATATAACAATAACAATTGTTAGTCCGTGCATCGCACGGGTACTATACTAGTATATATATATATTAACATTTTGCTTTTTATATATATACAAACCATACGCACAGTACTTATATATAAAATAATAATTTTTTTTTAATAACATAAACATATGTACGTACAGTATAATATTACTTGTACATAATATATTTAATATTTTTTTTTCTTTTATATATATACTGTATACATACCTCATGAATTTATATATACTAAATATCACAAATATATATATAATATATATATTTATCTCAATAGCCGTATGAATATACACATGTTCACAATATAATTATATTATATTTTTCTCTAAATATACCATACTTCTGTATATATAATAATCACATACATATAAATACTCAAAAACACATATTGCTCACATATGTTTTAATATGTACTCATAAAATGTTTTCAAAAGAAAATGTATTCATAGAATAATTTCCCCATCAAACGCACAATTTTTAGCATTATAAGAAATCAATCAAATATTTTCACATAATGATCAATCAAATTTTTCTCATCTAAGCAAATAGTTTATGTCATAGAATTTATATACCAATGTATTTAGGAAAATCATATAATTTTACAGAGTAGAATAAATAAGTGGACATAAACACTTACGTTAAAGCTTAATCTCCAAAATTTTTCTAACTTTAATTGTTTAAGGACTCCTCTTTAGGCTTAGAGATGATTCCAACTCTTGAAGAACTAAGAAGATCCAATGATAATAAATTTTTTTTTTTTTTTTTTTTGAAGTTTACGGCAATGGGAGAAGAAGAAAGGAATTTTTTTTTTTTTTGTTCTTTTTTGGTGTATCTCGGCTAAGGGAGGAAAGAGGAAAAAAGAAGATCACCACCTCATCACATTAACAATTCTATCCATCTACCCATAATATATAATTGTGATAAGATCAAATAGTATTTGTAACATATATAGCTTCCAATCATATCCAATCAAAATAAATTTTATTTAATTTACATTATACATATTACATATATAATGTAACGTACATATATAATATATAATTAAAGTGATTAAATAATATATATACAGTTACACGCATATGTATATATATTTACATATAAAACATTATATAATTAAAGTAGATCATGTATGTAGTATATATATGTACATTTACTTATTAACTTATAATAATAATAATAATAATAATAATAATAATAATAATAATAATGATCATAATAATAATAATAATCATAATAATAATAATAAAAATAATAATAGTGTAATGATGATGATGAGAATAAGGTTTCAAATGGACTTTGAAAAAACAAATAATTGTGATGGCTTGATGGTTAAGATCTTAGTGATTAAAAGGAGAGGTATAGGGTTCAAATCTTAATATAAATATTTTTTTTTATGCTCCATAAAGATTGATACTATTTCTCAATTAAATACTTATTTTTCTTAGCAAAAATCAGGGTATTACAATACACCACCGATAATGCCCAGGGTGGCCCATTATCCTCTTCAATTAGCAGGTTAATAAATTGCGGGTGCGTTTGGAAGATCTCCACCTTGAGTGGGGCTTTCCATAGAATCCAAATGCCCTCGGAGAACCTATTGCTTCGACCCTAACCCATTCATCGAATACAAAACTAAAACACAAGTTGTTAGCTTGAATACCCGAAGTTTTGGGTTCAAGTAGACAAATCAAATCAGGGGAAAATTCCCTGCAATAGAGATTTAGGGTGCACCTAAAGGGTCTCGAGGTAGCACCCTGACAATTCCAACATAGAATAATCATAAAAAATGAAAAAAAAAAAATAAACAAAAGAGTGTGCTCAGGTGTACGACACAACTTATAGATCAAGATCGTTCTGGCCCATCTGGCTAGTATCATCCGTCATGAGGGTATCAGCTACACCCGTTCTGTCAGTAAAGATTCTTTCCACAACTTGGGGGGGGGGGGTGTCCTCTTGGATGTCATATTCTAGTTCTGCCCTATGAGAGGACTCGGGCAGATCATATTGATGGTGCACGACCATACATGTGACTTGTTTGCTGTTTTTTGACCCCCTTACAATTGTGTGTTCGGCTTCGGCTACTGCACGTCTAGGGGTTCCTTCTCTGCCGCCTCTTCCTCCATAGGCGCCACGCCCATTCTGTTGGGGTTGTCTGGGCTGGTACCGTTGGGCGTTCTGCCTCTAGGTCATTAGAGTTTGGGGGTTCTGTGAGGTACAGATTCTGGCTAACGCCCTAGGTACATTACTCATATCAGCACGGGGTGCGTTGCCTGCATTGGGTGGCTTTGCCTCCTCCTCATTCAGGTGCTCGAGGGCTGCATATCGGGAACTGAGATCTAAACCCGATGGGTTCAGAGTTGTAGGAGGAACTTGAGTTCGCCTATTATCTTGGACGCCCAGGGAACGAAACCCCCTTCTCTGGCCTCTTCTCTCCTTTCTTGCAACCAGCATCCAAGCCCCGTAGTTCCCTTTGTAATCTTGGGCAGGGGCTGTTGCTCGTCGTGACTCCGGGCGGGTTTCTTTTTGCTGCTGCGAGTTGGTCTGTTTAGCAACAGGCGGTTGTGAGGTCCCATTCTCCTTTGACATACTGTTATCCCCTTTGCATTGCCCCTGTTTGTGACCATATATGCCACATTTGAAACACACCATCTGTAGCCCTTCATACTCGATTGGCATCACCTCCCCAACTATTGTAAATTTCGAAAGTAGTGGCTTCGTGATATCTAGCTCAATGCATATTCTGGAAAATTTGCCTTTTGATATCAAGCTTGTCGTATAATCCACTTTCACTAGTCGACCGACTTCCTTCCCTATTTTCTTCAAGAATTCGTCTTCAAAATATTCGATGGGGAGTGCGGGGAATCTGATCCACACGAGTAATTTCTCAAGCTTGTTCTTTCTTGGGTGGAAATTGCGTACCCATTCTTACACTGTTAAGTAATGTCCCAAGATAATCCATTGCCCTTCGTATTTGGCGAAATCATAGTCGCGTAAGGAATCAAATTTAGCTAAATAGAAATCTTGGTCTAGGGCTATTAGCTCAAAATTGGCATCTGGTTTCCATATTCTCTGCAATCTGTCTAGTAGGAAAGAGTAGCTCACCTTCCGGCCGAGAACTTTGATGATTAGGGTACGTCTCCATGGGTGGCGCAATCGCTCCTTTTCTTCCTTTGTGACATGGATTACTACCTCTCTATCAAATGTATCTAGGACTTCCTTCCGGCCCCAACCAGTGTTAAGCGTTTCCACTAGTGTTCTCCACTGAGTGGATTCTGGTGATTTAAGATCGAGAGCAAACGACGAATCTTGGGCCATATCGTTCGTTGGAAGGGGATCTTGAATCTCCATTGTATTTCTTGTTCTTTTCGAATTCTTCGTGCTTCACTGAAGAAGGTCCTCCTCTTCTGGCGACTGAGTGGTCGCCTCCAGCATCATTCTAGAGAGGTTCTCCGTCATTCCGTCATGTGGTCAAGACTTAAGATTTAACATATTATATATATATATATATATATATATATATATATATATATATATATATAGGGTAAGGTTGACTTCATATGAGACAACACCTTCCCGTGAGACAGTGCGACAACGTGAGTGCACATAATCTACTTCACGAATGCACACACCCTAAACTGTGTGCACTCAAGTTATCGCATATCTGTCTCACGGGAAGGTGTTGCCTCATATGATTGTAATTATATATATATATATATATATATATATATATAATAATAATGCTTGGCCTGCGGGCCGCGGCGCGGACTAGGCCCGTTAGGCCCGCTCCTTAGCATGCCATGATTTTAATAACCCTAACCCGCCCACTACGAGGCGAGTGTGGGCCAGCCCGTGGACTTCGGCCCACTTTGACAGCCCTATTCAAAACCCTATCTCACCCTTCAAAAATGGAAACCAAGCCAAATAGTTAATAGAGTTCCCTAAAACCTCAATCTCTCGTCCATAACAGCAAAAGCACTAACAATTTCCTAAAGAATACAACATTTCAACAACGGACTTCGATTTCATACTACATCAACGACCTTCTACCTAAAACGGTTGTGATTTGCAAATTTGAGGTTCTAGGATCATTGACGAAATTTTCTCCACTATACAGTAATTTGTTTCCTTTCTTTTTTTCCTATAATTTTAATATATTTTTTATGTAATTAACCACGAAAGCTAACCAATTTGTCCGTAGATTAGATCTACGGACCTTCGTTTCATTTTGAATTGAGCAGACAAAAATACACAGACAAATGAAACGAAGGACTGCATTACATGTATATTACTAATTTCTTGCTAAAACACATAATTAGTATTCATATTCTGCTAATTTTATTCAATTTTATTGATTTTTAGATTGATTTTTTACTTATTACTCACAAACCCTAACTAATTTTTTCGTAGGTCAGATCTAACTACATCTACGAAGAGCAGACAAATGTAGGGCTAAAAACCTTCAAATCACGAAACCAAGGCCTGCATGCAATAATGGAAAAAGATCAGACGAACATAGCTACGGCTTTTTTTTTTTTTTTTTTTGGCAAATTCATTCTCCTAAAGATAAGTTTTCTCAGTTAATATATACTAATTGTTCAAATAATTGTTTTTTGGGGTATATCTAAACTTTTTAGTCCCAGTTCATGTGTGGTATATCCATATATAAATTTTTTAAAATATACAGAATATAAAATATGTGTATTACAATTAAATGTTGATATATTTTATCTTTGAAGTTACTAATTTGGTAAACAAATTGCATGAGTAATTTGAAAAGGAATAGTAATACTTCTATGTTATAAGTGCTCTGCCTACATGTAATTTATAGGAATTTTCTAAGGTGAGCCAAACACAAAAACTAAAGATTTTCATTTTAATGCTACTTAGAGTGAAGAGGGCATATTTTTGTAGTTATAAACTTCACACTAAAAATGGGATAAAATAATTTTAACATACTGTGAATGTTATTTAAAAATCATATGAAATAAACCTTAATGTAAATTTACCTTTATTTGAATGCTCATGTTTCCTCTTGCAACCAATACTTGTTGAATTCTCTAACTTCATTTTTCTTTCAAACTGCTGGTTAGAATCTACATTTGAAGGGTCAAACTGAATTTGAAAAAAGATTTTCTTACTCCTTTAAAAGAAGCCATTTTATACCCATTTAAATGCATTGGTAATTGTAGTAAATGATTACTAATACTTAGATTTGTACTCAAAAGCATTACCTATTTTATTAGGAATAAAACTGCTTTGCAGTTTTCATTTAAATGTAAAAATATTGTACTGAATTGGTTCTCTTGTACTCAATGTAATTTTTTTTAAATATAACTTCTTCATAGAATTTACACACACATATAGAGAGAGAATTTATCATTTTTATTGTATTTTTCTACTGCAATTTGAATTTGTCAAGTATTATTTGCTTTTTTTGCACAACACACCACATTCCAATAATATATGAATGCATCTGTAAAGTTAAATTCTGAGCTTTGACTAAGTTTTTTATTGTATTTTTCTACTCCAATTTCAATTTGTCAAGTACGTATTATTTGCTTTTTGGCACAGCACACCACAATCCAATAATATATGAGTGCATTTGTATAGTTAAATTATGAGCTTTGACTAAGTGTTGCAATCTCAAATGACCATATTTATTTCATAAAATATGGTTAATATGAATTTTCAGTTGCTCCATTAACCTAGAATACATTGTATTTAGACTGAATTGAGACCCCCTTGTCAGCCTTAAATTTGTATAAAGAAGCGTATTTTTTTTTGCATTCTTTAGTTGTACATATATATATATATAATACATAAGTTTCAAAGTTCAGTTTATGTTAGACCATATATATATATATATAGAGGATCGCGTTCAGGTGAGAACCACCCGCCCAAAAGAGAACTGAGAACCCTTCGCAACATGCCACATATCCATATGTAGTTTCACCTAATGTTATAACTAGGTGCACCTAATGTTATAACTAGGTGCACCTAGATTGCACCCAAGTGCATGAATGTTAACAAGGTAAATTACTTGCACTTGTAAGTGAAAATAGGTGCACAAGTGCAAGCAAAATGTATTACAGGTGCAAGTAAATTGTACACTGTGCATCAATACTGATTAGTGCACCTAATGTTATAACTATGTGCACCTAATGTTATAATTAGATGCACCTAGGTTGCACCAAGGTGCATGATTGTTAACAAGGTAAATTACTTGTACTTGTAAGCGAAAATAGGTGCGAAAATAGGTGCACTTGTAAATGAAACTATGTGCACTTATAACACAATTACTTGCACCAAAGTTCGAGTTATTTACGAAAATGTCACCGCGTCGTTTTTTTTAAAAATTAGATCTAATTCGTTAATCTAGACATGTGGACGGCTGCGAAGCGTTCTCATTTCCTTCCTGGGCGACCGTCCACACCTGAGCGCGCCCATATATATATGTGTGTGTACTGCTTACCAGAGGTAAATGAAAGGGTCCACAAATTGGCTAATATGAAGTCTCAACTTCCTGGTAAAATTAAAAAAAGTAAATCTATATATATATATATATATATATGTATGTTTGTATATATATCTGTGTGTGTGTACTACTTACCAGAGGTAAATGAAAGGGTACACAAACTGGCTAAAATGAAGTCTCAACTTCCTGGTAAAATTAAAGAAATAAAACTTTAAAGGTTACACAAACTGGGGTGATATAATTACATAGATTCTATTTGTTTTTTATCCTCATACATTCTTGCTTTCATTATGCTAAATTGTTCTCAAATAATTATTGCACATGAAAGAAAAAAATACTTTAAGAATATCTAATGTAAGCAGCAAGTACTCTAACAAAATGATTGCATCTAACTGTTATATTTTTTTGAGTTATTTCCATTTTTGGTCATATAGTTATTAGAGCATTGTCAATTTTAGTCCACTTTATTAACTTTTGTCACATTGCGCGGGCAGCTGATTCATCTTCTGTCCTTGATGTCTGGGGATCTGTTCCCCCGGTTTGTATCTCGAGTTTGGTTTGTTGATTTTATGAAGCTGCTTTGGTTTTAAAAAAAAAAAAGTATAAACTTACCTGGAAAGGGGTTTTGGGTGAAGGATCGGGCTCGGGTAGATTTTCAGTTAAGGACTCCCAACATTTTAAATTTCAAGGAAGGACCTCTCATTATCCAACTACTATAAAATCCCCAAACCGCCCTAAACCTTCTCACAACTCTCACTCTCAATCATTGAGTTTCCAGCTTTCTCTTTATTTCTTTTTGTCTTTTCCCTATTCCCTTTTCCAAGATCTTGGCTGAATGACAATCCTCATCATTGAGCAACCAGCAGAACATGGTACATTTTCTTTGTCTTTTTAATGTATTGTAATTTTTATTTTTATTTTTTGAATCCCGAAGAGGTTATTTTCTCCTCACGACTATCTGACGCTTTCTGGTAGCACCCAAACAATCTATATGGTTTTCATGGTAGCTAGTAATGTTGTTCTTTTTCTTTTGTGTCTGATTAGTTGAGGAGAAACAGGTCGTCCCTTCTGATAATGCTAATGAACTGATTTTGAATGGAGGGTTTGCTATGCCCAATGTCTTCCAATGGAAGATTTGAAGTCCCAGAGATGAATTCTTTTGGTCAATCTTTCAGGTTAAATAATTGATTCACATTACATTTTATCTTACTTTAGGCAGAAAATCAAAGCAGTGAAATCCTTAATTTTCTATATATGTATGTATGTAAGACAAACATTAATTAAATGATGGAGTTGGTGAATGGTGAACATACAGGGACTATGATGCAGAAAGTGAGAGACAGAAGAGGGTGGAGGAGTTTTATAGAGTGCAACACATCAACCAAACATATGACTTTGTGAGTACATGCAATAATACAATTTAATTAATTTCTTGTCATTCATTTGTGTTTATCAAATTAATTAAATAATTTGTAGGTGAAGAGGATGAGGGAGGATTATGGGAGATTGGATAAAGTAGAGATGAGCATATGGGAATGCTGTGAGCTACTGAATGATGTGGTGGATGACAGTGATCCTGACTTGGATGAACCACAGATTGACCACCTGCTGCAGACTGCTGAGGCCATTAGAAAAGACTACCCTCATCAAGATTGGATGCATTTGACTGCCCTCATCCATGGTATATATGTAGTTGCACATTCTATTAGGCTTTCTTCTTCTCCCAAAAGGTTATATCCCCAATCCTAAGAGTTCCCACACCCTGACCTAACAGAGTATGTGGGAAGAGTTAAATTACCGTAACTTAGTGGCTCAGCAGGCAAGACCAAATGCCCCACCAAATAGTGAGGCCCCTACACCGCTGCTCACTATTAGGGTTTCTGTTGAGATAGATCGGAATACATTCATTTTTCAATTTGATATCGGTATTAGAGAAATATAAATGTGTACTTTCTGAAATTTGCAAGCATGGGTGACAGATCTTGGAAAAGTGCTTCTGCATCCTAGCTTTGGGGAGCTTCCTCAATGGGCTGTGGTTGGTGACACATTCCCTCTTGGATGTGCCTTTGATGAATCGATTGTTCACCACAAGGTTTTTTTTCCCCCTTTTTCCCTAGCTTCGTCTTATCCCCACCAAAATTGATAAAATAATTCTTTGAGATTTAGGGAGTGTTTACATATATTTTTCTTTTTGGCCCTTAATCGCATGCATGCAGTATTTCAAGGAAAACCCAGACTGCAACAACACCCTTTACAACACAAGAAATGGAGTCTATGAAGAAGGGTGTGGTTTAGACAAAGTACTCATGTCTTGGGGCCATGATGACTACATGTATTTGGTGGCCAAGCAAAATGGAACAACTCTTCCTTCTGCAGCTTTGTTTATTATCCGTTATCACTCTTTTTATGGTGCGTTTCAATTTTCTCTTAACATTTTTGTTACTATATTTTTGAAGTCTTTTTCTTGTTTGACCTATTCAGATCATTTTCTTTAATAATTTCTTATAATTAACTCATTTACATAATCTTTGAATTGCATTTTTTGTTTTTTGAACAGCATTGCATAGGGAAGGGGCATATACACACTTGATGAATGAAGAGGATAAAGAAAACATGAAGTGGCTCAAAATCTTCAAGTATGTAGCGTTTCTTTTTTACTCTCTATTATTAAACCTCTTTGATCTAATATACATTAATGTATGTTAAATAATTTTGCAGTAAATATGATCTATATAGCAAGAGCAAAGTCAGAATCGATGTAGAAAAAGTCAAACCTTATTACCTTTCTCTCATTGAAAAGGTGAAATTTTTCAATATTGATATGAATTACTTTATTTTTTTCAGTGAATTATTTCATAACTGGATTATTTCTTCTTTGTTTCCTGCAGTATTTCCCAGCCAAACTCAGATGGTAATGTCGAGGCAATTGAGAAGTAATGGGCCGGGGAAAATATAAAGCATTTTAATTTGTGTTTATCTTAGCTTGGATGCAAAATACATTTATGTGTTTTTTTTTTGGGCGGGGGGTGGGCGGTGACGCGGTGTTATGTTTTTCCATTTTAATTTGTAATGAACAAATAAATTCTATTATTTGTAATATATTTTTTCAGAATTTTAAATTCTTCAATTCATTGCATGGATTCCATTGTTTTAGAGTTTTTTCCCTAGTCAAACAAGAAATCCTAAAATGAAAAAAAAAAAAAAAAAAAAAACCAAGACCAAAAGTGATAGTGTTCATAAATCCAAGCTAATGTATTGTTTATTGTTTTAAATGAACCAAAATGTCTTTTCTTCACCAAATTCTACTATTCTACATGCGCAGATATTTTGGGTCTCTTTACTTGGAAATTATTCTATGTTGTTTTGTCCTAATTTTTTAATTTTCACTTTATTTTGTGTTTAGAAAACTTGTTTACTAACACTCATTTCTTTAAATTTATTTTTATAATCATTATATATTAAATTTAAAAAAATTAAAAAATTTAATTTCTAGTGAATTTAACCTTATATTTAAAATATTTTTGTATATATTCTGTTTAAAAGGAATGAATATAATTTTTGATTTTAAGTCTAATATACGTAAGACTTTACATTTTATATCCAAACCAAATTTATATTGATATATAGCATAAAAATATATTAGAACAATAACCTATTAAGTGCATCTAAAATTTAGTTTAGACAATATAATATTAATATTTTTTGAGCTAATATTTAAAATATTTAGGATAAGGGTCAAATAATCTATTACGAATTTACGATATAACATAACTAAAAAATCCAAATAAATAATCTATTAAGTTCAATCAAATTCAAAAACTTGGTGTAGAATTTAAGTTTTTAATTCTATTAATATGAATAATGTCTAACTTTAATCGTAATCAAATAAATTATGTTTATATAAGTATATATGAGTAGAAAAGATAGAAGATGATAAAAAATGTAATCATGGTAATGAATAAATATGTAAGTAGATCATAGTGAAATAGATGATAGCGATTATGTTTTCCATTTAAAAAATAGTTTTTAAAAGTTCTCTAATTTTCACAATCGTTATACCCTGCACCACGTACGTAAATGACATCGTTTTGATGTTATTGACGCGGGCGCGAATGACTCAAGGGAGTTCATTATCTATAATACACAAAATCATTATCTAGAATACACAGAATGTTTGCCCAGAATACACAGAATATTGACACAAAATACACAGATGTTAGTGGACGCGGACGCGGACGCGAATGCGAATGCGAATGCCTCCAGTGAATTCATTATCTATAATACACATAGTCATTATCTAGAATACACAGAACGTTTGCCTAGAATACACAGAATGTTTGCCCAGAATACACATAATATTGACACAAAATACACAGAACTCATCCTCCTAACATTCGAATGCACAAACACATCACAACCTGTGTTAATAACATGAATACACAGAATATTGACACAAAATACACAGAACTCATCCTCCTAAAAATTCGAATGCACAAACACATCATAACATGTGTTACTAACATGAATACACAGAACGATTGCTTAGAATACACAGAATGATTGCCTGGAATACATAGAATATTAACATAAATACAGAGATCGGCTGAAACGGGAAACGTGATTTCCAAAAAAACGGACGGTTATTTTACAATGCTCAAAACGACGTCGTTTACGTACGTGGTGCACATTGCTGTGTGCACCATGGTGCACGGTATAATTTGCCTAATTTTCATGTTTTCAAAAAAGGAAAACAATGCTAGTAAATATATTTAGGTTTTTTGTTCTCTAATTCTTCAATTATTTAGAGATAATGGCCCAACTAAATAATGAATAATATAGACTATAGCCCAAAGAATGGACTAGAAATGATTTCACAACTACTGGGGATTGGACCAAGCACCACTAGACCTGGAGAGCTATAGTGTTTAGACCGTGATGTCCCAATGAGATACAATGGTGCCCTTTTGATCATCTATTTATGACTCAGGAGAGCTGAAGACCTTTTTATGACTTGACAAGTGTGTGGTCTTACTAGTTTCTCATCTTAGTCATACATGTGTCTCGTCTTCACATACTCCTTCTACTTTGTTGTCAGAGCCCTTCAACTAAATATGTGTATAATATAATGTTTCCCTTTTGAACACAAGATATGAGTAGTCTGGTTGTTTGGTGGTGTGCTCCTTATTGGGAGGTCAAGTTAGAACCCACCTAGTCGCATATCTATTATAATTTGTTCACTTACTGGCAAATTATAGTATTTATAGTTATAATTGTATTTATCATATTATTTATAATTTGTTCACTTACTGGCAAATTATAGGATTTATAGCTACAATTGTATTTATCATATTATGTTAATTGAAGGTACAAACCTTTTGTATCAGATTTCACAATGCAATATGAACTCCAATCCATGATATATCAGTTGTCACTTATGTCATTCCCTTCTTTAAGCCCAACAAAGTAACTCTTTCATTCTAGCTTTTTGGGCCAAGACCTATATACTTTTTTTTTTATTTTTTTTTTTATGTTAACCAAACTAGCATCCACTAGATATTGCCCATATGCTATTCTAATAACTAGTAACTTATCTATATGACTAGTTTTATACGCGTATTGCGCGAATGGGTTAATGCCTAATGTTTATATTGAAATAAATATTTGAAAGTATATCAATGCAAGATTATATAGGAGAAATTTATACATGGGTAATTGAATGTCGAATTTTTTTATTTAAATATCTAACTCAAAGTATATGAATCCAAGATAATATAGAAAAAACATTACAATTATTGCAATGTTTGCAACAAGTAATAATAAATATATATATATATATATGTCATTTTTTATCATCTTTATATATTTTTTTACTTAATTTAACATTAAAGTAAAAAAAAAAAAACCCCGTGGGACCCGCTAACCCGCGTGGGCCGGCCCGCAAAAACCCGCCAGGAATTAGGCCCGCGGTGGGGCGGGTCGGCCCGCTTTGATAGTACTAGTCCAAAGTATTATGCCCCACCTTCCAAATATAGCCCAACTCATTTTAGAAACCCTAGTATATATAGTATATGTATATATAATATATGTTTCTTTGTCAGCAGCGAAATCCATTCCCTCAACCCAATGGGGTAGCTCAAGTGGCAAATGAGCTCTCTTTGTGAGGAAGAATTCTGGGAGAACCCGGGTTCGATTCTCACAAGTGACTACTCCCGTGGACCTCAAAAAAGAAAAGAAATCCATTCCCTCTTTTTTCGACCTTCCTCTCACCTTCTTCGTCTTCCTCGACCAACCTCCGGCAGCAAACAAATACCATGAACCTCCACTTTCCCTCTTCTCTCTCTCTTCTCTATCGGTAACCTCGGCGAGAATAGGGCAGCAACGTCTCTGGTCTTTCTTCAAGGTCGACGACGTCTGCGTGGCGTGTTGCGGCGACTGTAGATCGACGAAGTAACCGGGCAGCGGCAGTGGTCTCCGGCTCCAGCAGCTGCGTCATCTCCCTCTCTCTCATTCGTCGTCTCAGCACCACCGACGGGGCAGAGCAGCGGCGACAACTAGCCGAACCGGCAATTCCGTCAGCTACCTCTCCCGTGAGCTCCCTATTTTTTCGGCGAACACCTCCCTCAGCGACACGCAGCATAGCGATGATCAACAGCACTCACGGTGGCGGTCGGCGGGGTGGACGGAGCTTCTGGCCTGGCAGCAATCCGAATGTTTAGGTAAGTAATTGCCGTTGTTATTAAAGCTTAGGGATTGATGGGGATGATGCATGAAGCAGTATGATGATAATATGATGATGGTATGATAGTGATGCTATGGTCTCTAATGATGATGGCATGGGTTGGTACTTGGTAGTTATGGTGTAATGATTATAACATGAGGAGGCTATGCTTAATGGTAATAATGGCTGGGTGTTGTTGTTAATGATGGTAATGGAGTGACCAACATGATGACTTAATGAATAATGATGGGTATAGATGATTATACTAATGATTAGCGTTGGTGATGTTGAGATGTTCATGAATTATGGACTATAGATGTCAATTGAGATTTCATTGGACTATAGATGTTGTTGGTTTTATCAACCAGGGAGGGTGGAACGGCAGACCAACACCACCGGAAAATCGGCTATCACATCCCTCGCTTGACCGTCCGATTAAAGCCACGCGTCCCCATCTCCTTCTTCCTCCTTTATAAATATCCTTCTCCTACACCCTTTCATCTTTTCACCCCCGATTAAAGCCACGCGTCCCCATCTCCTTCTTCCTCCTTCTTTATAAATATCCTTCTCCTACACCCTTTCATCTTTTCACCCCTTTCTTTTACTGTCAAAGTATTTTCGCTACTTCAGCCGCCTTCCCTCACTATTCGTCGTTGCTATCACCATTTTCTCGTTGCATTGCGCCCTTTCTCCTCGTTGTTGCCTTCTCTTCACTCTTCCGGCTTTAGTTTCGCAAAAACCTTCCAATAAGCCTTTTCTTCCCTTTTCTTTTCCTCACTTATTCTAATGGCATCTTCTTCTTCTCGTCGTCACACCGGGGTTACTGAAAACCCTTCTGCCTCTACCTCTCGGCCGGTGGCTTCAAGCGAAGCACCAGCTGAACTTCCGGCTAATGCCTCGGAGGAGATACCTTTTCACCCGGCTATGGCTATGGCCGGCAGATCCACGTGGGCCAACCTTTATCACACCTCCGGTAGTAATGGGGCCTTAAACCCTTCGGTCCAGTACACCTCTACCGCTAGCCTTGAGATGCTGGATCACATGAGGGACCTATTGGGGCCCAAGGCCGTTATTTTGGCGGCCAACGATCGTGACATCCAAGATCTTCCCTCTAGAGGTTACATTGGCATCCATTGTAAGTCGGTCCTTTACGGATTTCGAGTTCCCCTCCATCCTTTCTTAACCACATTCTTTCATTACTTCCGCATCTTGCCCAGACAACTTGTCCCCAACTCCCATCACCTTCATCTACTTCCTGACTACCACCTTCCCTACCGATTAACTCGCCCAGGAGTGAGAAAACCCTCTTCCCTGCCGATTAAGTCGCTCTTGTAAGTCTTGAGATGCTTGAGTTCCTGATTTGGCCATTACGATATATTTGGTTGCTGGGTTGAGAAAAAAATGATTCAAAATTGAGTAGATTTTAGGAATGCTAAATCTAGGTTAATATAAGGAAAAAGAAAAGGAAATAATATTACATTTACAGGGCCCAAAATCTTTGAAATAATGTAACTGAGCTATAATTTGATTAGATAAAGTAAGGAAATAAACTCAGACAAAAATGGCCAAACCTTGAAGCCCAACTAATGACTGCTTGATTATTTTAGAAGCTAGTTGGAATAATCGTTATACCATGGATCTGGGTGCGTAGTGCACTGTGGATCCTGGCCCTATACGATATTGTTTGAATTTTAATTTTGACGGCGACCGTTTATTGTTCAGTTCACGTTACAATTGTTTTTTTTTTTAACTATAAAGCATGTGTATGTGTCTTGTGTTATGCGTTTCTATGTCTCATGTTATGCAATTCTGTTACTATACGCGTATGTTAAGCGTATAATTATCTTCATAAAATCACCATCGTGATTTTAATCCGGTTTGCATCTACATGTATTGATCTCCAAAAAACAATGGTTCAAATTTTGTTAAGTGCAGTTACACTCCAACATACACTTCATCTCCGTTTAATTTGGCCTTCACGCATGTAGAGAGTGAGTGCAGTCCACGCGCCATAATGCTTTGCCAAACTTCCACTCCAATCCTCAACTTGGCTCTCAACTTCAACTCCAAGTTCCACTATGAGATATAAAATAAATTTTGTTAACTTTGACTTCCACTCCTTCCTCAACCGTATTGAAGTTGGTCTCCAAAGACTAGAATGTTATGAATGGAATTCAAACTCTAGACCATCAAGTATAATGCTCAAGTCTCTAACTAATGCTCCATATTAACTCATTGGTTAATATCATCAAAATAGTATACTTTATCACACTTAGGCTTTGATGGCGTATGGTGTAGCTTTAGACACTTAAGTCATCCGTTCCTTTGGTCTTCGTTTGACCTTTGACTTTGAAACTTCCCCTCCTAACTTGCGCTCCTTCTTCCACCCTGAGATAGACTCTTCCTCAAACATTAATCTTAGGTTTTCTCCATTCCTCCACTTGATCTCATGTGTTGTAATGGAAAAAAACGATTTGCAAGTATCATAACATGGCGAATTCTATTTTACAAGAATTCATACCATTCTAAGTCTCTATTTTAACTTCCGGAGAAAATAACTATACTCTAAAAATAAAATTGGGGATTTCTAAACTTACAATTTGGCTCATCAAAACTATTACACTTTATTCCTAACAATTTCCCCATTTTTGATGATGTCAAAACCTATGCTTAATTATGTTTGGCTTAGTCTTAGAAATCAAATAATTCTATTTTTCCAATTTTATTTTGACTAGCCAATTAGATGAGTGTACAAATAATTTGGACCTACGGCTTATTTTAATTTGACTTTTTCGAAAGATATGCAATTGTTGGGTTAATTCATTTTAGAATTTTAATTTTTGAACCAACATGCATGCTACAATATTTAAGTCAAATTGTAAGCCCTAACAAACAAAACTAAATAACATAGATTATCATTAAATAAACCATATCATCATAACCATTTACACAAAAATTTAGACTAGAGGATCAAGAAGATTTAAATGCCCAGCATATCATTGATCCTCTTCCTCAGCTTCCCAAAATCTCCAATGCACTTAGAATGGTAGAATGATTGATGCACACGCCCTTTCATGAAACACTTTGCAGCATCACGAATATCATTCGCGGGAAACACATTGCGAAGATACCATCTTGCACACTCTCTTGGATTTCTCCCTTCTTTATCTATGATAGCATCATGTGTTACATTGAGGTATTGTGCAAATAAGTCCACCATATTATCTTCATGTTCTTGATCGGTCAACCTCGGTGCCTCGGGTTGACTGGCCTTCTTAGGTACTAAAAAGGTATAAAACACATTGCTAGAGTGGTTAGTAAAAGATTTGAAGGTGGGTGTTACACCTTTCCCTGTGATGATGATCCTATCGTGCTACTTGATCCTCCAAACTTATTGACTATTCTTCCCCCTATTTTGGCAGCATCGAGAATCTTGGGCAAGAAATGAGCATTTCCCTTCTATTGGGTACGAATCTCTTGGGTAAGCGATGTATTTTCCGCTTTGTGATTTTTGAGGTCCTTTAATTCCTTGAGAACATCATGAAACATGGTAGCCATAGAATCACAAGTAGCATAGACAACTACTACATCCTCTCTCAATTTTTGTATTTCAGTATCTTGGGCTTTGCCATGTTCAACCATGGTGACTCTCACCTTCAAATTGTTCCATTTGATGTGTATACATGCCTTTCAATCTAGAGATGTGTTGAGTGACGTCATCCTTTTGAGCTTGGATCAATTCGGCCATAGAAGCCCTTTTCCTTTTGAAGTAAAATATTAAATTCAACCTTCAAGGCATTAATTTCCTCCCTTAATGCTGGATTAATTCGACCCAATTTCTTCTCTAAATTTGTGAATTTATCATTCATAACTTGAAGATTTTCACCCATTACATGGTTCGAATTTTCTACAACCTCCTTGAGCTCATCCGAAGCAATTTTGAACTCCTCAAAGTTGTTCCCAAGTTCGACCGTATCATTTCCAAATCTGCCCAAGTTTGCAGTTTGAGAATCAACAGGAATCTCAGCTTGCTCCTCAATTGTCACTCGAACAAGCTCTCTAAACTCCTCCACAACTGGCTCCACAATATCGTTTACCACTCCAAGTGGCTTCTCAACTGACGACACTACAAAAATTATCTCCTCATTCTCTCAGCCTTGACCCTCACTTGGTGTATTGATATCATTTAGTCCAACACTCTCCAATACACGGTCAAGATTGGTCATATGTTATTCTTCGGCTGCCCTATTTCCATCAACAATGTTGCCTTCATGCACTACAATCTCTAAACTAGTTCCCCCTACATCCGGTACAGGTAAGTTAAGATCATCACAAACCACAGTTGATCTTCTCTTTCTTGCACCTTGAGAACTACCCTCTCCTTAGTACATTTCCACACTGAGTTTTGTTTTTCTTTTCTTCTCCTTTCGAATAACATAGATATAATTGTTAATACTCTTACAGGCACCTAGTCTGACACCCTTTTTCCTTAGAATCTCACCAATGATGAAACCAAAACCAACATGTCCACCTTTTTTGACAAAATTGCGGAGTCTGTCGAACATAGTTCTACTCCAATCTAACTTTACACCATGGAACAAGGCGTGCAAAATCTTGGCATACTTTACAGAAATTTTGTCAATAGCCCCCTAGTAAATGATACTCACATCTTTGTATCACTTCAACTATGTTCTCAAATGCCCATTTCAACTTATTTTTGTACCAAGAAAATTTCGGCCTCTCATCTCCCTCATTTAATCGAACAATCTTCTAAAATTCATTATGGTCAAAAGTATAGTCTTCAAATGGCAAATCATTCATTGAAAATTCAAACAAATCTCTAATATCTGATGCAACTATTTCAACATGCATATCATTCACAGTAGAAGTAATCACACCATGATTCACTTTCGCATGCTCGAAAAATTCATAGGAAATATCATCATAAATCTCTCTAAATTTGTAGTTGCATACCTTAAGAAGACCACAATTTTCTAGTCCAGTGAGAAGCTCTTGAACAAGACCTTTGTCATTTGCAATCCTCATGAAGTCTTTTGGATCAAGAATGTGTCCGTTGAAACCTTGGTGATTCGACGGTTTGCTTAAATGGGTAAGTCTTGGATGGGTGTATTTTCTTGATTAGAATCCATTTTTGGGATTTATTTGGGATGGGTAGGGTTGAAGGATTTTTTATTGAAGAATTTTGTGATTTTTGGCTATGGTATTCGTGAGATTGAGGAAGAAGAAGGGTTGGTCTTATTGGGTTTTGCCTAGAGTGAGAGAAAAAGGGGCTTTAATAAGCTAGGCTTGAAGGTAAATGACCTAAATGCCCTTCACTTAAAATTCCTTGTTTCTTACACATAATTTGGTCAATTTTGGTCAAGTATCGGGTATTTTATTGTCTCGGGTAGCTCATGAACTCTCACCCATGCAAACATAGATCTATGCAATAATATTAATAGTATAAATGCCACAATATGCTAAAAGCAAATAAGAGAATGATCTGACAAGTAGGGACACATGTAAGATTACTAAAATGTCCAACCAATTTACTCAAGGTAAAGAAGAGGTAAAATGAGTTGAAAAGCTTTAAGGAGTAATAATTTCTACTACATGCAGATGGACACGAATAGATGATTCATCAAAGCAATTTATTCAAGTATGAGCAAATTAATTACTCATGTTCTGGACATCCAACACGTAAGAAGTCTATATAAAAAAAATATCACACACGAAAAATATGTAATTTAGCAATTAAGACACATAAATCGATAAATTAAAATTAACTTATAAAAATAATTTTGATGCTTAGCTGAATTCGCTCATGCTCATTTCGTGCCTTAGATTTGCAAAACGAGATTCACACAACGGTTTTGTGAGAATGTCGGTAATTTTATTTTCTGTGGGGATATGATCGATTCTTAGATCCTTCTTTTCGACGTGGTCGCAAATGAAATGATGTAATACGTCGATATGTTTCTTCCTTGAATGACGAACTGGATTTTGAGAAATCGCAATTGCGCTAGTAGCCTAGTATTATCACAGAAAATACTAACATCATCGCCATTTATTCCATAATCTTTCAACTGTTTCTTCATCCACAAAATTTGTGCACAACAATTCCCTACTGCAATATATTTAGCTTTGGCAGTACTCGTAGCAATGGAGTTTTGTTTCTTGCTAAACCAAGATACCAATCTTTGCCAAAGACCTTGTGGTCTAGTGGCACCCGATTTCCCAGTTTACACTCCCATATGGATGATGGGAGTGGGTTCGAGCCTCAGTGGAGGCAACTCTTTGTGCTTTAGTAGGTTGAGAAAGTAGCTATGAGCAGATACCCCATGAATAGCCTTTTAGTGTAAAATTACCTTCTTTGGGATACCATGGTCCAACAACATTCTTCTTGGTAGTATCAAGATGATTGTTTTTCGGCTTAGATTGAAATCTAGCACATACACCACTGAGTAAGATATATCGGGTCTACTCGCAGTGAGGTATAACAAAGATCCAATCATTTCTCGGTATACAGTTTGATCTACGTCTTTTCCTTCGTCATCTTTGCCTATCCTTTGTGATGTACTCATGGGGATTTTTACTAAGCTTTTTCCATCTAAGCCAAACTTCCTGATAAGATCTTTCGTGTACTTGGCTTGATTTATGAAAATCCTTCATTTATCTGTTTGACTTGCAATCCAAGGAAGTAGTTTAAGTCACCCATCATGCTCATTTCAAACATGTTCTGCATGAGCTTAGAAACGTCTAGAGGGGAGTGAATAGACTTTTCTAACAATTTCAAACTTTATAACACTTTAACCAAAATAATTCCAAGTGAATAAATTCAACTTGAAATGCACAGCGGAATATACGAACAGTAAAGTGCTATAAATGAAACCACGTAAAAATGAAAGATATATCACATGCAACACGATGGAATATCTTAAAATAACTCAAAGGATAAGTATGCAAAGTTTGGACCACATATAAATGTGGGAACACACAAACCCAAATGAATAAGTCAACACAATATGAAATGGGTTAGTTGGTCAAATATGCAAAGTAAATAAAGTGTTGTAAAGTAAATAGAGAGAAAGATTTATAGTGGTTCAGAGGTGGTGTAATCCTCTTAATCGACTCTTCTCCTTTCACTCCAAGGAGGGAAATTCACTATCTCGTTCACCTAGATACAAATAGTGAAACACCAATGCTACCCAAGCACTTCCCGAGTGTCTAGCACAAAGCTACACTCAACTCCGAGCGCCTCACACAAAGCTACGCTCCCGAGCGTTTCGCACACAGTTACGCTCTTACACCAACCAAGTGTCTTGCATAAAGCTACACTTAGTTCCCACGAGTGTCTCGCACAAATCTACACTTAACCAAGGATTTCACAACTCCTTGCTACTCTCCCTCTTTCTACACTCAGTAGAGATGTTTTTACAAGAAATAAATATTTCTTTCTAAGACTTGAATTTTCTCTCGTGTATAGCTCAATATCAGCACTTTTATTTTTCGTTGTAAAAATCATTGTAAACTCATAGAAAATCCGTTACCACCACCGTGCTTGTCTTCAAGTCTTCTTAGCCTTTTTATAACTTGAAAAAGTTATTTGCCCGTTGTGAAAATTCAAATTTTGAACATTCATGATGGCCTTTGCCAACTTGATCTGCAACATTTAATGCCTCCGGTAATTTTTGAAAAATTACCTCGCCATTTGCTCAAAAAGTCTTCTAATTCGGCTTGATTGAATATTGAAACTTGTAGCCTCAAATTTTTTACTTTGTTACCTTCAGAGCTTGATATTCTTGACTTTGTTGCAATCTTGATTTGATTTTGGCAAGTTGATCTTCCAAAATATTTTCTTGGTGATTTTTGCCTGAGTTTGATAATTATCTTCAAAAAATCACCATCTTGATTTTAATCTAGTTTGCATCTTCATGTACTGGTCTCCAAAAAACAATGGTTCGAATTTTGTTAAGTGTAGTTACACTCCAACATACACTCTATCTCCATTTAATTTGGCCTTCACGCGTGTAGAGAGTGAGTGTAGTCCACGCGCCATAATGCTTTGCCAAACTTTCACTCCAATCCTCAACTTAGGCTCTCAACTTCCACTCTAAGTTCCACGATGTTGTTTTGAGTGAAATAATCTATTAAAAAAGAAGAACAATAGTTAATTTGCCGACTGGGAGGCCTAGTCGGTGCCTTAGAGGTCTAGTCGGCGCCTAGGAGGCCTAGGTGGTCAGTGCCTAAGCGACGGTGCTCAATCGTCCTAGGCGGTCGCCTAGTCGGCCAGCCGCATACACCACCATTTAAGGTGATACGCTAGGCAGTCGACCGTCGCCTAGCGCCTAGGCGGGGACTAATCGGAGCGTAGGCGGGATTTTTGCAACACTAATATTTATTATATTTGTAGAATGTTCATGAGTAGTACCATTTGTTCTATTTTCATAACATGTTTACTTGATAGTACAATAATAACTCTACAGGTAGTCCGAATACCAATATCGCAACATGTATAGTTTTATCAACAATTTCCACATCCGTTTGCACCTGTTTCATTTTCAAGTTCATATTTTTGGATAGTATTAATGAGTGTAGTAATGGATTTTGTGCGTGCGTGTGTGTGTGTGTTTTTTTTTTTAATTTTTTTTATTGAATTGATACTAACCTTGGAGTTAAATTGTTTATCACTTTGTGCGTAAATCTTTTTTAAACAGTGGTTACATCTTATATATCAATTGCTTTTGTTGTTAAGGTTGATACTGATTTTGCCTTTAATTTAAGCAGGTTGCAGTCTAGAAGATGAAATGAATTGTAAATTTATATTAGTTCTAATATATTTAATTAATGCACAATAAGTATTTTACATACAAGATCAATGAATGCACAATAAGCATAATTAAAATATTGAGTCTTGTTCTAAATAATCAAAATAAAATTAATTAAATGAAAAAAAGAAAAAAAAACTAAAAATAGATTTATTTTTTAAAAAATGGGATAAGGGTCAAATAGGCCATTCAACTATAAACTAAAGTGCAATTAGCCGCATAAACTAACCTAAGCTCCAATTAGGCCCTTCATCTCTTCACTTGTATGTAATTAAGTCAATAACTTCTTAAATTTGTGCAATTAGCTCAATTTAGAAGTAAACACAAGGTAATAGTAGTTAAAATTAATTCTTTTTAAAAAATTTATTTAAGAAAAAAAATTGACTGGCTTCTTCTTTACGAAGAAGCTATGGCCTTCTTCTCCGTCTAGTTGGACAGAGAAGCGGTCACCAGACTTTTTATTTATTTATTTATTTGAATTTAAAATATATTTTTTATTTTAATTAATTTTTAAAATTTTAAAAAAATTACTTATAGCTTAGATAACCTGTTAATTAATTTAATTGCATAAAAGTGAAAAGATGAAGGGTCTAATTGGAGCTTTGGTTAGTTTATGAGGCTAATTGCACTTTGGCAAGTAGTTGAAGCGTCTATTTGACCCTAATCCCTTCAAAAAATGTACGAACATGATTTTCAAGATTTCTTATTTGTAATATTTAATGCTCAACTTTGAATGCTATATATATAATTTGGTTAATTAATTGACCAAAGTTCATGTTAAATTTTAAATTCTATTTTTTTTAGGAATAAGGGTCAAATAGCCATTGAACTACACACAAAACTGCAATTAGGCCATCGAACTAAAAAAGATTGCAATTGAGTCCATGAACTACACAAACACATGCAATTAAGTCCAAATTGACATGTGTTACCTATAATTGTGCTGACGTGGCGGTTACCAATTTTTAAAATAATTTTAATTAAAATAAAAAAAATTATTAAAATAAAAAAAGAACTGCCAGAGACGAATCGTCTCCGACAGTTCTTCTGTTTATTTATTTATTTATTTTAATTAAAATTATTTAAAAAATCAGTAACCGTCACGTCAGCACAATTATAGGTAAACATGTCAATTTAGACTTAATTGCAAAAGTTTGTGTAGTTCAGGGATTCAATTGCATTCTTGTTGAGTTCAATGGCCTAATTGCAGTTTTGTGTGTAGTTCAGTGGCCTATTTGACCTTTATTCTTTTTTTTTTTAGTACACTCTAACATATTCATAGTATATGTTCAACAATTATGCCAACTTTGATTGGGATGATGTTCGAACCTAACACCTCCCTAATGAAATCCAATGAGTAAGTTAAGAATAATAAATAATTAATGGAATATTTCGTTACTAAAGTTTACATAGACGAGTTGCAATGTTACTAAAATCAAAATAATCTGAACCACTTATTTTATCAAACAATTACAACAACATTTTAGTGTTTCCGTTAGAGGTCTAACTTTATTGGTTCTTATTATATTTATTACTAGTTTTACACGCGCATTGCGCGAATGGGTTAATGCACAATGTTTATATTTAAATAAATATTTGAAAGTATATCAATGCAAGATTACATAGGAGAAGTTTATACAGAGGTAATTGAATGTCGAATTTGTTTATTTAAATATGTAACTCCAAGTATATGAATCCAAGATAATATAGGAAATCCATTATAATTGTCACTAAAATAAATATTTGCAACTTTGTAAAATTGATAGTCTAAATACACTACTACAAAATTTATCATATAAGTATAGCTTTACACTACACCTTTTAAAAGAGGTGTAGTGAATTCTCTAAAAAAAAAAAAACACTACTTTTCGCGGCACCCACTAAGATCATGTGCCATTAAAAGTAAATTATTAAAATATAAGTAACTTTCCGCGGCACCTCCTCCCAGTACGTGCCGCTGAAAGTTACATATTATTTTAATGGTTTACTTTTCGCGGCACCTAATCTTAGTGGTGTCGGGAAAAGTCTATCTCCTTTTCTCAAGAATCGCGGCACTTAGATCTGCGAGCATACTTCTCCATTTCTCCGTTTCTAGAGCTTCTTCATCGCGACCATTCCCTCCGACATTACAGCGAAGCAATGGAACCACACCTTGAAGATGCTTAAGCTTAATTGAATCAGATGAATGTAATATATCACCATATCATGCTCAGCTCTAAGCTTAATTTAGAGGGATCGGATGTGATGCTTTCAGATCTGCCGACCGCCATTTCCTCTCCATTTTTTCCGCCAACAGATTTGAAGCCGCCGCCTCCCTTCCTCTGCGGAAGCTGCCATCCGACGCCACCGCCAAGCCTCAGTCTCCCTTTTTCCGCCGGTAAGTTTATTTATTTATTTATTTTATATTTAATTTATTTCAAATATTTTTGTTATTATGATATTTTAAGAAATTTATTGAGTTTTTGTTTATTTATTTTGAATTTTAGAGTTATTGTACTTACAATTTTTTACCAAACAGCTACACTTTGCTTGATGTGCTTCTCTGCTTCTGTGTCTACTGCAAATTCATGTTAATGACAATTTTTAAGGGGAAATAGCCCATATCTGCTTTGATTAAACTAATGAAAAAACCTACTCAACCTAGCCTAAGTATAGTTACTAGTCAATATTTATACATCCTTGAAAAGGAGAGAAGAGGAGATTATTTGGGTAAAACTGTTCAGGTTTGTCTTATTTTTGGAGTTTCTACTTTGTGTTCATCGTATATAGTGTCAGTTTGACATGTATGATACAATCCTTGTTCAGGTTGTCCCTCGCATTACAGATGCCATTCAAGAATGGATTGAACGCGTAGCAGCCATTCCAGTTGATGGAAAAGATGGCCCAGCTGATGTATGTGTCATAGAACTGGGTGGAACTATAGGTACACTGACAATTATCTTCACATGGGATAACATTAATTCTTTCTCTACATAGGTTGGACTGAGAATTACCTCTCTTATTTGGTGTAGGTGACATTGAGTTGATGCCATTTATTGAGGCATTAGGACAATTCTCATATCGCGTTGGTAAGGTTCTCTGCATAGCACTACGGTATCTCTTTGTCTGGTTCTTCTTAATGCAAGTGATGTGTGTGTGTTTATTTCACCTAAATATAAGGATTGACCGACTGACTTCTGAGGATGATTTCTATTTTTTATTAGCAACTTGATGAGAATGTCAAGGAGAAATTTCCTGGTTTTGCCATGTTCTGGTATGATCAGTGCATATCATGTATGGACCTATTCTATATGCAGTTGAATTTGTAAGGCTACTTTTGATGTTCTCTGCATGTTTTTCACTCCCAGGTAGAGAATATTGTCTCTCTTTATGATGTTTCCAACATGTGGCATGTTCCTTTGCAGCTAAGAGTGAGTAATTGTAGTATAGTTTGTTTGTTTCTAATCTTTCCTTTATATTTTGATACAATGCATAGTAAATTAGTTGTTTTTTTTTGTTTAGGACCAGAAGGCGCATAAGGCCATTTTGAGAGCCCTGAACCTCAATGGGTTTGTCTAATAGGCTCCTTGATTCTTGCATTGCATTATTCTTTAATAATATATTGTTTGGATTTTGAAACTTTTTTTTTCCTTGAATATTGAGCATAGTTATTACATTGTAATCTATTTATTCTATAGTTATGATATTGTTCTTTATTACCCTTAGAGTTGCAAAGGAACCTGAATTGAGAGAATGGACATCTCATACTGAACTTTGTGACTTGCTACATAAACTAGTAGGTTCCCTAAATTCCTAAATTTTGAAAGGAAAGGATTCCCTTTTATTTGCTTTCCTCTTTCTGAACTCAATTCTATTTGATTAACAGGTAAGAGTCGCCATGGTTGGAAAGTACACGGGCCTGTCAGATTCTTACCATTTTGTACTGAAGGTGAACTTATTCATCTTTGGCATCGTTTTCGTCTCCTTTTTTTCTTTTATAGGATAGATGTTCACTGGATTCTAGTATCTTTTCATTGTGCACATTGGTTTGGCCAATGTTGATTCCTTGTATTCAGATATGACATATATGGATAGATATGATTTCAATAACATTTCTCTTTAGTTCATCTCTTTTATAATTCTTACTTTTCCTTGGATCAGAACTATCTCATGTGCTTTGTTTACTCAATAAAAGCTTAAGCAAAAAAATGTCAGTACTACAAAATTTTCTTTGTTGTTTGTAGAGAAAAAAATAACACCTCTTATGGGTTTACACTTAAATTGAGGAAGCATATAAGAACAAGAAGGCTTGAGGATGTGAGACAACTTGGATATGGCAGGGTACATCATTTTATTTTATTTTTTTGTGATTTTATTTCAAATTTGCAACTCTTTCAGTTTGGATTGGGTGCTAATGTTTTCTATGTAAGCATGATGTTTTTGCATTTGGCATATTCCTTCGTATGGTGAACTATAGAACTAGTGGATATTTTCATATAATGTTACTTCAGTTAGTAAAAATTTCTTTTTACATGTTGCAGGAAAATTGTGTTTTAACACTGAAGAACGAAGTCGAGCATTGTGTTAAAATGGCAGAATTGATAGAATATAATTTGGAAGATGTTGATGCTGCTATCTTAGCAGTCCGTGTTGCACTTGCAAAAGGAATGAGTTGGGAAGATCTAGCTCGTATGGTGAAAGAGGAGAAAAAATATGGGAATCCAGTTGCAGGACTTATTGACAAGTTGCATCTTGAAAGAAATTGTATGACATTACTTCTTAGCAACAATCTTGATGAAATGGATGATGATGAAAAGACACAACTTGTGGACAAAGTATGGCTTGATTGAACCCTCTGCTTTTCCATTGCTTCCTTTTGTATTTTTAGAATGCTTTGATTTGCATTTTTCTAATATTATGTTAAAGTCAATGACTTATATTTGTTTATCTAAGTAGATGTTAGGAATATTGGCATAGTGGCATGAGTTGCTGAGCATAATATTTTTGAAAGGTTCATAATTTTACATTAAATCATTTTCTGTTATTATCCTAAATTATTTGTCATGCACTCAACATTTTAGCTTAAAAATGGAATTGTAGAAATGAATATGCAATTGTGTGTGTGTATATATATATATATATATATATATATATATATATATATAATTTTTTTTAAATATGACTTTCCACTACACCCGCTGGAGCGGGTGTAGTGGAAAGTCATATATTTATTTATTAAAAAAATACTTTCCGCTACACTCGCTCTGGAGCGAGTGTAGCGAAAAGTAATCTTTTTTAATTTAAAAAATACAGGTGTAGCGGAAAGACTTTTACAGGTGTAGCGAATGTGGTTTTTTGTACTAGTGATACTTGGTCTAAAACGATAGTACAAATAAATACTACTTGAATTTTTCTAAGTATTCTTAATTCTATTTTGCATAACATTCTCATTGTCTTTATCTTCACTATTTGTCATCTTCCTTTTTGTTGGTAGTGTGTTATTTGCAATTGGGTTATTGTCATGGTTGAAAAAATCGCTAGGCGCTCCCTAGGCGCTCTGGGAGCGCCTAGCGCCTAGGACGCCTAGCCGGGGATTAATCGGCGCCTAGGCGCCCGTGTATTTTTTATTTTATTTTTTATTTTTTAAAAATTTGTTTAAGTATTTTTAAATTTTAAAAGACTAATAATTATAAATTATATAATACTTTAATAGTTAATATTAAAATATTAAATATTAACCTAAAAAAAATATAAAGTTTGTACAATTTAGGATTATTTTGCTCAAAACGATGTTGTTTTGTGTGAAATAACCCATTAAAAAAAAGAACAGTAGTTCATCGACCGACTAGAAGGCCTAATCGGTGCCTAGTCGGTCTAGTCGATGCCTAGGCGGTCAGCGCCTAAGCGGCCTAGGCGGTGCTTTGGCGGCCTAGGCGAAGCTTAGGCGGCCTAGGCGGTCGCCTAGCCGGCCAGCCGCCTAAACCACCATTTAATGTGATACGCTAGGCGGTCGACCAGCGCCTAGCGCCTAGGCGGGGATTAATCGGCGCTTAGGCGGGATTTTTGCAACACTGGTTATTGTTGGTAGCATAGATGACAACGTCATGCAATGAGATTATGATGTAAGAAGCTATTGATTTTCCTTGTTGTGTATATGATTGGATCTTAGTTGTACTAGGAACTCTTGATCTTGCAAATACTTGTTGATCTTTTGTTGGGTTATTTGAATACTCTCTTTGTCAATCAATCCTTCAAGTAGTTAGTTAATATAATTAGTTTCAAACTATTTTTATTTTTATTTTTTTCATGATTTTAATAAAATATTTGATAAATAAATATATATCATTATTTTGTATTATAGATTTGATATTAAATTACAAGATAGTGTAAAAAGAAAATAATGGACAATATAATGAATATCAATTAATGAATTTGAATATAAAGAATCTTCGCATTGGAGAAAATAAAGACAATATAACTAATGAAATTATTTATCTTATTTAATTTAATTTATTGATAATGAATACTCCCTCTGTCACATTTTACCTGTCCTATTTACTAATTCATTGGTCAAACCAACTCTTTCTTCATTGCTTATTTTCTTTAGTAATTTTTTATTATTTTTAATTTAATTTTTTTTGTGTTTAATTGTACTTTTAATGTAGTTTCTAAATATATAAATTTTATATATTATTGCTAAACTTAATATTATGAAAAATTGGATTAAAAATAATTTTAGTCAAGCCTCGTTAAACGAACCAGACAATCAAAATGGGACGAAGGTAGTACTTTTTCTAAATAAAGGCATTATAGACACATAATTCTAAATTAAAGAAATACATATGCATCATTTTTTTGTTATAGCTACTAATTTATTTAGTTTAATAAGAGTAAAATAGAGTGAGGAACTTAATTATGCCAAATTTAATTGGGATTGGGTCGAACCTAAGACCTCTTTTATTGAAATCAATGAGTAAGTTAATAACTAACGATAAATTTAAAAATTTAAAGAAAAATAAAAATTTGAACAATCCTTTGATTTAATAATTTGACCGTCAATTTTTCTTCCCATTATAAGCCTAACTTTTTTTTTTCTTTGGGCTCTTATTAGTATAATAGATATAGATAGATATATAGGGAAAATCGTAATATTTGCCCCTTCATATATGCCAATTATCAATGTTACCCCTGAATTATTAGTGGCGTAAATGTTACTCCTCAATTTTAAAAAACGGTACATATATTGCCCCTCCCATACCAAAGAAGGGGCAATATTTACACCACGAAAGGGACAATATATGTATCATTTTTGAAAATTGAAGGGCAACATTTACACCACTAATAATTCAGGAGTGGTATACTATGGAGGGAAATAAATTACAATTTTTCCTAGAGATGGTAGTATCAACGCCACATCAGTGAATTGAATGCGGACTTGCGGAGTAGTCCACCATGCAGATCACCAGCAAAAGAGGGCAAGGTTACACGAAAACTTCTATGACATTTTATGATGTGATGAAGGAAAAAGATAATGTGACTTTTTATTTTTAGATTATAGCATCACATATTACCAATTTGCATAATCTTACACACACACACACGTGTGTAGATTGAGTTTTTCATATTGCAAAGCAGCCATTACAATGATAAACTACTCAACACAAAAACCATACTAAGCTGGCCTGGTTGTTACTCAGCACTTGACATCTTTCTCTACCAAATCCCCATCTAACAGTTGAGCAGGGAGGTCTTCCTCTTGATCGGATACGATAACCCTCGGTTTCAAGAAACTTGGTTGATTTGTTGAGGACAGAGCCCTCGCCCACATTCTATCTGTTATTACCACGCGGTTCTGTTTCTCAATGATTCTCTGCAGACACAATGAACACGCAGTTCATAAACCACTAGACCTCGGAGTATGTATGTAGTATATAGTGAGCAGGAATGAATTGAAATAACTTTTGGCATTTAGGAAGGTTTATCCAAGATATCAGGCTATGAGCTGAATGGAATTACTTACATTGAAGGGTATGTAAGCGTGTCTGCCATTCACAGGACCAGTGACGAACCCAGTGTAACCTGCCATTGCTCCATGAACCGCGCTTTGAGCAAGGAGTGTGCAGCAAACGTTGTCAGATGCATTGCTCGGGACAGCACAGATCATGTATGTAGGATCTGCAACACGAAAAAGGAGTAAATATGCAGCAGGGCTAGGAACTTGAGAGTGCCACGACCGCCCTATTAGTCCCGAAACAATAGATGAATGATGAGGTAACTACTGACCTATGTATTTGAGATTAATGGACATCTTCTCATGCTTAGAGAAATGATCCTGCAAAATAAATCAGTGGTCTAAAACTTTATTATCCCTCTTCTCATTTCTTGCTGATATATATGCTTAATTAAAAAGATCATTTGCTCATATAAAAAGAGATAGTTGCAATCTTACCTTGATCTTTTGCGAGATCCATAACCCGATATCTTGCTGAAGCTTGTTGCTTTCAGCATCCGGCTGAGCAGAAGATAAGACACTCTCAGAAACTAGGTCCTGCCCAGCACCTTCAGCTACAACTATTACCATGTGCCCATGTTCTTTCAGTGATTTCTCTATATATTCAAACAGTCCACCTGGTCCCTCGAGATAAAACGGGGACTCTGGAATCAAGCAGCAATCAACATCTCGGCTCGCTAGTGTAGCATACATGGCTATAAAACCTGCACAGCAACTACTAGTTAAAACATAGCATACTCTAAAGTTTTATGCATGGAAGAATATCATATAACAGATGATTATTATCATCGAAAAGATCAGGAGGTATCAACTAATTTTCATAGGATCAAAAAGACAATTACAAATTAAATATGGCAATAGCAAATATGGGATCCTCGAGCACAATAATAAGGCAAGATACGAGAAGAAACATCACACGTGCATAGAGTTTATCAGCTTGAAAAGTACCACTATAATGTCCCATTAACTTTACAAGACCAATGCCATTTTCAATACTTAATGCTTCAACATGTGCTGCACTAATAGCACGTTGGGCTTCCTCAACTGCCGTATCAAACCCAAAGGACTTGTCTATGACCTGAAAAAAGGAAGAAAAAAGTGAGTAAAAACGAAATAAATTTTGTCTTTGTACTATGACATGCTCAGATTACAAGTGTTTACTGGAATATCGTTGTCAATTGTTTTGGGAATTCCAGCAACCGAAACCTTGAGACCGCGTTTTCTAACTTCCTACAGGCCAATGACAACGCAGTCAAATATAAATGAACAATGCTTGATATAACATAAAAATTCAAGAATTCCCCAATTAGGGAACCAAAAGAAAACGATACATCATTGTACTAAACACTTGACTAGGAAATACACAAATTCGTGATCACAAAAGGTTTACCTCAAAAATTTCTGCTGCACCCCTTTGTGTGCCATCTCCTCCGATTATATAAACCTTGAGGGGATAAATAATACATGAGAATTTCTTAATGTTACTTGGTTTTGTTGTACTTAGAAGGTAATATGATGACCCTGAATTAGGGTTACCTGATTAATCCCTCTGTCCTGAATGCAGTCTACTATCTTCTTGGTAACATGCCCGCCATGAGATGTCCCGAGTATGGTTCCACCACGCTTGTGGATATTATTCACAAACTTTGGTGTTAACGGGATTAAGTTCTTGGAATAAAATCCTCTGTACCCTCCCTGCAAAATCCAAGAATCTTATGTAGCAGGCAACAAAACCACGTCTCGCTTCATTATACTCCAAAAGAAAAGATGGTATTCATGGTGATCCGTAAAATTTCTACTCACGTTTATTCCCATGACTCGTTTTACACCATACATGTAGTACAAGCCACAGACGATTTCTCTTATAACTGTGTTTAAACCAGGGCATAAGCCTCCACATGTAACAATACACGCGTGCACTTCATCTGACTCAAAGTAAACCTGAAAAAGATGACCATATACTGATATCCATCCATCCATCCATCCACAATTCCACATAATTCATACTTGATCTCTAAAGTAAAGTCATCGAGTAGCTTACCTTTTGGCGAGGACCTGCACGCCTGAAATGCGTTCCCCTCGAACTATTCTCTTGAACAACAACCTGTGAAGATAGCAGTAAGTTTAATTTATTCCCAACATCTGAACAACCTCAAAACAACATCATAGACTATCTGTCATTCCATAATTGCCACACATCCCACCACCTCAAAACTTATCAAATACTAGTAGGTTGGTGGCATCGAATGCTGGACAATCTCTCAGGAATTACAGGGAAGCAAGGCCAGGTTTTTTGGTGATGGAGGCAGCAAACTCTTCTAAAAACATAGCCAGTAAGATTAAGAATAAACATTCTTGGCACTGCCTCCCAAAACTTAGTACATTGTAGGCCTATTCTCCTCAAACCTAATAAGAATATTGCAAATTTTTTAGTTATAATACTTCAAAAAAAAAAGATTTTTTTTTTTTTTTTTTTTTTGCATCATTTCAAAAGGGCACTGACCTTTTGAGCAACAGTGTCATCCACATCTACAAAATACTGCCTGCATAGAAATGGAAAAGAACATATTAACAAAAGCTTCATTAGTCAAAGCAAATCTTCCGGCCCGTTTGGTTCGCTGGAAAATATTTGAAGGAAATGGAATTCAAATTCCATGGAAAAAAATTACCAGGAAGATAGATTCGATTATTTGGTTGGTGGAAAAGAAATTACTGGGAACATGAATTCCATTGTTTGATTGGATTTGGAATGATAAGGAATTATGAATATAAAGACCAATATGCCTTTAAAAATTAATAGTGATAATAAATTTTATTTTGATGAGGGTAAAATTGTCCAATTGCTCAATACTTTCTTCCCAAACTCTTTAGAAAACAAAATACCAACTCCTAGCAAAGAATTTGTTTTCCTCCACTTTTGGGAACTCAAGTTCTAATGGAAAACATTTTCCATTCAACCAAACAATGAAAAATCACATTTTCCTTCACTTCATGAAAAATCTTTTCCATGGAAAAGATTTTCCATCCAACCAAACACCCCCTAATTTTTTGGAACAAATTAAAATCGAGAATATTTAATTACTTACTTAACAACAGAGTATGATGGATTATCTTGCAGTGGGTTTGGATATGCCTGCCACAAATTGAATTTAAAATTAATTTTTTATTTAAAAAATAGTATCTGATCAAATCAACCCTGCAAAAAACTCATAAATAAGCTAACACGTGAAATTCAAAGCAAATAATTAGCAAAAAAATTATTATAAATTTATTTAATTTTTAAATTAGCCCCAAGGAATGAAGAAAAATAAAGCAGAAATTGGCATGATCAAGAACTTCAAGAGCTCCTACTTAATGAAAACTGAAAAAGATTTCTACTTTCTTCTTTTCATTTATTCATTAAAGTTGAGAGAGAGAGAGACAGAGTGTGTGTGTGTGTGTGTATCTGCGTGCTTACAGAAAGATCAGAAATGTAATCAGACAAGTGAGGAACGTCTTCAAGAACGTAACCGGCGGCGCCGGCCACCACTTTCATCTCCCGCTGAACTGCAAAACTCGCCGACCCCATCGGAAAACACTGCCCAATAAACCCAAAGATTTCAACTTTTCCGATGATCAAAATCACAACTGCCTTCCACTGCACGCACCTCTAGTTATCTCTCTCTAAATATGCCCGTTTATACGTTATTGAATGAAGTGTATATATATATATATAGAGAGAGAGAGAGAGAACTCTCTGGAAATGTTAGCCCCCTGCCCAAGTATTTCTGAAACGAGCAGCCTATGATTCATCCAACGACCAACGACCTCTTCGAATTCAACGTAAACATGGAATTAATTAACGTTAATATTCACGAAGTCGAAGTATTCAGATGAAACAAAAACAAGCGGCTCCTAAGAATCTCTTAGCTCACGGAAAGTTGGAAAAGGGTAATGGGGCAGTTGTGAAGGTGGAAAGAAATGAGAGAGTAAAGAAAATAATTTGGTGAAGCATAATAATATAATGTACAATATTTTACTTTGATCACACCACCGATTTGAATTTTCTTTTTCTTTTTCCTTTTGTCTTTTTTGTAAGCCACAAAACTTATGGGAATATTCAATCCATGTTATGTATCCAGAAATATGATATTGTGTAATATTAAAACATTACATATGTCTTGTTGTAGATTAAGAAGTATCATTGCGTGAAATTTGTATATAGTGAAGTAGATAGAATATTAGAAATACAGAAACAATCATTCATCTTTTATAATAAATCTAAATTTTAATCATTCATCATTCAATCCAATATATACAACCATTCAAGAAGGTTGGTCGATTATACAATCATTCATTTTGTCAACCAATATATACAATTCATCCAGGGACCAAGGTCTCTCTAATCTATTTAGAAACAACCATTCATCTTTTATATCAGCCACACGATTATGTTCCATGTATTCATGAATCACGATAAACTCCCAAGGTCTCTCCAGAATCTCTTGACACCGACATATGATATCAAAATGTAAAAGCATTACATTTTGTGTCAAAAGTATTGCACTTTCACTATAAGTAACAAACATTTTATTTCTAATTATTAGTATTACATTTTGCAGTATACGTATTACATTTGCATATTAATATGATATGTCTCACGAATAAGGATTCGTGAGACGGTCTCACACAAGTTTGACCATTTTTGGGTCACACTTGTGTGAGACCGTCTCACGGATCCTTAGTCGTGAGACGGGTCGGGTCGGGTCAAAGTACCATGAAAATGTCATACTTATATGTGCAAATATCATACTTATATGCTCAAATATAACACTAATCAAAAATAGAATTTTTTTTACTTATAAGAGAAAAAGTAATACATTTTTCATAATAAGTAATGTTGACAAGTGCCCCTTACTTATAAGGGCAAATATAATACTTTTGAAGAAAAATGTAATACTTTTAAATCGAAATGTAAAAGTATTGTATTTTCCCTTAAAAGTATTACATTTACCCTTATAAGTAACAAAATTTTTATTCTTGATTAGTATTACATTTGAGCATATAAGTATGACATTTGTGCATATAAATGTTACATTTGCATGTTGGCCCGACCCGACCCGACCCGTCTCATGGTGAGACGGTCTCACACAAATTTTTGCCTAAAACTTTATATATGCGCCACAAACTTTCAATTTTATTTAACAGAAATATAAAATATTTTAGATTAAAGTTGGTCGGTTAATATTTATTTACTTTTACAAAAAGTATGGACGTCGAGAAGAAGAGTATAATGGATATTCTGATAATATTCTATATTGTGCGATGTTGATTTAGGGATTGGGAATTAATTACTTGGGTTTGACTTGTAAACTTGGCGTCACAAATCCGCATGGACCGTCAGGAAAATTTTCCCACCGCCCTCATGAAATAGACTTACCCAATGCAAAAATATGTATGGACAATATTTAATAACAACGTTTACTTTATAAAATAGGTCAGAAATAAAATTATTATAATAGACTTTTTATCATTTCATTTATTCTTTTTTATTTTAATGAAGAGAATGCTATTTATGAGTATTTGTTAAAAAAAAAAAAGAAAAAAAAAAAGAAAAAAAAAAGAAAATCAAATTCAACTCAAGAGTAGACTATTCAATCAAACACATTAATACATATGGAATGTATATGTTAATTTGATAATCAATCAATTACAACTTGGTATTCATATTTATAGGACGCTCCAAAGTACATCACAAGTTTTCTTTTAACCAATGTTTACTATTCTTTTTTTTAATTTTTTTTTGATTTGTTCTTACTCGCTTTATTATATAATAAAGAAATATACATTTCTATAACAAATTGGTATTAGTTATTCCCTATATGTATATACTATCTTCATGGCATATGCTACTTATTATGCAATGTAGTTTTTATCCCTTTCAAGTTTTTTTCGTGAATCAACACACTGTTTGTAGTTATATTCTTAAGAAATAATTTCATTATATAACTTATATGATTGCAACAAAATTAAAAGGGTGAGAAAATAGAAAAAAAAGTCACATTAAGAAATGAGAATATGTAGAGTACAAATCAATGTATATTGGTCTAAAGTAAAATTTTATGGACTAAGAGTAGGATTTAATGTTTATTCCAAATTTGGTCATCCTATTAAATGTTTATTTAATAAATATTAAATTTAAAGATAATAATGTAAAGTTAACTAGCAGACTTGTCTCTCGAGATTTGCATATTAAAAAGTAATAAAACAAACAATATACTAGCCTCAAATTTGATGCAGAGACTTATTAGTATCCATGTCCAATCGAAGAGTCGTCTGGATACATGTCGCTTTGACAGATGAACACTAGAGTTTTTCGCCACTACCTCATCGAAGAAGATGTTTGTTTAAACGGTTGGTGGTCCGGATGCATGCGTCTTCGACTGACGGCTACTAGACCCACTCGTCATTGCTCTGCCGAAATTTTCTTCAACTAAATCACCGCCCGTATGTATAAACTGGAATAAACGCACATATGGTGATTCTAGCAAAGAAGGAAAATACAAAGTAATGCACAAAGGTCAACTGAATACTCTAAGGATTCTAATCCTAATTTGTCGTTGTTAGATGGAAAATGAAGACTAAAATTCCCTTACAATTACAAACATAACAAATCTAGATGAAAAAAAAAAGAAAAAGGAAACGGATGTTAAAGAAAAACAAAATCACAACCGTACATGCATTTAACTAAAAGGCTTAAATCAGTACACAAGTTTACATCTTATATATATATACACATATATATATATGTATATATATATATGTGTGCGCGTGCGCGCGCCATGCTTTCGACGCCGTCTGGTGATGCTACTGCGCCTTAGGTACTTAATCCTGCATATACTTCCTGGGTGCAACAAGACCAGTCAATTTTGTCCATTTTTATCTCTTCATTCTCGGAGGAAGTCATGTACATAGTCGTTGGCCGTACGATGTCTAAGCAGGTGTGAGACTAAGTGGTTCAGTCCCTTGGTTCGTCAACTACAATCTCTCCGGCAAGGTGACAACACCGTCTTAGAGTACTTGGGTCATGCACAGGTCCTTAGTGAAGAGCTTGTGCTTGCCGGCCACCCTGTCTATTTGGACAAACAGAACACTAAGTATTTTGTGGGTTGGGGTTGGAATTTAGGGCGATGGAGTCTTTGTTGGATGCTAATGGTGCGCTCATTTCTCTGCCGAAGCTCTCTGACCATCTTGAAGTGCAGGAGTTTATTCATGGTGACGATTTTCTGGTTGCTGGTGCTTTGCATGAGCTTGTCTCCCAGTCGGCGATGGTGGCCCATCGTGATGATCGCTATCTACAATCGTAGCATACTGATCGTGGTGGTCGCAATGGTTGGTGGCGCGGTGGTCATGGTTGAGCTGCTGGGCGTGGTGGTCGCGAAAATGGTGGACGCCAGCACCCTCCTCAGTGTCAGATTTGCACTGGGATTGGGTATACTGTCGTGACGTGTTTCCGAAACTACTTTGGCGATCTGGCTCCGCAAGCTCATGTTGCTTTGCATGATGATTCTAATGGTGGATTGTGTGACTCTCAATATTGGTTCCTGCATATCGGTGCGACGAATCATGCTACTTCGGATATCGTGGGTCTCTTGGTGCCTAAACCAGAGGCAATGATACGTTAAGAGTTTGTAATGGTATAGGTCTATCAATTTCTAGTGTTGGTCATGCTTCCTTTTCTACCTCCTTTAGGTCGTTTCATTTATATGATATTTTGCATGTTCTAGGTTTTTCTAATTTGTTATTGTATATTAAGTTGTTCGCTTCGAATAATCGTGTGTTTTTTAATTTCCCCCGTCTTTCTTTCTTGTGAAATATCTCGAAACCAAGGAAGTTTTCCTTTAGGGGCCTAGTTCAGGGGTTTTGTATGTGTTGCCAGTGCCTCATGTGTCTCCTATTGCCCTCTTGTTTGCTCATGTGTCTCCTTTTGTATGGCATTGGCTTCTTGGTCATCTGCATTAGCGTGTTCTAAGTCATATTCTCAAGAGTTGTCATGTTAGTTTGTGTTCTAGTCTTAATAATTCGTTATGTGGTCCCTGTCAGTTAGGGAAGTCCTCCCGTTTTCCTTTGCCCAGAGTTGGGGCTTCTAGTTCTCATGTTCTAGATTTATTGTATACGGGCATTTGGGGTCCTACCCCTCATTTGTCTTTGACTGGTTCTCGGTATTTTGTTATTTTTGTAGATGATTTTTCTCATTACACTTGGTTTTATCCTATGCGATTAAAATCTCATATATATGTTATCTAAATTTTCATGCTTTAGTTGAACAGTCTTTTTCCTGCAAAATTAAGTCAATTCAATCTGACCATGGGGGGAGTACAAAAAGTGACACGCTTTGTTTACTCGTTTAGGTATTAATCACTGTCAATCTTGTGCTTATATCCATGAGCAGAATGGGCTTGTTGAGCGTAGGCATAAACATATTATTGAGACTGCGCTAGATCTTATAGCTCAAGCCTCGGTTCCTCCCCGCTTTTGAGAGTTTGCTTTTGAAACAAGTGTTTATCTTATTAATAAAATGCCAACATCTACTCTTTTTAATTCTAGTACACGCCAGATGTTGCATCGTTCACCTCCCTCGTACTCTTTCATTCGTGTCTTTGGGTGTTTATGTTATCCGTTCTTGCATCCTTATAATTGCCCCAAAATGGACTATCGATTTGCTTCGTGTATCTTTTTATGTTATCTTGCGTCTTATAGGGGGTATAGGTGCATGGATCTCAACACTGGGAAACTGTTCATTTGCAAAACATGTTCATTTTGACGAATCTACTTTCCTTTTGCTAAGTAGGTCTCTATGCTGTTTTATGTGCCTTCAACATCCTCTTTTATTCCATGGTTGGTGGCCCCTATGGGTCAGTGTGCTCGGCTGGGTCTGGTGTCTTCGCTCAATTTGTCGCCATCCGCTCGTACTGTTGATGTTCTTACTAGGCGGCCACGTCGGTGTACTCCTTGTCAACATCAACCAGTGGTTCGCTCTCATCCTATTGTTTTGAGGCATATGGCACAGTCTACTAGGTTTTGTGCCATTGGGTTGGTTGTCTTGAGAATCAAAAGTCTACTACTGGATTTGTTGTGTTTTTGGGCACGGACATGATCTCTTGGTCTTGTAAGAAGAAACGTAGGCATGGTTGCAAGGTCGTCTATTGAGTCAGAGTATATGGCCTTGGCGGATGTGTCCGCGAAGGTGACGTGGATTGTCTCTTTGACGCGCGAACTTGGCGTATGTCTGTTTCCTACCTCACGGCTGTGGTGTGACAATTTGGGTGCCACTTATATGTGTGTTAATCTTGTATTTCATGCACGGACGAAGCACGTGGAGATTGACTATTACTTCATTCGTGACAAGATGACTATTGGTGAGCTTATAATTAACTTTATTTTTACGAATGATCAATTGGCTGATATCTTTACCAAGTTGTTGCTAGCCCCACGATTTGCGTTTCTTTGTGACAAGCTTCAGGTTTCGTCTCATGACCTTCCGCTTGAGGGGTAGTGTAAGGACTCTATGTGTCTTTGGTATAGTATAACTCTATGTCTTTAGTAGTTGTATATATTTTCCCTTTAGTAAATGTTGTGTGTGGAATACATAATTGTCGTTCTCATCATGAGATCTTTGGGAGTCGTTTAAGTTCTAAATCATTCAAGAATGGTAGGCATGTGAATTGTGAAGAAAATATGAGACCACTCCACATGGAAATATGGATTGTTCCACGTGAAAAGCATCAAGTGTTTGGAAACAATTAACAAAAATACTAAGCTTCCTACAATTGTTAGTCACAATCTCTCAGTTCTTGATCTGATAATTGTTTGAGTGATAAATAAATATAAGAGTGTGTTTATCAATTAAGTTGTTAGACGATTGAGTTTGTAATCACAAGATTCTAAGTTTGACTCATTCTAAGAACTAGTACTAGTATTTGCACCCGTGTGATGCACGACCATATATATAATATATAGAATATACAGTAAAAAAAATAAGAGAAAAATAGAACATAAGAAAAGCTAATAAATTTGAAACGATAAACGTTGCAATTGTATTACACATTATTGAAAACTTATTTTTACACAACATTTTTAGTCGTACATAGAAATGGTACATTTTCACCACAAATAAAAAATTTTTAATCCCTAGGATTACTAATTCTTGAGACTGCTACGTATATTTGACCATGGTTGAAAACATGCTTCTTCAAAAACAAACCGACATTTGAGAGTGTTTGCCCTTGACTTTTACTTATTTTTGTGGCATAAGATAACATCAAAGAAAATTGCTTTCTTTAGAATTTGAAAGGCAATCTTGGATCAGAATCCTGGGAATTAAGACCTTTGTTCCTGCATTGGTTCCACACATTATTTGGACTTCCAAAACGTGATCAGCCAACATTGTAACAATTAGTCTCGTACCATACACAAACCTAAAGTGTGATCAATATTTCTCAACAACATAACAAGTGAGACCACTTTTAATGTTAGAGCATGATTTGGTACTTTTGAACACAGCAAACCATTTGAATTAGACTTATACACCGAATTACAACTCAAATATGTCTTACCTTCAACACGATTCTGATCATTCATATATTGATTGATGCCATCAACCACTTCCATAGTTGGAGCCAAAATAGCACTATGTTGAAGATCACTAATATCATTTTTACCACTCCGAAACATAGGGAAAATACTATCAATTATTGTAGCAATAGGATAACAATTACTTTGAAGTAATAAGTTATTTGGAATTGTGATCTCTGTTTCACTGTCACTTGAATTACCAATAACTCCATCACCAATATTAGCTATCGATTTTGCAAACTCTTCAATCTCTTCAACTTCAAGCTCTGATTGTATCCCTCTTAGGCGCATATTCTTAGTTAGCCTAAAGACTTTACACGATCTCTAGAGACAGGAAGAATTTATACTTGCACCCACAATATCCTGTCCTGTGCCCTTTGGAATTATTCGTAAAATTTGTATGAAATCTCCACCAAACGCTACAAATTTTCCACCAAAAGTCATATCATAACTATTTGGATTTGTTGACCGTAACAAATCTCTCATTGTCCTGTCTAAAGCTTCAAAGAAAAATTTGTGTATCATTGGAGCTTCATCCCATATTATCAATTTGTTTTGCACAATGAGCTCTGCTAAAGGACTACCTTGACTTATGTTTCAAGTTGAATATTCATTAATAGAACTAGGTATCGCAAACCTAGAATGCGCAGTCCTTCCCCCTAGTAATAAAAGAGAAGCTATGCCACTAGACGCAACATTTAGAACAATTTCACCCTTACACCTTAAAGCAGAATAGAGGGCTCTCCACAAGGCAGTCTTAACAGTTTCACCATATCCATTAATAAAGAATATCCCTCTAGGGTTGGTCTCAATGTCTGCAATGACCTCATCATATATCATTCTTTCTCTTCTATTAGTTGTCTAACCAAAATTTCATTCTTGTCCTTGACAGGTTGGGACCAAACGGGTATCGGCTGCCTATTCAACCTGTCCAAGAAGAACAAGAACAGATGCCACCCCCACAACCCGTCCACCGTGGAGATAATCCGCAAATACTAGATGAGCGTGCCTCGTATTGCCGATTCATCGGAACAACTCACACTCTACAGAAGACTACGGGGTATTAAAAGCTGAACTTGAAAAGTTAATCCAACGCGGGCGACGGGCCAACCAGTGGCGTCGCTCCATCCTGCCATGGCGGCCAGATAATGCTTCGCAACCGACTGACAAAATGGCGGACAAGGGTAAGCAGCCCATGATAGAAAGATAAAGTAGTAAAAACTAGAAGGGCAAGCCCGTTGTTAACATGATCATAGGAGGCTCTGAAGGGGGAGATATGGTAGGCGCTCGAAAGTCATGGGCTAGACAATTATACATTAGGGTAGTAGCTACTCAGGAATCTAACCGAAAGAGGCCATGCCGAGAGCCTATCACGCTCACTAATTAGGACTTGCTGCAAGGTCCAACCCCGCACCAGAATGCGTTGGTCATTGGTATGGATGTGCAGGGGACAGTAGCCCGAAGGGTACTGGTCGATACGGGCAGCAGTGTAAACGTAATGTATCTGGCCACGTAAAAGAAGCTGGGGTTGCCAATGGAGCGATTGTGCCCTGTCAAGGCTTCGCTGGTTAGCTTCATGGGTGACTCAATCGACCCCGAGGGATCTACCTCGCTAATCATCGAATTGGGAACTTGGCCAAATGCGAAAAAGGATGGATATGGAATTTGTGGTTGTTAACTTGGAATGTGCGCACAATATCATTATTGGCTGGCTAGGTTTGAAAGATATGGGAGCGTTAATATCAATCAAGCACCTGTGCATGAAATTCTGCACACCGGCTAGAGACCATGGAAGGCAATCAGGTGGACAGAACTCGGAACGCTTACCACTTGAAAAAGTTGTATCAGTAGTGCGATATAGTCGCAGTTCCTTTTATCGTTGCTTGTTCGATGTTAGAGAGAAAGGGGGTTGGTGTTTCAGCCAAGAGCTGACTAGTCATGCTTCCTTGCGAAGTCGGTCAACAACTAGCCTTTTCAGGCCTTAAAAGAAAAATATAGTGTTGGAGTTATTGTCAGGAGCTGACTAGTCACGTTTCCTTGCGAAGTTGGCCGATTACTAGCCTTTTAGGCCAAGGAGAAAGCGGGTTTTGTATTTTAGTTAGGAGCTGACCAGTCGCGCTTCCTTGCGAAGTCGGTTGACAATTGGCCTTTTTAGGCCTTAGAAGAAAAAAATGGTGTTGAAGTTGTGACACCCCAACTTTTCACAAGCTGAGATAGCTAAAACTTTAAACATAAAAGTTGCACATCTCAACAACTAGTCATACTATAGCGGAAGCGATTTAAAACTTATAGGGTGTCATGCCACATCTAGGTAAAACACAGCCTAGATGCACAGGCTATAATCCAAAACATCAAACATAAAATCCTCAAAACATCATAGAAACTAGTCAAAGTACATAATCCAAGACAAAGGCACACAGGCACGAAAGGAGTCTAAAACATCATCTAGTCTAAGCAAAACATCATAACGATATAGCTCTAGCGCGCTCACAGCTTAGACTACTCCATAGCTAGAAAACATTTAGAAAACCATTAGCAAAAGAATGCTAAGCAACCACCACTCACACTCGTGAGAACATACATATATAGTAAGCTTGTAAATAGGTTTACACACTCGTATAGAATATACACACCAACGAACTGTTCTTTAGTTAAAACGGAGACTCAACAACAACAAGCTGAATAAGCCGTAAACCAAGGACTCTCCAAGTAACACCAATATCCAGTATGAATGTACAAGGCAACAAGTCTATAACGGAATACCAACTGAATCATAACCTCAACAGATTACTCACAAAGAAACCACCAAACCGCAATATATCAAGGAATAACGGATAACAAATGAGATACAACTCAACTAAAGAACCATAAGGAACCAAACAAACATCATACCAAAGATAAGCACCAAACCATACCCTCCAACCACAATACCATCCCTCATACCAACCACCAAACCAAAGTTAGTACACAGAGGCATAAAGCCCAACCACAGAGGCAAATGATGCCCATAGTTAGTTCCACAGAGGCAAATGATGCCCATTACCACAGAGGCAAAAGCCCAACCATAGAGGCAAATGATGCCCATTACCACAGAGGCAAATGATGCCCATTACCATAGAGGCAAAAGCCCAACCACAGAGGCAAATGATGCCCGTTACCACAGAGGCAAAATCCCACAATTAGTTACACAGAGGCAAATGTTGCCCACAGTTTGCTCACCCTCAACAACCCAAAAGATACTCAGAGATTCATAACTCCACATCCAACCTCAGACTCAATCCCTAAAGGTTATCCACCAACAGTGTTCATCTCAGATTATGAACACAACATACACTAAGAGAATATAACCAAGGATTCAACCAACCAATAGACCAAGAGAATGAATCAAAAGACATGAATAACAACTCCAGAACCAAGGTGAAATACTCAACAAAATATCCAAACAAGTTCCAGAATCAGAGAGGAATCAACAAGACAACAGATCACAAAATAGCCACTGGAATCATAATTCAAAATGACCTGGCGGAACTCAGTGGCAGAACACCTAGCTTTGCCACACTCCTCCGCAAGAAGGAGGCGGACTCCCTTGGCGGAAGACCTCCTTCTGCCATCCCCACCGCTACACACTTGCGGAAGACTCCAACAGGACACATTATATCACTAAGGTGCACCGCAAGAGTGATCCCAACGCACAACTCCCAGACTCGAATCAGAATACGAAATGTTCATTCCAGAATGCAAAAACATGATCAGATTGCCCAGATTACATATATCAGAAGCCAAATAAACATGGAATCCATAACAATAAGTGTTCATACTCATCAAGATGTAAAGGATCAAGAACACATGTGTTGGTCCCAAGGGGATGGGGTACAAGTCTAGAGGGGGGGGGGGGGGAATAGACTTGTATAAGATTTTGCAAATCTTTTTCGACTTCTCGTGTGTATTGGACTTAGGATGTTTAGGTCCGATACCTCACAAGATGAAGACAAAGTTTTATGCGCAGCGGAAAAGTTATCCCCTTTTAGTTAGCACGAGTTTGAGTTAGTTCGAGAGGTGCGGTTATATGCAGTGCAGTTCGAGAGTTAGATAGCGAGAGATAAAAGCAGAAAGTAAATGCGAGAGAGATTTTTAAGTGGTTCGGCCAACCCGCCTACGTCCACTCTTCTTCCAGAAACTCCCTGGAAGGATTGCACTAAAACTTCCCTTTTTAGTACAATATCGAGCGCTTGAGCTTTGATCACGAAGCCCGCCTCAAGCCTCAGGTTTTTCGCCCCGCTTCTTGTTACTCCACCTATCGAGCACTTGAGCTTTGATCACCAAGCCCGCCTCAAGCCTCATGATCTTCACAAGACAGCTCCCAGGTTACTCCGCCTCTCCTCAGGTTTTTCTCCCCGCTTCCAGTTACTCCACCTCTCGAGCACTTGAGCTTTGATCACCAAGCCCGCCTCAAGCCTCAGGATCTTCACTAGACAGCTGCCAGGTTACTCCGCCTCTTCTTGCTTAATCCAAAGCAAGGGCCTTTGGTTGTCACAGTTGAGTGTAACAAGCTCCAATCTGACCAAAAGCTATCGTTGAATCAACTTCGATGTAGAGCAGCTTCGGTCACCTTCTAGATGTATAGCAGTTTAAGCTTTGTAACTCTCTCAAACACTAAGATGTGTTTTTCTCGCTGTTTTGGATATCAGGATGATATTCCAAGTTGAGCACTTGCACTTTTGAACGTTTTAATCAGACACCTCTTAAGATTTTCGAATGAACCAATCTTCTCTGACGAAACTTGCCTTTGGTTGTGTCTTCACGTCCTTTTTATATGAGAGTTAAGGAATAATTCCGTTGGAGGGAAAATTATTCCGTTTGAAATCTGTCTCCCATGCTATGTATGGGACTTGCATCTTTTCAGCATTTTTCATGGAGTAGTGGTCTTGTAACTTGAACCTTTTGTTTGGTAGTGGATATTCCATAGTCCACTTTCTTGAGTCCATGCTCCACTTGCTACTTTTGGTAAAAGTTATTCTTTTTAAATTCCCATTGATCCTCGTTTTAGGGAATAAGACCGACTTTGGATTAGTGCACCTTCTATTCGTTTGTTGTGGAATTCTGATGTGGCATCCACTTCTGGCACCTCCTTAATATTTTTATCTNGGGGGGGGGGGGTGAATAGACTTGTATAAGATTTTGCAAATCTTTTTCGACTTCTCGTGTGTATTGGACTTAGGATGTTTAGGTCCGATACCTCACAAGATGAAGACAAAGTTTTATGCGCAGCGGAAAAGTTATCCCCTTTTAGTTAGCACGAGTTTGAGTTAGTTCGAGAGGTGCGGTTATATGCAGTGCAGTTCGAGAGTTAGATAGCGAGAGATAAAAGCAGAAAGTAAATGCGAGAGAGATTTTTAAGTGGTTCGGCCAACCCGCCTACGTCCACTCTTCTTCCAGAAACTCCCTGGAAGGATTGCACTAAAACTTCCCTTTTTAGTACAATATCGAGCGCTTGAGCTTTGATCACGAAGCCCGCCTCAAGCCTCAGGTTTTTCGCCCCGCTTCTTGTTACTCCACCTATCGAGCACTTGAGCTTTGATCACCAAGCCCGCCTCAAGCCTCATGATCTTCACAAGACAGCTCCCAGGTTACTCCGCCTCTCCTCAGGTTTTTCTCCCCGCTTCCAGTTACTCCACCTCTCGAGCACTTGAGCTTTGATCACCAAGCCCGCCTCAAGCCTCAGGATCTTCACTAGACAGCTGCCAGGTTACTCCGCCTCTTCTTGCTTAATCCAAAGCAAGGGCCTTTGGTTGTCACAGTTGAGTGTAACAAGCTCCAATCTGACCAAAAGCTATCGTTGAATCAACTTCGATGTAGAGCAGCTTCGGTCACCTTCTAGATGTATAGCAGTTTAAGCTTTGTAACTCTCTCAAACACTAAGATGTGTTTTTCTCGCTGTTTTGGATATCAGGATGATATTCCAAGTTGAGCACTTGCACTTTTGAACGTTTTAATCAGACACCTCTTAAGATTTTCGAATGAACCAATCTTCTCTGACGAAACTTGCCTTTGGTTGTGTCTTCACGTCCTTTTTATATGAGAGTTAAGGAATAATTCCGTTGGAGGGAAAATTATTCCGTTTGAAATCTGTCTCCCATGCTATGTATGGGACTTGCATCTTTTCAGCATTTTTCATGGAGTAGTGGTCTTGTAACTTGAACCTTTTGTTTGGTAGTGGATATTCCATAGTCCACTTTCTTGAGTCCATGCTCCACTTGCTACTTTTGGTAAAAGTTATTCTTTTTAAATTCCCATTGATCCTCGTTTTAGGGAATAAGACCGACTTTGGATTAGTGCACCTTCTATTCGTTTGTTGTGGAATTCTGATGTGGCATCCACTTCTGGCACCTCCTTAATATTTTTATCTNTGTTGTGGAATTCTGATGTGGCATCCACTTCTGGCACCTCCTTAATATTTTTATCTCCATGATATTCTTCTTCTCCAAACTTTATTCATGCTTCCTAACCGTCATTCAGCCTTTTGGAGAAATGCCAGTTTATCGAGACCAAGATTGATGTCTTGATTGTTTGATGTCTTGATCCCCATGTATCGAGAGATCTATCTCTCGAACTCTGCTTATGTCTCGAACTGGGTTGCTGTATCGAGAGATCCTATCTCTCGGACTCTGCTTATGTCTCGAACTGGGTTGTTGTATCGAGAGATCCTATCTCTCGGACTCTGCTTATGTCTCGAGACTTAGTTGATGTCTCGCAGACCCTTATTCCTCCAGTGTTGTCCCATGCCTTCTTCTTATCTATCTATAAGATTACAACACGAGACTTTCTAAGATGTTCACACAAGTTTACCTTAAGCTTAAATATTTTCCGAGTTGAGCTCAAGTTACCCGGTTGTATTTTCGCTCTTAGTTTACTTGTCGAACTTACATATAATTTCTATCTTTCGAGACTTAGGGGTTTTACATTTGGTATCATCAAAACCTATTACAATATGTTCCTAACAACATGTTCAATAATCCATCAAAAATAGATCACATATTATCAAGAACAAAGGCTAAACCAACAAATTTCCATAGGATTCCAAATCACCAAGTATTATGCATAGATCAAGAGTGTAAAATAGGTTTTAGTGAGACATGATGGTTACCTCTTGTAGCACAACTTCAAACCAAGCAAACACTTTCTTCTTCACAAGCCACTCCCACCCACTTGATCATCTTTTCCCAAAGAAAGATCCCAAAAGAATACCATAAGAACTTATAAAAAGATCATGAACATGAGATGATACAAGGCATATTCCTAAAGAAAAACACTTACCCAAGCCCTAGGAATCCTAAAGGAGCAATCTTGGTCTTGAATCTTGAAGGATAGAAGATAGTGTATATTGTAGGGTTCTTAGGAATGATAGGGTAGGAAGGAAATGTTTTGCAGGGAAATGAAAAAGAGTAGGAATGATTAATACAAGCTCTTTTATATGGATAGTAAAATCATTACATACATAGTGTATGTATTATATTAGAAGGATAGAAGATAGTGTATATTGTAGGGTTCTTAGGAATGATAGGGTAGGAAGGAAATGTTTTGCAGGGAAATGAAAAAGAGTAGGAATGATTAATACAAGCTCTTTTATATGGATAGTAAAATCATTACATACATAGTGTATGTATTATATTAGGGTAACTAGAATAAATAATGGACCCTTATAAATAATGAGTCTTGCATTATTTATTACAATGCTAGTAAGTAGGAAATTGGTCCTTCAAAAAGAAATAAATTGGGCCACTACAAAAATATTCTTACTTATAAGAAATATAAGGATCCAATTTAAAGAAATCCCTTATAGGAATTAAATCAACAATTGGGCCTTAGAATAAATAATTTATTCCGGAATAAGAAATACATATACATATATATCAATTAGAAGAATGAAGCCCAATCAAATCAAATAAATTACCCGGTAGAAATAATTACTGGTCTCAAGGCTTGAACGAAATTACGGGGTGTTACAAGAGTTATTGTCAAGAGTTGACCAATCGCCCTTCCTCGTGAAGCTGGCCGATTACTGTCATTTCCGGCCAATGAGAAAGGGGCATTGGTGTTTCAGTCAAGAGCTGACCAGTCGCGCTTCCTTGCGAAGTCGGTCAACTACAGGCCTTTTCAGGCCTTAGAAGAAAAGGATGGTGTTGGAGTTATTGTCATGAACTGACCAGTCGCCCTTCCTCGCAAAGCTGGCCGATAATTGGCCTTTCAAGTCAAGGAGAAAGGGGGTTTGGTGTTTCAGTCAGGAGCTGACTAGTCGCCCTTCCTCGCGAAGTCGGTCGACAACTGGCCTTTTAAAGCCTTAGAAGAAAAGGATGATGTTGGAGTTATTGTCAAGAGCTAACTAGTCGCGCTCCCTTGCGATGGCATTCGATAGCTAGCCTTTTGAGGCCTTAAAAGAAAAATCGGAACAAAAGGAGGGAGCAAACGAAGAAAAGGCAAAGATCAGTTTATTAATATCATACAAACCGGAAGGTTACAACAGATTACACCATTCATCCCTTCTTAGATGACAAGGTGTGCACTTGTAAGGTCTGACTAGATCCACAACTTCTGGGGAAGAGGGAGGAGTGTCAGGCGGTGTGACAACACGCACCTCTTCCTAGAAAGGCTGAAAGGCCGGCGAAGCGCCACTCGGGGAGCTTCGATCGATCATCCCTTGAAGTTCTGCCAGGAAAGCCACTTAGTTAGGATCTGCTAGCTGATCTGCCTCCCTCTCGAAAGGTACTTCAAGCCGTTCATCGTCGCCCGACGGAATGTTCAAGGGATCATTAGGAAGATCACCCAGCAAATGGACACCTTGAGCAGCCCGCGATGCTCTCAGTTTCAAAGGTCGAGCCAGCTCGGCCAAACGACTCGAAGACCGCCTACTAGAGCTCTGGCCATGCTCCTTTGCGTTCTTCTTTGGTCCTACGAATACGAAGGTAAATGCCCAAGAAATCTTAAGGAAGATGGTCGTATTTATTGGCTAGAAAATGGACTTGGGATAAATAAAAGCTTATGCCTAAAGCTACGTGCTCGAATGACCATGAAAAGACAACTCGCAGTTTCTCAACCCCTCAGAAAAGATAAAAAGAAAAAGGTCTGTGATGGATCAGAGTGACAGCCATGGAATAAGTGAATGGATTAACTAGGGAAAAACCCCAAAGTGGGACCTGGCCAATTTTGGCAGCCGACCTGGTTAGGTGTGAAAAACATTTAGTAAACAATGGAGAAAATATGCAAGCAAAACAAAAAGCGACTGAGAAGAGTAAAAGAGATAGTACTAAAAGCAAAAGGTTCTTGAGGGAGGCAAATTGTTTACAAAAAAGTGAAAGCAGAAAGTAAAAGCTGCTGAGCTATCCTAGATGGTTGATGGACTAGCAGTCTCCTTCGTTGGTCAAGAGGCGAGAACAGTTGGGATAGTAGCAGTAACAATTGAGCGACACCTCACAAGGCCGCCGGATGCATCTTCATCTTCTTCCAGGTCGAGCAGGCTCGAGGTAGAGCCCCCAACCAGAGCTTGTTAATTGGCGGTCGAGTCCAAGTGCTCAGAGTCTAAGGGAATCTACAGACCGCCATCTTGTCCCACAGCCTGCTAGTCCAGGACCGCTTCCCCCTAGTCAAGTACGAGGGTAGCTGAGAGCTATTGTGTTTCCTCGAGAACAGCCGGAAGTCCGTAGTTCTCCCGGTTGAAGCCTTCATAACGGTTGGCCAGAGCAGCATAGATCATCTTCTACATATCCTCTAGGCCCAATTGATAGTCTTCGCCACCCATATCGGTTGAGCACTTCAATCTCTCCGGAGTAACCAACTAGTCCTTAACTATTCGCTCTGCGCGCTCTCGGGCATACTGCTAGGCATCCCATCGGAACTCCTTCGACTCGTTGTAGGTAATTAGTGCAACCAAGCGGGCAGTCTGAAGGTCCAGCGCCAACTGCTCGTTGCGTCGTTGCTCAGCCTCCAGTGCAGAGTTGGTAGTGGCTAGCTAGAAGTTTAACTCCTATATCTGCTTATCGTGATTTGTCCGAGCAGCATGAAGAACCTCCATCTTTGAGAGGATGGCCTTGTGGCGTCGATGGAGTGCCAGTTGAAACATTAGAGACTACTAGCAAAGGAAGATCAAAAAAAAAAAAAATTGGCTAAGTACGGAAAAGAAAGAAGACTACCTTGAAAAAGCATGTATCTGGTAAGTGCGATGAGCGGCCCCGAGCAGAAGGTCCTCAGCGTTTAGCCCTTCAAGAAGTCCAAGTCGCGAGGGAAGATGACCTTGTCCAGGCAATCTCCCACAGGGTATTTGCCCTTGTGGATGGTTTCATTCTCATTGGTCTCCAGGCAGACTAGTATCATTTTGGCAGCCAGAGGCTCGATCATAGTCTCGCTGGGGCATTTCTTCCCCGATCGATGAGCATGTGGCACAGTCGGAGAAGCTGACTCTCTCCGCCTGGTAGATACGGCGACCCGGGCGCTGGCAGCTGAAGATGCACCAATGACCATTAGGGCTAGGCTCATGTATTTGGGGGTGGTGTGGAGCCAGTAGTAGCCATGCCTTTATCCTTTTCGGCAGCAGTCAAGCGGGCAAGTCCTTGTGCACGAAGGAGTGCCTTACCATCAGTCATGGCGGCGGAAGGGGGCGATTGATCGTCCTCTAAGGAAACAATGATGGCTTCTTTGGTAGTGGCCACAGTGGTACGAGCGAGTGGACGATGGGCAATGAGTTCGTCGTGCTCAACATCCTCCTTTGAATCACTAGACGATTGCTCAGTGTCGTTGTTGCCTGAAAAGAAGATCATGGAAGAGTAAGAACAAAACAACAATATGCGCGCAGTCAAGAAGAAAAGGAAAGGAAATAGGCAAACCTGTTCTAGCCGTGCTTGCAGGTAGTAGACCAGCTTTTTGCAGCTTAACCTGACAAAGAAGAACTCCTCCCTCCAGCTCTTATGGGAGGATTCCAGCTTATCCAAAAATTTGCGACGTCTCGAGCATGAATTTGTACATGCCTAGGGGCCATAGTACCGACCGTAGTCAGTCAGAAAAGTTGGTGAAGATGGCTAAAGAAGCCTCCATCTTGAGGCGATGAAGGACGGCAAGGAAACTAACAAGGAGGCGATGCGAATTAGGCACAAGCTGCCCAGACACCAACTCGTAATAATTAAGAAGAGTGTTGAGAAAGGGGGAATGGGGACCATGAAGCCGTAGTGAACCGGCTGGTAGTGTGTACCAACAAACCCACCCTCTGGTGGATTGGTAATCGATCGCTGGCTATGTTCTTGAGTCTCCGCCGTCGAGCCCAACAAATGACATGCATGAGTATAGTCGATAGCAGAAATGGAAGAACGACGAGGTACAAGGCGCTCCAAGTCCTCAAAATAGCCCAAATCTCTTTCTATGAGTTTAGCTATAGAGGTAGCTTGGGTAGCGGCCACGGGTCGGAGAGAAGAAGAGATGGCCGGAAAAATAGTGTCACCTTGGCGACGGGAGGAAGATGGTGAAGTGGTAGAAGGGAGAAGAAACTGACCTTTAGAAGGAAAAACAACGGGTCGACGACGAAAGGAAAGTGACCAGATAATAAGAGAGCAACCGAAGGGAAAGACATAAATTGAAAAGAAGAAAAGAGGGAAGTCGAAAGGAATTTATAGGGTTGGCTGGACGAGAGGATGGTGACATGTGTCTCAAATCGGATAAATGAGGAGCAAGCCGAAACGGATGGGGAGCCAGCCGAAACGGTTGGCAGACAAGACGATTATTACCTCGGGAGGATAATCAACGAGAATTGAGGAGACGCAATGATTTCGCCATATTGATGGTGACGGTTGTAGAACTAGTCGGGGAAAGTGCGACCAGTCCAAAGAAACGGACTCGACTAGATGCAATTCGACTGAGACGCGGTTTTGTGCTCAACTACACTGCAAAACTGACAAGGATGACTGCCTGCTTGATGGCAGAATACCCGTAGGAAATTAGTGGGGGGTCTTACGTTCCTGAGTTGTTGTCTTTCAAGAGCTCGAGAAAGTAAGGGACTAGTGATGGATACCCCGACTAGGGTACCCGACCCGAGAAGACTGGTATCTGGAGCCCACTAACTCACCAGTCCGAACGGATTTGTAGCCCGGGTTGTTCAAATCTTTGTGGCTCAGTTCAGGTAGGTAGTCGGGAGGCAATGCCCGGTTGGGTATGCTCTGAAAGGAGGAGATTAGGAAACTTGGGGCGAGATTTAGGGAATTTTGCCTTAATCAGAATTTGGTAATTTCATGTCAGTTAGGCAATTCTAAAATGCCTTCCTAAATTATATTTGTTAAGAATTTTACTTATTTCCTTGAGTAGGCTATTCTTGTATAAATACCCCTCTTGGGTTCACATTGTAAGGGAGCTCATTCTCTCTCTCGATTTAGAATACAAACCTTGATCTGATTTACTAAATCATCCTTCATAAGTATGTCAGTGCTTAGCTGTTTAACTTTGCTCTCAAATTGCTTCAGATCCTCGTTCAGTTTCCTATTAATCTTGATAAGACTTTTCTAGCTAGACACAAGTTTGGCATATTCCAATTCCAACTTAGAGTGCATTTCCTCAAAGTCACCCGAGGACATATAATCTTCTCCATCTGAGTTAGATAAATCATCACCTGAGGCAAGAAATTCTATGAAGTTGCCAGTACTTTCATCAGTCAACTGGTCAGCATCTCCATCACCTTCATCACTCAAGGTAGTGGCTGACATAAACTTCTTCATTTTCAGATATGTAGGACATTCAACTTGAATGTGTCCAACCCCTCATATTCTCTACACTAGATTGATCTATTGAGTGGTTTGGATGAAGGTGTAGGAGAGTTCTTCTATTGTCCAGACTTAGAGGATTGTCCAGATTTTGAATCAGTGGAGTTAGGAACATTTTTTTGATTCATCTAATTTCCTTGTCTATACTGATTTCGCCACAATTGATTCTGATTCATTCGATTAAAACACTTGAGAATCTTTTTGAAGTTTTTCGTTAAGAGAGCCAAAGATTCATCATTAAGATCTTCATTGTCCGAATCGTTTTCAAGATTAGCAGAGAATGCGACTAATTTACCCTTTTTTACTAAACTAGGGTTTTCATCAGCTAGGACCTGTAACTCATAAGTGTGTAAACTGCCCATCAATTCTCCTACTAACTTCTTTTCCAAGCCTTGATTTTCCTGGTTCACCAAGAATTGACTCTCAATTCATTATGTCCTTCACCCTACTGTGAAAGTCTGTAATTGATTCTTCTTTATTCATTCTCAATGTTTCAAATTCAGATAACACCATATGTAGCTTAGACTGTTTAACGTCATCAGTTCCTTCAAATCCGGTTTCAAGAATTTTCCACGCTTTCTTGGCTTCTCTCACACCAGCAACGAGAGTGAAAACAAATTCATGAAGGAAACCAACGATGGAATTTAGAGCCTTGTTGTTATAGTCTGACTTTTTAATTTCTTCGTTTGTACTGTCATCGTTGTTGATCTTTGGGGGTTCCTAGCCTGTGATCACTTTCCGCTATACCCTTGTTCCTTCAGCTTGAAGATAAATCCCCATTCTGACTTCCAAAATGCATAATTTGTTCCATCCAACTTAGGAGGTTTCATATTACTATCCATCTGTACGTTAGAGAACCAAGAAAGCAGACTACACATACTCTATACTACAATATCGTTATAATTAGACAAGAATACCAAGATATCTAGCGAAATTGTAAATTTCCTAAGGATCAAGTCATTATACAGACTTAAAAGCTCTAATACCAATTGAAATTCTGCTTATCCTAATATTTTATGTAGTCTAATTAAGTTTCTGTTTTAGTTAAATTAAGTGTATCAGTTAGGAATCTTGATTATTGTTATACTCAGATCATGCATCAGAAGTATATAATCACATACAGAAAAGTAAACGCAAAAACTAAAATAGACACACGATTTGCTAACCTAATTTGATACATCAGTATCTTGCTAAAGAGCATGATTTAGACTAAGAACAAGAAGTTAGATGTCTATCGATGCGAAACGATGGGTAGCATCGTGTGCGTCTAGACAATAAGAAGATTGGGCAACTCGTTGAAGAAGACTAATCTACTCGCGGCTCGGAGTCATCTGTAGCAGTCTACGTTCCCCGGGATCGGCGTCTTTGCGCGTAAGGCATCGTTTGAAAGACCTTCGCTAACCTTAAGACATGAAGAACAAGTTTCATGCAATTGAAGTCAGGTAAGAGACGAGAAAAGCGATTGGAGCTCGAAGACTGAAGACTCGAATACCCTCGGCCTTGAGGGAACGACAAGAGTGGACGTTGACGTGCCAATAAAGAGTCAAGTCTCGCCAAGAAGATGCTTCTAGATCGCTGATGAAAAATTTCGTGCGAGCTAAGATTGGTAATAATGAAGCCTAAAGAATTATAATTCGAGATCATGATTTTTAGACCTTAAGGTAGTTCTACCTACCCTTGAAGCGACAATTAAGGAACAAGTTAGAAGTTGCAACCTTGGAGGCGAAGAAGACTAAGACAAGTAGAAAGGGGAGCTTGGACCCCCGAAGATAAGAAGAAACGCCTTAAGCAAGTAGCCTGTCCCCATGAAGTGTGAAGGGACTAAGAAGTAACTTAGGAGATAAGAACCTTGTGCGGCCTATTCGGCACACTTTGAAAGTGGTACCTCACTACCTTATGTAAGGACTTAAGGAAAGGGCCTCGGTGGCAAGAAAGAAACAAGGCGTAGCTAAGCTAGCTAGTAGAAGACCGAATCATCGAATGACTAAGACTGGCAGAAGTAAACTTAAAGGCTAGCTCAATCCTTGGATTTTCCTAACTGGAGTTGGATTGTGCATTAATGGATTCTCGTAGAAGACTCACCATTGGCTTGATAAATAAGATCAAGTCGGCTTATACTCAATTGGTCTATGAAGATCTCAAGATTGGTGATCGCGAAACAAGATTTGGTCCATCGAGCAATTAAATAAAGGCACCTAAGGACCATGCAGCAAATTACCAAAGATCGTTCCGTGATGTTGACGTTAAGAGAAGTTAGCTTATACCTTGCATTTGGAAAGTACCATTGATCGCGTGAAACGCAAGATTAAAGTTGAGAGCTGCATTCCACTAACCCCGGATGACTAACAAGAAGAACGATGGAAGACTAGAAGGACGAGTTGATGCATATTCGTGCTATTAACTTACAAGGATCACAAGATGAACACTAAGGTTTGATCGGATCTCCTTACAATAAAGTGTATCAGTTGAGTAATCAAAGGACTCCTTATAGGATCTTGTACGACCAAAAGAACAAGAATTCTTGATGCTAAAGCAAGTATAAGCAATACGTCGGCTTTAGGACCTCAATGTTTCAAAATACAAGGAAGTAAACTCGATTTCTAAGATCACCGTTAATCATAGGCGAATCTCCTTTCAAGATCAGGCGGTACTTTCCTAATAAATCCTACCCTTTTCATAAAACTTCCTCATGAACCTCTCGTTCTGTATCGATCAGTGATTCGTTAACTTTCGCATCCATTATGGGATGGTGTAGATGTTGATGTTACACCTAAGGTAAAGGAGATTAACATCGTAGGTTGCGAGTTAGTTGGACAAGAACATCATGGTTTAGCGACATGGTGATCATGAAGGACAGCAATTGCCGAAAATGTCTCGGATGAGCAATAATGGCGCTAATTATTAATGAGGAATGCTCGAGAAGTAGCTTCTAGGTTGGCTTGGCCACCTAAATTGGACTAGAGTTTAGAGCCTAGTGAAGAAGGATATTCGTAATTTATCGCCTTCAGCCCCTCCGGTAGTGATAAGGATGTGCGGGCCGTAGCTTATGAAGTAGAGCTCATCCGAATTTTAGATTCGCGTTGCATGGGAAGCAAATTCAAGATCCGTCAATCGGTCAGAGTGTCGTGATCAAATCGTCAAGCCGAAGAAATCGCTTAGAGTTGAGAGACTTCATATCCTTCTTAAAGCCGAATTCTTCCTCTGTTCCTTGAAATCCCAATTATGCTTTCGTTAAGACATCCCTTATATCTATTCTAAATCTCATTCTTACCTCCTTTCGAAAACAAATTTCTTTCTTTTCTTTGAAGAATTGGATACCCTATCGTTGAAAAATCATTCCTGTCTTTCTAGACTTCATTCCTAACTCATCTTAGAACCTAATTTCTTTCTTTTTTTTTGAATAAACTGAATATCCTATCATTGAAAAACTCTTTATGCGTTTTCAAGCATCGTCCCTATCTATTCTCGAAACCAAGTTCTTTTCATTTCTTCTATTTAAAAGAACTCAATATTCCCTTCGTTGAGAAATCCTTTTCGTCCTTTCAAACCTTGTTCTTATCTTCTGTTTGAAATAACTTCGTCCAAGGTGACAACCTTATTTCCTAAGTTGTAACCTTGAGAACTCTTGACTCTATTCTTAACCGACGTTGTCGTTGAATCTTAAACCTTAAACCTTTCATTCTCTTTTCCTGTTGGGTCAAGATTTTCAAAACTAAGCGTCTATTATATAAATATTTTCCTCTATATACTACCGTACTAGTTTAACTCTCTGTCCCCAAAACGATTTTTTAAGGAGGTAGAGTGTGATACCCCGCATTTTCCTATTATTACTTTAAATATAAATATCTAAAATAAGGGGTTATTTTCTTATTAAATAATTATTAAAATGATATTAAATATAATTATTTCACTATGGGCTTGGGATAATGTATTTTTCTATAACCTATTATTATGTTAATACTAAATGTCCTTAGCCCAGCATATCTATAGATATATTTCTGTAACACCCCAATTTTCATAACAAAATTATTTTATTAAAACAGGATTTATTTAATTAAAAATCACCTTTAATTGCGGAAGCCCAAAAACAAAACAATAGAAAATAGGGATGCTACCGCCACGTTTAGATAAATCTTATATCTAAACGCACAGGCTAAAATCATTATAATTATAACCCCATCTCTAAATACATTATAATAAATCAAGTACTAAAAATTCTAGAACAAGTTCTAAAATTCTTTAACAATTAAAAGAAAATCCAATACATTAATCTAATAAAACGAGTCGCTCTCATGCTTAATGCTCCAAATTGTCATGCAATCATCACCTGCAAAATAACTAAAGAGGGGAAAAACAATATCAGCACGACGGCTGGTAAGACTTACTTCACCCCGTAAAACATTTTTGCATAGAGCATCTTGGAGCACATAGGAGCATATAATTTCACATTAACCCCTTAAGCATTTATTCTCATCGGCAAAAACTTGTGTGAGACCGTCTCACCGTGAGACGGGTCGGGTCGGGTCATGAGGTAGATGTAACACTTATACGCACAAATGGCATACTTATATGCTCAAATGTAATACTAATTAGGAATAAAAATTTTGTTACTTATAAGGGTAAATGTAATACTTTTATGGGAAAATATAATACTTTTACATTTCGATTTAAAATTATTACATTTTTCCTCAAAAGTATTATATTTTCCCTTATAAATAAGGAAAAATTGTCAACATTACTTATTATGAAAAATGTAACACTTTTTCTCTTATAAGTAACAAAAATTGTATTCCTAATTAGTATTATATTTGAGCATATAAGTATAACATTTGCACATATAAGTGTGACATTTGCATGGTGCTTCGACCCGACCCGACCCGTTTCACAAATAAGGATCCGTGAGACGGTCTCACACAAGTGTGACCCATTCTCATCAATACCAATAAACTTATCCAACTAGGAATATAACTTTAGATCACACATCCAAGTATATATAAATATACCCACAAATTTTCGAGGAGATCAATGCATTGCCTATTCATATATAACCCAAAATCATTCTATCACTCTTTCCTAAAAAATTCACCATATAATGTTACCTCAACATTTGTATATAACCATTCTCCTCATGACATTTCATAATACCATCACTGCTCAAAATTTCATTAAATTTTCAAATAACCATCCAAGAGATAATTCCAATATCTAATAACAATAATAATAATACCAAATAGGGAATTCCAATCTCCCAATTACTCTCTTTCCAAGAGAAAATCTTACAATAGTGTATATTGAATTTCTCAAAGTTGTCCACACTTGATATATATAGTGTCAAGGAGAAATGGGTACCAAATGAATAATTTTCAAGTTCTCAAAATATAAAGGCCTGTTTGGTTGGAGGGAATTGCAATTCTGCAGAATTGCAATTCCTTCCAAATGAGGAATTGCAATTCATGGGGTACCCCCATGAATTGCAATTCGGTGGAGAGGAGGGGCAATTTGTTGGTGTAAAGACAATTTTGCCCCTCTTCCCATACCCTTTGTCTTTTTGTTTTCTATTTTTTTTTTAAAATTGAAAGAATTATTATTATTATTATTATTATTATTATTATTATTATTTTGAAAGAATTATTATTATTATTATTTGAATGAATTATTATTATTGTACTTATTATTATTATTTGAAAGAATTATTATTATTATTATTACTCCTTCTTCGTATTATTATTATTATTATTATTATTATTATTATTATTATTATTATTATTATTATTATTATTATTTCTACTACTACTACTACTATTACTACAACATCTACCACAAATAAGGGCATTTTAGTCATTTGCTCGCTTCTTACTTTTCAATTCCTTGTACTCCTATTTCTGCATACCAAACAGTGTAATTTCAATTCCTACTTTATTCATTGAATTGCAATTCCANTTGTACTCCTATTTCTGCATACCAAACAGTGTAATTTCAATTCCTACTTTATTCATTGAATTGCAATTCCACCGAATTACAATTCTTTTCCCCCCTAATTCCCTCCTCCCAACCAAACGCCCTGTAAATTTTCATAAACAGGGAGTTTTTCCGGCTCCCTAGTGAGTCAGCTTTTACGTCACTGCTTACTCCACAAAATAACAGGGAAGTTATAAAAACCCCCTAGTGAGTCAGTTTTTACATCACTGATCACTTCTCAAAATAAAAGCATCAAATAGCACCATCCTCATGACAAAAATATATATGCATACCATTAATCTTTCAAAAAATTTACATCTTATATCAAAAGTAATTGCACCCAAGTAACTCATCCAACCTTACACTAACCAGAATCAATTTATTCATAACATCATATCACTTAGCATAACCATATACTAACTATTTAACCAATATAGCACATACTAATATTTTCATGCTTAAATATATTATATACACAGCATACTGTACGCACCTTCCATAATCTACAAATATATATACAAACACAACATATATTTTTAAGCACAAATTCACGAATGGGTGCAAAACATACAATCATCACTAATGTATTCACAGAGTACACATCCGACATACAACACATGCAAATATTTGTGTACCTAAATACTATATCACGCCAGTGATGTACTAATTATAGATATGCATATATTTGAATACAGAATGCAAACCATACTAGTATTATATATCTATTTATATATATAGTTTACGTATCCACTAACTAACAAACATATTTACAAACATACCATACGTACTATTTACATAATGAACACAATTTCTATAGTAATCCATAATCACCTAAAACACAATGATATCTACGCACCATTAAAATTTCAAAATTCATAATCAAATATTTTTATTTTACATATGAATATACACCTAATTAAATTAAAGTAATCCAAAATTTGTAAATTTCATTTAATTATCATATACCACATAACTACAAACTCACATATTTTTCGCATACTCAATAAAAAATAATACAATCTATTTTTAATAGATTTAAACATATTATCACATAAGCACATAGTAAATAATTTTAATTTGGGGTAAATAAATTTTGAGTCAACATAAATCTTACCTAAAATTCGAAACTCTACTGAGTAAACCCAAAAGAAATTGATGAACTTCGCATCCGATTTTCTATAATCTGATAAACCTCCATTCTCTCTTCTAATGCCGAAACCCATTCCGTACTCACACTCATCCACATATTTTATATAATATATCTCTCCCTCCACAAAAGAAACTCACCACATATATACATATATCTACACGGTACACACACAACCTATTTTATATTATTATATACACACACCAATTATATGTAAGAATAGGATAGATATAGACATATATAGAATGCCGTGTATACATGTGCATAAATTAAGAATTAATACTAATGATATATTAGAGGTAAGAATTAATAGTAAACATAGCTAATTACTCAGGATTAGGAGAAAGATTGCTAATTACTAATACATTGGGAATATACATGCACATGCTGTAAGTTGAATATTAAACGTAAACATAATATATATATATATATATATATATATATATATATATATATATATACACGTATTTTAAGATTAAGAAATCATAGTGTATGTGATTTATAAAATAATATTAATTACATCTTTTCAAAACAATATAGGTCACATAAACTAAATTAATCACGGATCATATAGTGAAAATAATTTATTTAAAATAATCTTAATATCGTAAAATAATTAACTCAAAAAAATATAGCAAACATTTAAATATGTGGGGTATCACAATTTCCCACTATATAAGTTATTATAGAGCCCAAATGGAGATATGTACATATATGTATATAGTCTTGAACCCAAAAATAATTGACCCAACCTCTATAAATAGATCCAACCCAAAAGAGAAAACTAAACCTAGTATATATAGCATATGATAACAAATTAGCCTCTCTATTTCCGTCCTCTGTCTCCCTCGTCACTCTCAAGCAAAGCTAACCTAGGAAGGGAATGGCAATTTCAATAATGGACTCCAGTGTCACCATCCCCTCCTTCAAACCATCACCTTCTTACCTCCTCACCCTCCATCGCCTCAAAAACTAAGCTATGAACCTCGGTAACCCTTTCCATTCTTCCTTCTCGACTTAATGACTCACCAAGCAGCAACCACGAAATGGGGACGGCCGGCGTGTATCCGTTGACAGCCCCGGCGAACCATCAGCAAGGCACAGCCTTTGAGCAGAGTGCCAATGGCGACGCGAGTAAGCTCCTCTTCTCTGTGCGGTGTGCGAGCAGCGTAGCGGCGGGCAGCAATGGCGGTGTTCTCCTCCCCTGTTTTCCCGGCGAGCTCGTAGCAGTGGTGGAGATGGCGGTAACGAGCAACGGTCCTCCCTCGCAGGGCCGGTCCAAAGGTTTTATAGACCTCTGGGCGAAATTTAAAAAAAGGGGCCTCTGTATGAAGAATTTGTTTACTTCTTTTTTTTTTTTTTTCACTTCCGGATGAATGTTTTTTAAGCAACATTGTATAAAAAAATATTATAAAATCGATCTTAACATAAAAAAAAGGAACAAAAGCAGGCACTTATATGAATCAATCAATCCGAATCAGTAAGTTGAAAATCTTTAAGTATTTGAGTGGTTGGTGTGGCGTAGGCGCGACCGACCACCCTTATACTCCTAGGCAGCTGGGCGTCGTGAGCGATGGGTGTGCGACAACGTCTCTTTCAGTCTTTGTGAGTTCAGTTCTCGACTTCTAAAAACAATTAATTCTATTTTTTTAATATATAATAAGTAATATTATATATATATAGGGAAGTGTGGCCGCGCTCTTACGTGCGGTTTACATCACTCAATGTTAAGAAATGCACCACTCAATGTTACGAAATACACCACTCAATACATTGAGTGGTGTGTTTCTTAAATATGAAATACACCACTCAATGTTATTGAGTGGTGCATTTTGTAATATTGAGTGGTGCATTTCTTAACATTGACTGGTGTAAACCGCACGGCCGCACGTAAGGGCGCGACCACATTTGAATAAAAATCTATATATATATATATATGAGTTAATACCCAAAATTGTCCTCGACTATAGGGGTTTTTCTCAATTTTGTCCTAAACGACTTTGGTGTCATAAAGTAGTCCCAGACTTTTGTGTTATCCCTTGAAATTGTCCTCCGTTTGTTAAGCTGTCAAAAGGGCATTAAGTACAGGGGCAATATAGTCAATTCATATTTAAGTCTTCTTCTTGACCGGTCTCTTGGTCTATTTCGTCTTCAACCATCCCTGGATTCCCTGCATCTCTCCATCCATGGATAAGCTGTGAATCCACTGTGAATAATACCTTCTTCTGCGATATCTCAGCTTCACCATGTGAGTCTCGGACAGACGAAATAGACCAAGAGACTGTTAAGAAGAAGACTTAAATATGAATTGACTATATTGCCCTTATACTTAACGTCCTTTTGACAGCTTTACAAACGGAGGACGATTTCAAGCAATAACACAAAAGTCTGGGACTACTTTATGACACCAAAGTCATCTAAGACAAAATTGAGAAAAACCACTATAGTCGAGGACAATTTTGGGTATTAACTCATATATATTTATATATATATATATATATATATATAACATATATATAATATTCCTCTATCTTATGGCCTATGGGCCCCCTATAGAGATGGGCCCTGGGTAGGTGCCCGCCCTAAACCCCCCTCAGGGCCGGCCCTGCTCCCTCGACCATCCTGGGTTACCGAGCGACGTCGAGCAACTCCGGTGAGGCTCTCCTCCAGCTTGGAAGGTCTCTCCTCTTGCGACGATGGGAATTGCAACAGCGGCGCGATTGGGCTTCTCTCTCTCTTACGGCAGTAGATGGTGGCGGGAGGATAGCATGGCCGGCGGTGGCTTTATGACTTAGGCGGAGCATATGTATGCTGTGGATCTAAAGTGTAATAAGGCAATGTCCTAACTAATTACTAGGATTAATTATTAGGCTTATAATTAGTGCTAATTATGGTATTGTATAGCCTAATTAGATATTAGTATTTAATGGGATGATTATCATTATTATTAATAATAATAGTTAGGATTATGGACTAAGACTATGGTTGTCAGTACTTAGAGGCTAAATGTGACGTCTTAGGTGATTAGCATATTATTAATAATAATGGTTATTATTATTAGAGAATGAATTGAGAATCTAATATTGGTCAGGTGATATGGGATGTGTGTTAGGAACATCATGTAATAGGTTTTGATGATACCAACTGTTAAGTAAGAATCCCCAAGTCTCGATACATAGGCAAAACAATGTAAGTTCGATAAGTAANAATGTTAAGAAATGCACCACTCAATGTTACGAAATACACCACTCAATACATTGAGTGGTGTGTTTCTTAAATATGAAATACACCACTCAATGTTATTGAGTGGTGCATTTTGTAATATTGAGTGGTGCATTTCTTAACATTGACTGGTGTAAACCGCACGGCCGCACGTAAGGGCGCGACCACATTTGAATAAAAATCTATATATATATATATATGAGTTAATACCCAAAATTGTCCTCGACTATAGGGGTTTTTCTCAATTTTGTCCTAAACGACTTTGGTGTCATAAAGTAGTCCCAGACTTTTGTGTTATCCCTTGAAATTGTCCTCCGTTTGTTAAGCTGTCAAAAGGGCATTAAGTACAGGGGCAATATAGTCAATTCATATTTAAGTCTTCTTCTTGACCGGTCTCTTGGTCTATTTCGTCTTCAACCATCCCTGGATTCCCTGCATCTCTCCATCCATGGATAAGCTGTGAATCCACTGTGAATAATACCTTCTTCTGCGATATCTCAGCTTCACCATGTGAGTCTCGGACAGACGAAATAGACCAAGAGACTGTTAAGAAGAAGACTTAAATATGAATTGACTATATTGCCCTTATACTTAACGTCCTTTTGACAGCTTTACAAACGGAGGACGATTTCAAGCAATAACACAAAAGTCTGGGACTACTTTATGACACCAAAGTCATCTAAGACAAAATTGAGAAAAACCACTATAGTCGAGGACAATTTTGGGTATTAACTCATATATATTTATATATATATATATATATATATATAACATATATATAATATTCCTCTATCTTATGGCCTATGGGCCCCCTATAGAGATGGGCCCTGGGTAGGTGCCCGCCCTAAACCCCCCTCAGGGCCGGCCCTGCTCCCTCGACCATCCTGGGTTACCGAGCGACGTCGAGCAACTCCGGTGAGGCTCTCCTCCAGCTTGGAAGGTCTCTCCTCTTGCGACGATGGGAATTGCAACAGCGGCGCGATTGGGCTTCTCTCTCTCTTACGGCAGTAGATGGTGGCGGGAGGATAGCATGGCCGGCGGTGGCTTTATGACTTAGGCGGAGCATATGTATGCTGTGGATCTAAAGTGTAATAAGGCAATGTCCTAACTAATTACTAGGATTAATTATTAGGCTTATAATTAGTGCTAATTATGGTATTGTATAGCCTAATTAGATATTAGTATTTAATGGGATGATTATCATTATTATTAATAATAATAGTTAGGATTATGGACTAAGACTATGGTTGTCAGTACTTAGAGGCTAAATGTGACGTCTTAGGTGATTAGCATATTATTAATAATAATGGTTATTATTATTAGAGAATGAATTGAGAATCTAATATTGGTCAGGTGATATGGGATGTGTGTTAGGAACATCATGTAATAGGTTTTGATGATACCAACTGTTAAGTAAGAATCCCCAAGTCTCGATACATAGGCAAAACGCTGTAAGTTCGACAAGTAAACCAAGAGCGAAAATACAACCGGGTAACTTTGAGCTCAACTCGGAAAATATTTAAGCTTAAGGTAAATCTGTTTGAACATCTTAGAAGTCTCGTGTTGTAATCATATAGACAGATCAGAAGAAAGCATGGGACAACACTGGAGGAATAAGGGTCTGCGAGACATCAACTAAGTCTCGAGACATAAGCAGAGTTCGAGAGGTAGGACCTCTCGATACAGTTATCCAGTTCGAGACATAAACAGAGTTCGAGAGATAGACCTCTCGATATTTGAGTTCGAGACATCAAGCGATCAAGATATCAACCTTGGTCTCGATACACTAACAATTCTCCAACAAAGCTGAATGACGGTCATACTTAAAGTTTGGAGAAGAAGAATATCATGGAGATGGAATAATGAAGAGGTGCCGAACGTGAAGATTTCAAAATGGGCGGAAATGGATGACACGTCAGATTTCCACCACAAACGGTCAAAAGGTGCACCAATGCTGAAGTGGTCTGATTCCCTACAAACAAGGAATAATGGGAATATAAAAAGAGTAACTTTTACCAAAAGACGAAAGTGGAGCATGGACTCAAGAAAAGTGAACTATGGAACATTCACTACAAGACAAAGAGGTTCAAGTTACAAGATCACCACTCCATGAAATATGCTGAAAATATGCAAGACCCATGATCAGCATGGGAGACAAATTTCAAACGGAATAATTTTCCCTCCAACGGAATTATTCCTCTACTCTCATATATAAGGACGTAAAGACACAGAAGAAAACCGCGGAAGAAAAAAAGGGGAAAAGAGAGAAAAAGGAGTTAAAAAGAAAAGAGGTTCGAAATTCTTAAGAAGTGTCTGTCTAAAACGTTCAAGTGCAAGTGCTTAACTTGGAATATCATCCTGATATTCAAAACAGCGAGAAAACACATCTTAGTGTTTCAAGAGAGTTACAAAGCTTAAACTGTTATACATCCAGAAGGTGACCGAAGCTGCTCTACATCGAAGTTGATTCAACGATAGCTTGTGGTCAGATTGGAGTCTGTTACATTCAACTGTGACAACCAAAAACACCTTGCTTTGGATTAAGCAAGAGAGGTGGAGTAACCTGGCAGCTGTCCGAGTGAAAGAAACCTGAGGCTTGACGCGGGCTTGGTGATCAAAGGTCAAGTGCTCGAGAGGTGGAGTAGCTGGAAGCGGGGAGAAAGACCTTGGAGAGGCGGAGTAACCTGGGAGCTGTCTTGTGAAGATCCTGAGGCTTGACGCGGGCTTGGTGATCAAAGGTCAAGTGCTCGAGAGGTGGAGTAACAAGAAGCGGGGCGAAAAACCTGAGGCTTGAGGCGGGCTTCGTGATCAAAGCTCAAGCGCTCGATATTGTACTAAAAAGGGAAGTTTTTAGTGCAATCCTTCCAGGGAGTTTCTGGAAGAAGAGTGGACGTAGGCGGGTTGGCCGAACCACTTAAAAATCTCTCTTGCATTTACTTACTGTTTTTATCTCTCGCTAACCTCTCGATTGCACTGCATATAAACACACTTCTCGAACTAACTCAAACTCGTGCTAACTAAAAGGGGATAACATTTCCGCTGCGCATAAAACTTTGTCTTCACCTCGTGAGGTATCGAACCTAAACATCCTAAGTTCAATACACACGAGAGGTTGAAAAGATTTGCAAAATCTTATACAAGTCTATTCACCCCCCCCTCTAGACTTGTACCCCATCCCCTTGGGACCAACAATTGGTATCAGAGCGAGTTCTCTGATCGATATAAACCTTTGTTTATATTGCCTAGAGATCCTTCTTTGAAAAATCCTTTAAAAGTTTTTCAAAGCACGAGATAATTCTTCTAATATGGATAGCATGTTGTCGAGACATCTTCTCTTTGATCTTAGCAGGTTCGATGACTGGAAAACACGCATGCTTGCGTATCTATCAGCCCTCCATGATGAGATGGCCGAAGTTATAACATCTGGACCAGTCAAGATCATGATGGTAAACTCGACTGCTGAGCAAACCAGAGATACACCAAAGTATGTCCCCAAACCTAGGGAAGAATGGACAAGTGATGATAGGAAGAGAAACAACTTGGACAACATTGCCAAGGATATTCTCTTCAGAGCTATAGATGAAACCATCTTTCCAAAAGTAAGAAAGTGCAAAACGGCAAAAGAGGTATGGGATACTTTGATGTTAATTGGTGAAGGTGACGAACAGGAAAAGGAAAACAAGCTCACCGTGGCCATGAAGAAGTTCGAGGACTTCAAGATGAAGCCAGGGGAGAGCATCGACAGCATGGAATCTCGTTTCATGAAGCTATCAATAGAGATCAGTGATCTCGAGAAGGAGATCCCACAAAAGGAGCTGAACCTGAAGGTCTTACGTGGCCTCACTAAGGAGTGGGAAGTAAAGGTGATCACGATGAGAGATCACCGAGATCTGAAGGAAACCACAACAGACAAACTCTTCCGGGATCTCAAAGCCTTCGAGTTCGAGATGTTCCCAAGAGATGAGGACATTGTGGATCGACGAAACGTAGCACTTGTTGCTGAGCAACCATCCACATCTTCAAGGTCAGACTCTAATCCTATGAATGTTATGTCTGACGAACAGTTTGCTCTCTTTGTGAGAAAGTTCAGGAAATACATGAAGATGAACCAGGAGAGCAACAAAAGTTCACCTTCCTCCTCAAGAAGGAAAAATGAGAGATATCCATCCAGAAGGACGGAGGAGGAAAATCAGGGTCTATGCTACAACTGTAGAAGACCGGGACATTTCAAGGCCGAATGCCCTTACCCACTAGTAAGCAAGCATCAGGGCCAAGAAGGCAAGGATTCCAAGAGAATAGAGGAATCCAGGGAGAAGCCAACACAAGGTGGCTTCAAAGGACCATCAAAGACGTATCAGCGCAGGAAGGCGCTTGTTGCTGAAGAATTCGAGAGGACAATCGAGGAGTCCGAGACGTCGAGCTCCAGCGAAAGCAGCAGCAGCTCAGAGGATGAGAGGGGGCTCATCTGCTTATACACCGAGGAAGAGGAGAATCAATGCCTAATGGCCATTGACAACGAGGTAACCTCTACTCCTACATCTCGCTGCTCTACTTCTACCTCTCGTTGTTCTTCATTTAAAAGCGATGAGGACCCCTTCGAGATGTTGGAATCGCTCAGAAGGAACCTTAACATCGCCAATAGCACTCATGCTAGAGTGATGGATGAAAACAGCAAGCTAACTGCTGAAAGAGATATGCTTAAGAACGTCTCGAAAGAGAATTTGGAGCTGACTCTCAAAGTAAGTGAGTTAGAAGCCAAAGTAATCCTACTATCTGAAGAGTGCAAAGCTCGAGAGACGAGAGAGCTTAATCTTCGAAAGGTCATAGCATCATACACTAATTCCTCCAAAGCTATGGAGAAAATGGTGGTTGATCACAGACCTACAAGTGATAGAACCGGTCTAGGGTTCCATCAAGACCATCTCTCGAGAGATAAACAGACCAATGGTTTGGGAACTTCAAGAAATGGAGGATCTCAACCCAAACCAAATAAAGGTCATAAAGGACCAACAGAAAAGACCAGAGTAGCTATTCATAAACCGTCCCTATACACCAGCAATGGAAAGTATAGGAAAGCTACGAAGAATGGCCGGGTAAACAATATCGAGAGATCACCTTGCTATCTCTCGCAAGGCCATTCCAAGTACAAAAAGAGCTACACTCCATATAATGCACCTCAAGGCAAATATGGAAGGTCTGAGATCCACATAGTTAGGAACTCACGGATGGAGAAAGGAAAACTCTATCCATCTAGTGATAATTGGTCATCAAATCACAAGTTTTGGAAGAAACCTCACTTTCAGCAATTTCACATGACCAAACAGCGTATGAAAGGCATGGTGCATAAGCCGGTCGAAAAGTCTCTACCTAAGTTGATTTATGCACCAAAGAGGCCTAAAACCTTTGCTAGCATTCCTTATAATTATCAAACGTACAATGGCTACATTGCGCCTAGGCCTGGAATAATGGGCACAAGGTATAAATGGATGCCTAAACTCACTAACCCACCAGGACCCAAAGTTTGGGTACCTAAACTTGCTTGATTTCCTTGCAGGACACCAGGGACGTGTGGTTCATTGACAGTGGATGTTCGAGACATATGACTGGAAATCTAACACTGCTTGAGAACATCCAACCTATCGAAGGTCCCTTGGTGACATTTGGCGACAACGAGAAGAAGGGGCGCACAAGAGCTGTTGGTGAAATCCAAAAGAATGAGCTGGTTATTAAAGGAGTGTCCTACGTTGAGGGGCTCAAGTTCAATCTCCTTAGTACAAGCCAGTTCTGTGACAAGGGCCACAAAGTTGTCTTCACCAAAAGCAAATGTCAGATTATGAACGAGGAATCTCTCGAAGTCGTCTTGGAAGCAGCAAGGAAAGGAAACATGTACATAGTGGATTGGAGGTCTGCAAAATCATCCCTATGTATGCTAGCAAGGAGCAAGGAAGACTTATGCTGGGATTGGCATAGTAAGCTTAGTCATCTGAACTTTAAAACTATCAACAAGCTTGCTAAGAGGAACCTAGTGGAAGGACTGCCCAAAGTGAAGTTTCGAAAGGATAAAATTTGTGAGGCATGTCAACGTTGCAAACAGATCAAATCCTCTTTCAAGAGCAAAGCCGAGACATCATCCACTAGACCATTAAGTCTTCTTCACATGGACTTATTTGGCCCAGTGGATCCACCCAGCATAAAGGGAAAGAAGTACACTCTTGTGGTAGTGGATGACTACACAAGATTCACTTGGACCGTGTTCTTAACCAAGAAAAGCGAGACAAAAATTGCCCTACCAAATCTCTTGAAACAAGTTCAAGTTGAAAAGGAAGTCTCGATACTAAAGATCCGGTCAGATCAAGGTGGAGAGTTCGTTAATCAAGTAATCGAGAGCTACTGCAACGAGAACGGAATTCATCATCAACTATCAGCTGCTCGAACACCTCAACAAAACGGGGTTGCTGAAAGAAGGAACAGAACTCTCAAAGAAGCCGCAAGGACCATGCTCTCGCAAGCCAACATATCACAAGGATTTTGGGCAGAAGCAATCAACACAGCGTGCTACACCCAAAATCGGTCCTTGATAGTAAAAGGAGTTGGAAAGACTCCATATGAGTTGTGGAATGGAAGAAAACCGAATGTAAGCCACTTCCACTCATTCGGGTGCAAATGCTATATTCACAACAATGGGAAGACTCAACGAAGAACTTTTGAAGAAAAGGCAGATGATGGAGTATTTCTGGGATACTCATCGACAAGCAAAGCACTCAGAGTCTTCAACAAGCGGAGTTTGGTGGTTGAAGAGTCCATACATGTTACCTTTGATGAAAGGGCATCAACAGATCAACCATCAAAGACAACGGAAGCAGCTGAGGAAGATCAGCCAGAGTCTATCGAGAGATCAAACTTACCTCTCGAAGACAAGCAGTCGATAGTTCGAGACGTAGCAGAACTCCAGTCAGAATCAGATGATGAAGAGTCTACCAAGAAGAAAGCGCCTGACTCAGTTGATCAAAACCAGATCATAGATGTTCAACCCATATCTCAACCTTCAATGGAAGTATCAACTGAGGAGCCGCAACCTGACCTAAGATGGCTGAGAAGTCACCCTGCTGATCAAGTGATCGGAGATGTACATGACAGAGTTCGAACCAGATCAGCTTACAAAGAAAGCATGTTTGCTTGTTTTCTATCTCAAATAGAGCCTAAGGTGATCGATGAGGCTCTAAGCGACGCAGATTGGGTGCAAGCAATGCAAGAGGAACTTCATCAGTTCGAGAGGAACGACGTTTGGGAACTAGTTCCGAGACCTCATCATCAGAATGTCATTGGTACAAAGTGGGTTTTCAGAAACAAGATGAATGAGGATGGAGTTATCGTTAGGAACAAGGCCAGACTTGTTGCCAAAGGCTACTGTCAGGAGGAAGGAATAGATTTTGATGAAACCTTCGCTCCAGTGGCACGTCTCGAAGCCATACGCATCTTTCTCGCATATGCCACCTTCAAAGATTTTAAGGTATATCAAATGGATGTCAAGAGCGCTTTTCTGAACGGACTTCTCGAAGAAGAGGTGTACGTTGAACAACCTCCGGGTTTCTTGAAGGACGTGGGAGCTGACAAAGTATACAAATTAAAGAAGGCACTTTACGGCTTAAAACAAGCTCCAAGAGCTTGGTACGATACCTTATCCTCTTTTCTACTTCAGTGTGGGTTCACCAAAGGCCTAGTGGACAAAACATTGTTTAGGATTAAGGATGGGGATCACATCTTATTGGTGCAAATCTATGTGGACGATATCATTTTTGGTAGCACCAATCCAGACTTGTGCGAGAAGTTCTCCAGTTTGATGAAAGGAAAGTTCGAGATGAGCATGATGGGAGAGCTCAACTACTTCCTTGGACTACAAGTGAGACAGCTTAAGGAAGGTATCTTCATCAACCAGGAGAAATACACCAAGGATCTGCTCAGGAAATACAACATAGAAGGGAAATCCTCAGTCAAAGTACCTATGGGAACCTCTCTACGTATCGATGTCGACAGTGAAGGTCGAGAGGTCGATCAGACAACTTATCGAGGTATCATCGGATCTCTTTTCTATTTAACTGCTAGTAGACCAGATATATCCTTTGCAGTAGGTGTATGTGCTAGGTTTCAGGCAAGTCCTAAGAAAAGCCACTTAAATGCATCTAAAAAGATTCTTAGATACCTCAAAGGTACGCAAAGTGTTGGACTTTGGTATTCGAGAGGTGGATCTTTCGAGCTTATGGGTTACTCAGATGCGGACTTTGCCGGCTGTAAGATAGATCGAAAGAGCACATCAGGGACATGTCAGTTTCTAGGTGGAAGACTTGTCTCATGGTTTAGCAAGAAACAGCATTCAATAGCTACAAGCACCGCTGAGGCAGAGTATGTAGCAGCTGGAAGTTGCTGTGCTCAGGTTTTATGGATGAAGCAACAATTACTGGATTATGGGGTTGAGTGTAAGGAGGTTAAGATCATGTGTGACAATACAAGTGCTATTGCCATCACCCACAATCCAGTGTTACATTCTAGAACAAAGCATATTGATATTAAGTATCACTTCATCCGAGACCATGTTGAGAGGAAGGACATTATTTTGGAATATGTTGCAACGGAGGAGCAACTAGCAGATATTTTCACAAAAGC